>NC_055671.1:20400093-20713514 GCF_017976325.1 Chelmon rostratus | reverse complement strand
CTTAACTAAGAAATGTCGAGTCATTCTAGACAAATCTGATTTACTCGTTTTTAAGGGTCATTTCAGGAACTTATTTGGGTCTTTTAATCTCTCCAATCAGTCCAGCTGGAAGCTTTTTTTGAACGACAGAAGTCTCCTCTCAGATGTTTACCTAATTTGAATTGGAGGAGCCACTGGCCAGTAAGAGTTAAGACTTGCTCTGAGGAAACATCATTCAAATTTATTCAATCAAAACCATTTTTTTTAAACTTAACGCCATTTATTTAGGAAACACCATGAGGAGCAGTCTTCTTCTCCTCTGGTTTGTTTGAAAAACTTATTCTTAAAAAAGAAATAATCCGGGAATCCAAGGGAAGAGGTTAGAATAGGTTCTGAGCGTATTCAAATACTGCAGAATCAGTCTATAAAAACTACTACATATGCATGAAATCGCCCTGTGGAGCAAATGCTCTACATTTGCATATAAAGCTACTCAAGGGGGACATTTGAAGGGTGAGTTAAGTTCAGGCAGCGTTGAGGAAGGGGTTCCACTGTTTGGGTGTGTTGGGGAACTCCCTCGAGGTCAAAGCGCTGGATTTGGCAGCAATTAAGCCGATCCACTCAGAGCCAGAAGACCGTGTCTGAGCGGTAATTCCTCCTTGTAGTCTTTCAGCGTAAAAGTTTACCTCAAAGCAGCTCCGTCGTGAAGAAAAAGTCTTAACTTTAAACCACTTTATTAGTGGCAGGGAGGAGAGATCCCATTAGTGTTGATGGGGGTGCCAGTGAAGGGAGAAGATGAGGGAGAGGACAAAGAGGAGGAGGATGAAGGCTTTGCAATAATGAGGCCAAGTAAGCAAACATGACCTCAGCCAAAATATGTCCGCATCATCGCTGCCTTATTAAAGTTGCCTTCAGGGAAACAGTAGAAGCTTCAGGTCTGTAAACTACAAACAACGGCGAGGAAAGCAAAGCGAATTCAAGAAAGGGAGAGGAAGCGAGAAAGGGGAAAGAAAAGGAAAGGAAAGGGGAGAGGAGTGAGCAGGTGAGCGGACAGAAGAGCCACCAAATGTCCCCTGGCAGCCAAATTTCATCCTCGCCTCCTCTCATTTAAAGAGGGACAGGCATGGAAAATTTAGTTGAGAATTCTGAGAAGGTGGGCGTCAAATTTTCAAGTGTAGCTGCGATTGGAGACGTGTCAGAAACTGAGCTCAAGTTAACTTCATGTAAAACTTTTGACAAATGGAAAGCCAGCTGTTTGTTCCTCTGATACTCCTGCGATAAAAATATCCTCGCCTGAATTCGCCAATACATCTAGGCGACACTGATGATCCTCTTCCTGTGATCACAGGAGTTGCATACAGCTCCAGTGTCTCTAAATTTATACCTGAAGTAATAATCACTGGGAAGTCGCAGAAGGCCTTCAGGGTGTTGAAGGCGTAGCAGGGCTAAACCCATCGAGTCAACACTGCACAAAGCGTCTTTACTCACATTCCCACAGTTTGTGACATTGAATTACTGCTGGTGGCTTTGGTATGTTTATGGGCCAGAGTGTGGACAATTATTCTGTTACAGCTAATTTAACCTTGAAAGTACACTCTCTCGTAGCAGAAGAATACTAGCACCCATTAGCCAATCGGGTGAGAGTCACAAACTAATAAATAGGCTCATGGGCAGCAGGTGTGAAGACTACAGGCTGCCTCCACACTCAAAGACTGAGGGGTTTTGTGTGCTGTGTGTGTGGTTTGTTTGTCTGTCTGGCAGCAGGATTGCAGAAAAAACTGGCACAATTTTCATGAACCTTGGTGGAAGGATGTAGCATGAGCCAAGGAAGAGCCCATTTAATTATTCATTTTTCACTGTTGTTAACATTGCGAGATAGAATAAATGCCTTAAATCTTAACATCCAGTGACATGCAACTAATTGTACTCGTACTCATGTCCAAATGTGAATTATAAATAAGCTCATGTTAAGACAAAATGTTCAAATTTGACAAGCAATATTGATTTAAGTAATTGTTTACATAATTAGCTGCCATGTTCATGATGTTATTTCAGTCTAAGCATGTCTATGTGTACATGATGATATCAAGTGAGAGAAATATATCTAGTTTAGAAGTACATCATCAATGCACAGCTGAGGTAATGAGGCTTCATTCAGGTATGACCATATTTTGACATAACTCAAAGAGTTTTGGAAAAATAACCAGACATATGAAGTGGTTGCACTTGTAGATGAGCATTTAATAGAAGAGTGGACCAATGGCTTTAGTCTGCAGTGTCCTTCTAGTTTACTGTACTGTTTTTAATGTTTCTCTTTTTTGGATTTATATTACATTGTATAAGGCACATATGCCAAGCTGATTCCAGGAGGAATCAGGAAGAGCAAACCAGGCCAACATCAAGTGATCACTTAGTTATCAGCTGAAGACTGAGATCACATGATTAATTGATTCCAGCCTGGTGTGCTCCTCCTTGGTTGGAACGAGAACCTGCAGCCACACGGCCCTTTATGGAATCAGTCTGACATGGCTGGCGCAGGGTGTCGGTTCTTGGTGGTACGATGCTGGTATGGTTTGTGGCATCTGTAGAAAACCCCCAGTGCTCCAGCAGTGGGTGGTTGGTTTTCCAGCTGTGGTACATCTGTCCTCTCCTTTCTCTTCTTTTAAAGTTAATAATCCACACGGACTGCTGTGGCCTCTTTATGGAAGCCCACGATTAAGGTCAGGTCGTCACCAGCCGGAGGAGTTACACTCTCTTAGTCTTTGAAGCTGAAGACGGCCCAACGGTGACCATTTTATAGATTTATTGTAATCCATATGTTTGTCTTGCTTTACAGAAAACAAATACATCTAGAATCAGTTGAAACCAACAACCTCCTGCATATTTACGCTCGTTCAAGGTGGTTTTTGCCTTATTTGGAAAAGACTTAATGCGCTTAATGGAAGATAGAAACACCTTTTTCAAATCACCTGGGAACACATGACTTGCACGTCTGATCTGAGAGAGGATGAAGAAGAAGTCGTTTCTGCAGATTAAAATGCCTCGTCATCGCTCCACACGGATCTGATTGAACCTTCAGCACAGTAATACATCAAACAAATCTCATATTAAAGTAAGATGCAGAGTTTAGACGGGAACATTAGCTGGATGTGCACCAAGTCACCAAGTTAAATATACTTAGCCGGGAGAAAGTCTTCTTTTATTGATGACTGTCAGATCAATCCACACCGCCAGCATTTTTTGAACCTTTCTAGATCCATCACTAATGTTCCTACAAATGTACGGCCTTAATCCTCCTCTGGCCAAATTAACTATTAATACCTAACAAGGTGATGGTGCGCTGTCATCCTGTTAGAGGGGTTGTTTCTGTTGTTACAGGATCCAAAGCAACAACAGTCAGTCCACAGCGACACGTACACAACTCAAGTTTTGTGTTTCTTGTGCGCTTGGTGAAGCATAATCTCCCCAAGCAGACTTTGAAATCCCACATATCTCCTACTGTATGTTGAACCTGTGAACTACTCTTATTACGAGCTTAGTCTGCGGAGGAAAGACGACAATCGGTCCGGCTGCTGTTCTTTCAGCTTCTCGTGAGCTGTGCTGCTGACACGATGGTGATGTTCAGACCGGGGACTGGAGTCAATGTAGATTTAATGAGTGGATGCTTCAGTGGCGCTCACGCACCACTAACGCCTCACTTCTGGTGTGAATTGTTGTTTAAGTGGTGTGCATGAATGATTGTGCAGACGTCACACCAGAACACGGACATGTCTTTGTTCTTTGTACTGCGGACGATGTGTTTTTGAACGAGCGGTTACTTGTATGCCTTTGAGCTAGAGCAGCCCTCACATAGAGAAAAAGAGGAGAACATTAGCTGAACATCAGACCCACACAGTCTGACTCTCTTCATGATGACCCCATGCGCGTTATGCACATTATTTTGGTCTACATGTGGACCCTTTTACTATACTTGTGTCGTTTCTGCAGTGCAGACATGTTTCATATTGAAATCTTGCTGAAGCTCTGCAGGCCAAGTCAGTCTGAACCTCGAAAGAAGCGTTTATATACAAGTCACAGTCCAGAGTCCCACTTTGCTGGCACATTCCTGGGAATTTGTCATGACAATAAAAACCTATTAGAGACCCATTTAAGGGTTTAGGTAATTAGGTTTCTCCAGCAGTAATCTATCATTGGTAACAAGGTTATTTTTAGGCACTTAATCTGAACATGAAAGATGATTTCTTGCTCATATGAACATTTCTTAAATCAGGCTAAAACTGGAGAGGAATCAGATGATCAAAGTGGACCCTCAGTCTCAGGTTGGATGGCAACATGCTAAACGGACTGTTTGAGGTCTCTCTTTGTCTGTGAATATCTGTTTAGCTGCGTAATGCTGTAAATCCCTTCTTATTCATCTTTCCTTTCCTCACCTTTCAATTTCCTTCTTTTCCTTCTTTCATTTCATTTCTTCCTCGCCAATGTAGGTTAACAGCCAAGTTGACAGCCGTGTGAGGATTTTCAACATTTTCCACTACTGTGTCCTCACAGATGACAGCTGTTATTACCCGGTGAACAATAATGCAACAGTCAGCGCTCCTGAAAGGTGCTTAATATAGCTGCTGTTTCACTGTCACTGATGGAGGAGGAGGAGGAGGAGGAAGAGGAGGAAAGTAGAGGAGGAGAGGAGGATGTGAAGTGACAGGAGGCAGCAGGAAAAATTATGGCTGAAAAAAAAGACGTAGACAGAAGGAAGGAGATGAGTGATGAGGTGAGTTTACACCCTGTTTGCGTAATTGGATTAAGATTAAATCATTAATGTTAACAGAAGGATAATCCCCTGAATGTGACAACGTGCAGCGCTGCCTGCTACACCGAAACTGTTAATCTCATCTGGACAGTTCCCACTGTCCCCAGAAAGGGAGATTATAAACAAAATATAGACAAGTTTTGGAAGATGATCCCATCATTTCATCTGGGCAGTCATTAAAGTTTGACCGGAGGAGGAGTCTGATATTTTAATAAATATCATACAGGATGCGTTTGGCCTCATATGTAAAACTGGCACAGAAGCTGAAGATAAAAATAGGTTTCAAGAATAAAGTGTGTTTTTCTTTCTGAGGTCAGGAGGAAAAGCTTTGTGTAATTGACCGTCATGTCTGTGCTGGAATATGAAGACATCTTGTACTCACATGATGCTCATTCCACCCTAAAGCATCTCAATGTGGTTCACCCATGTGCTCTGCATTCTATTATAGGACATAAATACTGTACTCTTCACTGTGTACTATAGGAAAAGTAGCAACAACAGGAAAACTGTACAGCATCGGAAAAAATACACCCTTCCAGAACTGGACTTGGCTCCAGGCATTTTAATAGTTCCATGTCAGCAGTTCGCTCAGTGATTGAAAAAGGCAAATTCAGATCTTTCTACTGGGCTGCCCAAAATTAGCCTGCCAATAGGTTCAACTTGTTTCTCATGTAAAAAAAAAAAAACAACGACATTCCTGGTCCCCAGATGATGAATCCTAATGATTTTACTGTCGCTCTCAAATTTCAACATGTCAGATACTTTGGTTTGTGACTAAACCTGAAAAACAAATGACATTCCCATCAGCCTCAGCTTTGCTTGCTTTGTGCTAATTAGTACATTAGCATGCTAATACACTACGTTAAGATGATGAGCGTGGAAATCATTATACCTGCTTAACATCAGCATGTCAGCATTGTCATTTTTGAGCACATTAGCCACTCTGAGTCGTGTTTGAGCTCTGACATCAGGAAACAGGATCCTGGTGACACTCGTCAGAACAGAAATTTAATGTGATTTATTTGCTGCATTTGCTAATGCTAATCCTGTGCTGTAACTCAAAGCTGTTAGCATGATGAGTATGTGTCTCTCAGACAGCTGCTGTGTGTGTGTGTGTGTGTGTGTGTGTATAAAGGTGAGAGAGCGAGTGAGTGTGTGTGACCCGTGTAAAGGTACTCCCTGACAGGTGTGTGTATCTATATTTTGTATTTTGTGTGTGTGTGTGTGTGTGTGTGTGTTTCTGCAGGTGAAGTGCTTAGAGGGATGCTGACACTGCTGTTCCATCTGAGAACACAATTTGACTCCAAGGCACGTGCACTCACACACACACACGCACACACACACACACACACACACACACACACTCACTCACACACACACATATTAGTCAATGTGTGATACAGGATGTGTGTTCTCTCTCAGTTTGGGTTCAGCTGACAGCACATTTATATGAAAAAGTGTCTGTGTGTGCGTCTGCGTGTGTGTGTTTTCTGTGTAGAAACAACTGTAAACAGCAGAGTCGTTGAATGTGAAATGGCCTCTGGACAGGTGTGACTGTGCAGAGAGGCATCATGGGAGCTCCAGGAACAGTGTTTGAACAGAGGTCCGTTTCACAAAGCTGGTTTACTGAAAACTCTGAGTATGTTAACCCTGAAATTAGGGAAACTCTGAGTTTTCTGTTTCACATAGGAAGGTAAGTCAAACCAGAGAAAGAGGGGTAACTCAAGCCTGTTTCACAGACAGAGGTAAGTTAAACTCTGAGTCAGTTACCGCAGTAACTGACTCTATGAACCTAACCTGGTCGGGACCAGGTTTTACTCAAGGAACCTCGAGTTTCTCTGTGTCTCCGCCCTCTTTCAACCACACACCGTATTTCACTTCCTCATTCATTCATTCAGTCAGCAGACGAGTTTTGGCATAGTTCTGCCGTCTGTTATTAAAAAAATCATTAAAAATATCAGTCAGTGGAAGTCCATTAGGCACAGTAGGTGGCGACTTTTTTCGTTAACATGGCATGTTAACGTCTTTTGATCATGATCCCGTGGATGAAGGTGCAGCGATACTGCGCAGAGAATTAAATATTCGTCGGGAGATAGTTATCAGACCACGATGTTCTTGCTTTTCCAGACAGTTAGGTTTTAGGCCACCACCCGTTCTTCGTGCATCTGCCTTCTTTCTGTTGGCTGAGTAAAAGTCTGTGTTAGTTTCAATTTAAGCTTAATTATTTAACATAACATGATATAGATGAGAACACTGTTTTTTCATTTTTAAATTTTATTTCATTCGTTAACAAAAAACAAAACATTATATGAACACAATAAAACCAATTTTACAATGAAAGGGAGCCACTTAATATTTACTTTACAATGTAAAACATGATCAAAATGAGGTAGCTACCTCCATGAGATCATGCCGAGGTCTTACCTGTTTGAACAATGTTTTTATATTTCATTTTAAGAGGCTGCCAAGTGCGCTTCTCCCCCGCTTCTCCACCTAAATGAAATAAATTAATAGGCAACCATTCAAGCAGTTTTGCCCTGTAATATTATTGTGCTTTCAAAGGACTACATTTATACTCACGCATTGACCCGAGCAGCAATGTTCTCCCACGCCGTCTCCCTCTCCTTCGCAGCTGCAGCGGTGTTGGACTTCCGTCTAAAAACGTGTTCATACTCGCTGTATGAGCGCATTAAAATGTCTAATTTCCAGTGGCGTGAAGTAGGCAGCCTCCCGCTTCCCCGTTGCCATGGTGACTCCTCAAATCGGGGTTCCATTGATGCTGTCTTTTTAAAGTTGCGGTGCACGCGCTTAACTCGAGGTGAACCTACTCTGAGTTAATCAAACTACCTCAAATCTGCTGTTGTGGAATCGAAAACTCAGAGTTTCCTATCTCAGAGTAGATCAACTCAGAGTTCAGGGTTACACTCAGAGTTTGTTGAACCCGCTTTGTGAAACGGACCCCAGGATAGTAAATAAAAACGGAAACAGAAAAACCAGGGAGATAAAGGAGGAGGAGGGAGACACAGATGGAGTAAAGTGGGAAGTAGAGGAGGAGAAAGTAGATTTTTCATTTAAGTAAACGTAGCAATACTACAGTGCTACTGATTTATTATAAGTAAATGCATCAAAAAATGCTTACAGTAAAAATACTCATTATGTCAAATCGCCCATTTCAACATCATGTAGATACTGGATTATAATTACTTCAGAATTAATGTGTTCATCAATTTAATGTGGCAGCTGGTAAATGTCGGGGTAATTTAAATCATTTTATACACTGCTGGGTAGTTTAACTTACAATACTATATCATGTTATTAGCTCACTTATATTTCAGCAACCAAAGCTGTTAAATAAATTTAGTAAAAAAGTAAATGCAATATCACCCTCTGAGCTGTAGCGCAGTACCAGTATAAAGTAACATAAAATGGAAATATTCAATCAAAGTACCTCAGAATTGTAGTTAAGTACATTACCTGAGTAAATGTAATCAGTTACATTCCACCACTGGAAAAGAGGATGAGTGAAGAGAAATAAACAAAGACAGAAAAGGCAGCGAGAGAACAAAGGCGAGAAAGTGAGGAAGTCAAACACAAGAGGAGAGGAGAGAGCTGTGTGTGTGTGTGTGTGTGTGTGTGTGAGAGAGAGATTAGATTTCCAGGCTCAGCAGCTTTCCTGCTTCCTCCCTTTCACAGAGCTGCAGTCATGCCTGTTTTTCAGGCGAAACACTGATATTGTGTGATCTGGCATTCAAACAAAATCTTTAAAATATGCAAATGATGATCTCAGATTGAGCCTTTGAGGGATAAGTTTGAACATGACTCTGCAGCGTGTCAGCATCTCAGCAACTAATGGATGGATTTTCATGACATTTTCTACAAGGTGACGAATCTTAATAACTTTGATGGTCCTCTGACTTCTCATCAAGCACCATCACCAGGCCAACATTTGAATGGTTTGTCACCTGATCGCTTCCTTTTTCTAATGTCCCGACCTCACCTGCACGCTGCTATTAGCTGGAGTCTGTCCAAAGGTCGCAGCCCAGAAACGTCCTGACCACAGCAAAACAAGAAGAAAATAGGAAAGCACAGGCAGAGGGCAGGGTCTCTGTAGATAAATAAACTGTCGTATAAGCTTTATTCCTGTTCTTGCTGAAACACTAAATCAACAGTCAGAGCCGTTGTGAAGCTCAGTGACAGCAGCTCTGGCCGTCAGCATCTTGGCAGTGTCTGACTCCGTCATTATATTATTCCGCTGTAATGTTGGACTAATATGGGGGTCTACAGGGATCGACTCGCTTTTGGAGCCAGCCTCGAGTGGCCAACTGAGGAACTGCAGTTCTTGGCACTTCTGGCTTCATTTTTTAAGCTTAGCTTCGCACAAAGACAGGACACAGCTGGCCTGGCTCTGTGGAAAGGTAATTTAATCTGCCAACCAGCACCTCTAAAGCCCAATGAATAACACATTATATTGCATTTGTTTATCTGTACACAGTTTTTGTTTTACGGGGGGTTATGTGCTGTCAGGTGCAGTGACTTCTCATTGTCACAATCTCATCTTTTCTCATGTCTTGTCTACTCTCATTTAATAGTCTTAGATCCAATTCTGTCTAATATAATTATGTTTCATCTTGTCTTATTCAGTAATTTTACCTTTTCTATCCAAGTCTTGTTTCATCTAATATAGTCTATCCTTTTCTGATCTCATCTCATGGTATAAATCTATCATTGTCTCATCTCATCTCATTTAGTCTAACCTAATAAAGCCTTTAGCGTTTATCTCAACTAAAACAATCAAGGTGTGTCGTTTTATTTGATGATATTTTGACTTCTGCCATTTAATCGTATGTCTCATTTAACCTAATCTAACCCTGTCTTGTCAAATATAAGTAAAAAACAAAACTCATCTAATTGCCTTTCCCACTGCAGTGTACAAACAGAAGAGTAACAAACAGGAGACAACAAAAAGAACATCACTAATGAGCTTTCTGATTGCCTGCCGAGTTGCCATGGCAACTAACGAAGAGCACCTTACTGGGAATTGTGACAATCATCTTACTCACACTGAACATATCCGCTCACGTCTGATCATCCAGATCAGTTGGCCGAAGCGATCTGTTGTGTGGTCGTTACCATTAACGTCTTTTTAATGACATTTTCCTTCATCCTCATCCTCCCTTCCTTCATTCCTCCCTCTCCTCTCTCGTTCATCTGTGTTGACGAGACGAAGAGAAGATTAAACCCTGAAATCCCGCTGATTAAACCCTGAACACACATACATACACACATGCCTGTCAGTCCTGCTGGGTGTCTTATTAACCCTCATTAGCCATTACTCTCAGATATTAATGAGATGATCTCATGACTAACACTCCCTGCTGAGCGCGCTCAGTGTACATTTGTGTGTCTGCGAGAGACCGTCAGAAGAAGAGGGGAGGTTAGGGATGAACACACAGAGAGAAAGAGGGAGAGGGAACAGATGGAAAAATCTTGGATGGACAGAAGAGAAAGTGAGAGAGGCTGAATATGAGCCAGCCCACTGTAAAAAGTAACCCACCTTACTGATCCCTTCACTGTTGTGTTTTGATCTTACGCTGACTGCACTCCTATGAACTGTTAGACTCACTGAAAAAAAAAAAAAACTCTATGCAACAGAACCAGAGATATCGTCTTTTTTTGTCCATGCATTTTTCTTTCTTGACACAAACCTACATTACCCACAATGCAACTCGACCGACAGTTCATTCTGAGATTCTGGTTTGTTATGGTAGGCTAGCGGCAGGCTGCAGGGCTCTGGTGAGCTCACTTCTTCCCAACTCCACACCAGCAGATTTGTTTCATTTTCAAACATGGAGTCTTCAGCTCCAACCGACGCTGACTCATGTGACATCACTTGAGGACATTTGTCAGACTTCACACTGCTCCCTCTAGAGACACTAAAGGCTTTATACTACTTTGTTCATATATGCAGAACTATTGTATTCCCCAACACCTGTAACCACACTTTGGTGTGTAAAATCAGTGCAGTTCCCCTTTTAATAGTGAGCTGAGGAGATGATTTCCATTAATACATAAGCAATTAGTATAATTTGTATCACTAAAGTCAATAGTTTTTTTTTTTTTTTTAAACATCTCTTTAGATTAGATTAGAATAGATCAGATTAGACCCTGATAGTCCCTGTGGGTAATCGAGACTGTCCCCACAAGGAAAAATGACTGCATTTGGAGGACGTGACGGAGGAAACTGGGTCACTTCTGTCACAAAACTATAACAGGAACTACAACCACAGCCTCACATGCTAACAGTACTGCTATGTATAATGTCAGCATGAGAATGTGCTCACAATGACAATGCTAACATGTTGGTGTTTTGCAATGCTAACATACTCACTATTTTTTCTAGCATGTTAGCCAGGGAACACTTAGCACTGTTTTCCATGTTTTCCATTTTTATTGCTTTTATTTTTATGAAGATAGATAGATAGATGGATGGATAGTTTGGAATGTCCATATTATTCATATGGAAGAGTCATGTTTTCTGCCAATGAACAGAACACAGACTGGGTCATTTCTGGAGCTCCAGGATTGGCCCAGGGCTTTGCAGAAGTGTCCCCCAGCTGCGAGGCCCTCAGGCTGGGCAGCTGACAACAAGAGCAGCCCCCTCTTCCTGATTCTTGGTTCTCTCTATGTTCAAGAGAAATGAGGCAATGAGGTATACTGAGAGGCATAGGAGGATGGTGTTGTTTTTCTGGTTAAAAAAAAAAGCATATATAAACATAAAATATACAAAATCCACTAAAGCAAACAATGTAAAACAAGAAATTTATGCAATAACACAGAGTCAGAGTTAGTCTCTTGCTGGCATATTTTATTTCTGTTCATCAGTGAAATAAAAATACAGCAGAGATAAGACACTGTTGCAGTGTCTGTTACAGCCCTTTTGCCACTGATGACTGATTTAACAGCCTGTGTTTCCCCTTTTAAATGATCATGTTGAAATTAAGATATCGTGGAATCACATTCATGGTCTGATGCTGTGCACGTACGAGATCGAACACATGCAGCCAAATTTCTCATCTCATTTCACTTTAATGGCCACATGATCAGTGTCAGTGGAATTAGTTTTCAATATAGCAAAGAGTAGAAGAGTGTGCTAAAAGCTAACTTCAGCATGATAGCATGCTCACAATGGCAGTGGTGACATCCTGATGTTTAGCATGTCTAAAATTACCCTGTTTACCAATTTAGCATGCTAGCTTGCAAACAATAGCTTGCAAAGCTAATTTGGAGTAAACACAAAGTGTAGCTGAAGCTAATGGTAATTTCAGTAGTTTTGCTGTAATTTTGTCATAAACCCAAAGTACTGGACATTAAAATGTTGACCTGATGGTGGCAATAAATAAAAATTAAACCCTCACTGAGCAGCTTTTTGCCGTTGTTTAAAAAAAAAAAAGTTTACCAGGTACACAATAAATCAAGCCAGCATTGTGCGAGTTACATACTCTGGAGGCTGTTTCTAAAAGAAAAACACTGTCCTATTCTGCACGGAGGGCTGAAATAGAGAGAGAAAGATCAGTTTACAACTTCAACCATGTTAGTGTGGAAGTAACAACAGTGCCAATGAAAAAAAGTACAGACAGGCTCAAAGATCAGTGACAGGACGGAGAGGTGGTGGCGAATGCTTCGTCTCAGTGCCCTTGAACCTCCTTCCTGCTGCAGGCGGCGTCGTTCCCGCCTCGCCCTGACCTTTGACCCTGCTGAAGATGCAGCATGGAAGTGTAAAACTGGTCACAGTAAAGAGGATGTGGAGGGTTGAACTGACACAGAAACCCGAGCAGTCAGCCCTTCTGAACACATTCACAGTCCAGACCCATGGAGCTTAAAATCATGTCTGAGAACATAAAGTCAGCTTTTCAATACAGCATCTATACTGTGTGTGTGTGTGTGTGTGTGTGTGTGTGTGTGTGTTTCTGATCATCCTAAAGCCTCCCATGTATTTCTGAACATGCCGTGGATCAGTCGAGCATTAATGGAGAAACATGCTTATACGGTACATCACACACATACACACTCTCATCATGCCAATACACATGCAGCCATGGATTAATAACCTCGCACACACACACACACACACACACACGCACACACACATGCACACACAGTTTCATATGTAATTACTGTGCAACACTCACCCTGTAAATATCTGTGCTGTGGCAAATGAAGCTTCAGGAGACGATGCTGTTTCCTTTCACACAGAAGATATTTACAAAGCATGAAACTCATAAGATGTTTGTGTGTGTGTGTGTGTGTGTGTGTGTGTGTGTGTGTGTGTGTGTGTGTGTGTGTGGCATCAGGCTCGACTCCCTCCATTATACAGCCAGAAACATCTTTTTGTTTCGGCTGTAATCTACCCTGAAATTGCAATCAGAACTAAATATGGCACTAATGTTAAATTGCAGACTAAATTTGTGAATAATAATAATATTTAGTTTGTGTGAATTAAAAACAAAATAAACTACAGTCCCAGTACAGATTCAGGTACAAGTTATCTAACATAACAGGCAAAACTGCCTAATTGATGACTACAAACAGCTCAATTAAATGAAAGAAATGTGGCTAAAGCGGGAACTAACTGTCTGTAAACTACACATTAACAGTTAACCTTTTAAAGACAAGAGAACAAATGTACAACCATTAAAACATCTCCATATCTGGGTAAGGTAATCATAAGACATGACAATAATCAACTGTGTGTGGTTATGTCTTCTGTGTCAGGCTCATACACAAAATGTAGTGACACAACCGTGAATACAGAAAATATAGAACAAAATAGCCTTTGTATGCAGTGTTGGGGTAATGCTGTACAAAAGGCAATATGTCACTTTTAGCAGTAACAAAATAATATTGTGTAACTCATCAGATTTTGGTGATAAGATTGATTGATGAGATTTACGACATCAAGTAATGCACAGCAGCTCTCAGTGATGTCAACCCTTCATTAACATGGTCAGTCAACAAACAGACCAGCCACCTCGCTAATTGTTGTCAGCAACCAATCATAAGGTGAGCTAATGTTGCCATGGAGACTAGGTTATGCTGAGGCTATAGCAGCGATAGCTTTATTATTACAAACTGTTATATTAACCTATTATTTGAAGTCTCTCATGGTTATTTTCAGGAGAGCAGCGTAAAAGTACTGTAATCAGTTGTGCATTACTCCACACAGACAGTAATACTGGAAAATAACTTATTACTTTCAAAAGTAATAAGTAACTAACAATATGTAATGTGTTGCCCAACACTGTTCACAATGACTTTGAAGTTTCACAGAGTTATTAAGTTGCAGCAGTCTTACCGTCTGTACTGGTCTCTGTCTCCATCCTCACACATTAAATATATTGTCTGTGCTGTTTTCAATTCAGGTTACGACAAGAAGGATTAGAAAATGATCACATTCTGTCTTAATGTTTTATTTTACAATGACGGTTTAGTATCCGTCTTTGTACACAGCTGCTAAATTTGTACTCATGGCACATTGTTGGAAAGCTCTTTGAGATTCAGTCGATGCAAACCATTTCATAACACAATCAAAACAGCACTTGGACTAGTGTAAGGCTTCATGCTGTGGTCCCACTGTGTTTTCCAGCTAATAACTTCCAGACAAAGTCATCTGCAAGCATCTATTTGCCAAAAAATATTCATGCGGAAAAAAAACATCTTTTACTTCAGCGTGTTCAAACTTCTATTACTCAATGCCAGCAGCAGCAGTTATTGTGATTGTGACTGCTGAGGATTAAACTTCACAGTGTTACATTACAAAACCATGCATGTACTCCAAATGGTAAGCCTTAGATAGGTGTTTTAGCCTAACAGTCATGCTACCTTGACATGTACCTGCCTGCCTGCCTACTGCACCTGTCTGTAAGCTTTTTGAATCAGTAAATCATGGAAAGTATCTTGTGCTTCCTGTTACCACCCTTCATTCGTATCACAGTTTGCTCAGTATCTTATGAACAAGATGAAGGATCTGAGCCAGGCTGTATTTAAACTCACTGCTACTTTAAGCTAAACAACATCAGAATGCAAACACGCTCACAAGGACAATGCTAACATGGTGATGTTTAGCAAGTTGGCCTAATTTGGTTGCAATGCAAATTTCATTGACATGGCATGCTCAATCACAATAAAGATATTGAATAATGTACTATGTTTACCATGTTCACCGTCTTAGTTCAGCATGTTAGCATGCTAACATTTGCTAATTAGGACCAAACAGCTGTGGCTGATAGAAGGTCATTGATTGTGCAGAAATTTGGTCATAAATGAGATTATCGGACAAAGCATCACACAGTATTGCACCTTCATCAACATGACAAAAATGCACTATCCTTCATGTGAGGCTGTATTTAGGCACAGTTGTGCTTTGAGCTAAATGCTAACATCAGCAAGCTAACATGCTCACAATCACAACGCTAACATGCTGATGTTTAGCAGATATCTACCATTTTAATCGAAGGAATTTGGTCATAAACCAAAGTTTTGGATAAAGATGCTGAACAGATGATGGCGCTAGAGGAAAAGTCAGAGGATCATTAAAATCGAAAGTGTTTATCCTCTGGGGAGCAGGAATAGTCACAGTAAATATCACAGAAATCTTACTGGCTGTTGCAGAGTAACTTTAATCTGTCGGTGAATCATGAGGTATCATTCAGACTGAACTCTCAGCTTTAATGTGGATCCACACTGAGCTCAGTGTTTCTGCTGTTCTGAGGTCAGTGGGTGAAAAGGATATTAACATTCGGAGCATTTCACTGAACGTAAAGGTCGGCTCCTATTAACCTCAGTGTTAACACAACCCTCAGAGGACAGAGCTCAGTGCTGCCGCATCAGGAAACGCACAGCTGAACCGACGACCCTCCGCCGGTCACACTGAGACTCCACCAGCAGGGAGACACAGTGTAGGTGTGTTGTTGTGACATATGGAGAAAATGTAAGTGTATGTATGGATTATTACATTAAAGGATTTATGAAGACAATGGCAATAACTTTTATTGAGAATCATGATCTTTATTGAATCTTTTTTTTTTCAAACAGCCCGCAAGATTTATTTATTCGACCACAGTTTCAGAAAAGGCTACATTTGCAGTGAAAGCCATGACCTTGAAGCTCTGAACATGATCCTTTAATGCTTTATCAACAAATTACCATAAAATTAACAGTAAAGGCTTCATGTGTCAAAGCCCCTCAAGAGTGTGTGTTTTGTGTATGTGTATGTGTGTGTGTGTCCCACAGGTATGAAAGGTGCTGCTGTCAGCTGCCTTCTCTGCTCCACTGGTAATGGATTTGACCCTGTGCAAGTGTGTGTGTGTGTGTGTGTGTGTGTGTGTGTGTGTGTGTGTGTGACAGAGAGAGAACGAGGCTAAAAGCAAATTCACACTTCTGCAATGTGATCTGAGGTGTAGAAGGGGATCAAGATGACCGGTGACACTTAAACATGTGAAATGTTGACGGCAGCTGCAGGAAAAGTGACTGTATTTACACATTAAACCCCAAAATAAGAGAAGTATTAAACTGAACATTTAGTAGGAAAAAAAAACAGAGTTCGTTTTAAATCTGATGTCTGTGGTGTGTGGATTTCTGCTCTACACCATCACATCTATTTCTGTATTATTTTGTATGATGCAGTTATTCTGTTTGTAAAAGTGGTTGATGTAGACTTCACACTCACACAGTACAAGCAAACTGAGTTGTTTGTCTGCAGCTCAGCAGAATCAGCAGGGAGCAAACTCTGACTCGCTAAAACACAAAGCAGTTACATTAATGATCCTCTATAATACAACAATATTACACCGTATATCGTTAAGATGTTATGCAGGGGACGCATCCCGTGAGACTGGTCTCTAGAGTGACTTAATGAAATATTTACAGGGCGAAAAACTCATATCATAACAATAAAAAGCGAAAGGAGTAGAATCTCCTTCTGACTTTATTCCAAACAAACCAGAAATGTGACCTGTGTCACTTCCTGCAGAGATGGAGGTCAGGAGATGATTGGCGCCATGTTTAAGTTTCAGTCCTGTGGATGTGCAGTCATTTTGTGGTGTGAGTTTATAAAATATTCATTATAAAAAGAAGCAATCTGGGTTCAGTATGATTCTGTAAAATCTCACAAATCTCTCACCAATTAAGAGGAAGCCACAAAGGATGAAAGGATGCCTTCATGGAAAAGTACAATTATATATGTGAAATAGGTTTTCTCTGCACACAGGACCTGTCTGAATCAGGCTTTTTGACACCACAGCACACACACACACTCACACAACCGCTCCAAATAATAAAAAAAACACCTTTCATGTAGAGCTTTGCCCCACTTTGGCTTCAATTTCACATCTACGACAAATTAAAATGTTCATTAAAAAATAAACCTTTTAACTTGAATGACACAGCTCAGATGATTTCTCCTCCTGCCACTGAACCAAATCCAGATTGTACTGCAGAGGTGTCGTAGTGGACTGTTTTATACTGAGAGGTGTTTCCAATGTTTCGCCCAGCACCACCTTCACCAGCACCACCACTAACCACGACCTTAATAATGAACATATAGTTGAACAGATCTGTTCTATTGGATTGCATTAAATTGTACAGGTGCACCAAACAAGTGTCCAGGAAGTGTGAGGCATGTCTGAAATAATAATTATAATAAAAGAAATTATACAAATAATGTGTCCTTCATCATATAGTGCTTAGTTATTTGGCAGTATACAAATCGACACGAGACCCCCAGATTCAGGAGATTTCAGTGGGATCATCGCAGACCCTGGGACCGCCCCTGCTGAACCCAAAGTCTGACCGACATCTCCACCCCTAGAGCTACAACACCAACTCCGTCAATGATTGTGCGGCTTCAAGGTGGGCAAGTTGGCTTGAATAGCATTCACATTAGCTGAGGTTTAGGTGAATTACCCCCAGATTCAAACTGCACTGCAGCGTGAAATTGAACCTTTTCCGCCAGAATTTCAGCTCCCTGATTATCCTTTTAAAATGTGCCATAATCTGTTTTCATTCAGGCTGTCCGTTGTGTCGGATCTTTTTTGTTCGGCGCTGCAGGATTCCTGCTCACGGTCTGTCATTAATCAGCAGTTTCATACTGAGAATCTGTTGCTCTCCACTGCAGCAACACAGTCTGACTGACAGCCAAAAACTGCACTCAGTTCAGTAAAGACCTTTTCAAAGCAGAGAGCTACAGACTCATTTCAGCTTTTCACTGCTGCATTTTGAACATGGCTTGTTTACTACAGCTACACTGAGACAGAAAAAGCAAAGTTGTTTTAATATCTTAAATAAGCAGGATGGTCTTTTGACACGGAAATCTATATTTTATTCTAGTTATTTCCAGAAAGTTGACTAAAATGTTGTGTTATGCAAACTATCACAGAGGTAGCAAGTGCAGAAAGAATTGAATAAAGAAAAGAAGTTTTGTTTTTAGACTAAAGTCCTACTGATGCCCCCTAGAGGCTGCAGAGATCATTACAAACACAATATCAAAGCATCGGACAGAACAAACAATGTCCTGGGCGAGAGTAAGCAGCACCATTGGCGAGGATGATTCCACTAGATAGAGAACTGACATCGAGTTTAATAATCAGCTTCCACTCACAAATTCAGTCGCTGTTTGTGTTCCTTGACATCAGTCCAATATCTGCAGACAGCAGCACAGCAAGCAGAGACAGTCAGCTAATCACCTGGAGCCAAAGTGGTCCCATTAACTGTTCAGCATGTTCGCTTTGTCACTGTGAATGCGTGTTAGCATGCTGATGTTCAGTACAGCATCACAGAGCTGGAACCATTAGCTTGTTTTCTCTTTTATTGGAGTTAAGCCAGCAGTTTCCGCCTACTTCCAGTCTTTGTGATAAGATGCGCTGAACACGTCTCTCTGCAACAGATCTGTCTTCTCATCTGAGTCTGGGGAAGACCAAGAACAAGACATAACAGTGCAGTGACAGCTGCATTTCTAAACTGTGTGTGTGTGTGTGTGTGTGTGTGTGCGCATGTCTTATCTTAAGTGTCTGTACAATCACTGTGACCTTCTACTGCATCCCTGGATCCACAAAACAAAGCTAAAGGTGTTCAGCACATCGTCTGTGTGTGTGTGTGTGTGTGTGTGTGTGTGTGTCTATGTGTGTATTCATGTCAATTAGCATGAGCATCTGTGAGCATGTGTGATGCCAAAAGAGTGTGTGAGTGTTTCTTTCTAATTTGTTGTGTGTGTTTTATGTGTGTGTCTTGGCAAAAGATGCATGACTGCGTGTGTATATACGTGTGTGTGTGTGTGTGTGTGTGTTAGAGACCAGATGGGGGGTTTTCCATCAGCTGTTTATTCTGTTGACTCCTCAGTTTTCATAATGACCGGACCTGCAGCGCACGGGCACACACACACACACACACACACACACACACACACACACACTGGTGTTGTAAGAAGTATTCAGATGTTTTACCTTAGAAAAAGTACAAAAATATGGCATAAAAATATACTTAAAGTACCAGTGAGTGTAACTACTCATTATACAGCATTGGCACATTTCAGAAAAATAAACATATTGATGTAATTATTGATACATTCATGTGCTCATCACTTGAATGTTGGAGGTGGTAAATGTGGAGCAACTTGGTTCAGTTTAGGAAAAGATTGTTGTTGTTTTGGTTTCACTTTTAAGACTATTGACAGGACGCAGACCCCAGTGTCCTGGGTGAAAGTCCTGTGAGTGAGCCACCACTGCATCCCAACATCCACCTAGTTAAGACAGTTAGACTCTGTCGGGCTTTCTATCATTAGAATTGGATGGAATGACTCAAGTACAGTACCTGGAAACTGTACTTGAGTACAGTACATGAGTAAATGCAGCCGCCTCTCCTCAGTTTACACTCAATGGTCAGATAAACTCGTGTTTCCCTTCACAGATTTAACCGTCGTCTCCCGAAATATAACATCTGGGTCTATTTTAACCGAAGTGAGGCTCTTTAATCAGGGTGAGAACAAAACTGCTAAACAACAAAACAAATCCGCTGTCTGTCATTCAAACGGCGGCCTCGTTTCCACTCGTTTCTTCTCCTGCCGAGTGTTTGGCGATCAGTCGCCTCACACACACACACACAGAAGCTGAAGGGTTTCAGGTTTCTAAATCAAGCCCGACTTCAAAGACACGTTTTGCTAAAATAAGAAAAGCAACACGGCTCTATTGACTGAAATGCCTGAAGAGGAGTGACCATTTTTAATTTTCTGCATTCAATGTCTTGCTTTGTAATGTGCATCCTTTGCCTTCCGAGTCCTCAGTGTGTGGAGTATCATCGCTTCAGTACCCTAATACTTGATATTTTTAATTATCTACAGTGGTGGAAGAAGTATTCAGATCCTTTACTGCTGTGAAAGTACAAACGCAACCATGTAAAATACTCCAGTCCAAAGGTGTTATCAGCATCCATGAATAATTTCTTCACATGGAGCATCTCTACACTGAGTATTAAGAGTATTGTACAATATGTCAGGAGACTCAGATGTGACACATTCATTTCTAAAATCCATCCATCCATTATCTATACACCGCTGAATCCTTTGCAGGGTCCAGGGGGAGCTGGAGCCTATCCCAGCCGACTCTCGGGAGATGGCAGGGGACACCCTGGGCAGGTCGCCAGCCTACCACAGGGCTACACATAGAGACAGACAACCATGCACACCACTCATTCACACCTACAGACAATTTAGAATTATCAATTAACCTCAGCATGTTTTTGGACTGTGGGAGGAAGCCGGAGAACCCGGTGAAAACCCACGCTGCACAGGGAGAACATGTAAAATCCACACAGAAAGATCCCAGGCGGGATCGAACCGGGATCTTCTAGCTGTGAGTTGACGCTGCTAACAACCGAGCCACCGTGCAGCCCCATTTCTAAAATAAATTTTAAAAAAAATAATGCATCCTGTGAGGACCTGTGGTTGAAAAATGACCTGAATGTTTGGTGGACTAATGGCTTCATAGAGGCTCTGAGAGCTCTGCCATGACTGCAGCCACTGAAGTAGCTTCACAATTCAGGAAGATGAAGACGGAAGAGAGCAGAGAGAGACAACTGGCTCGGCGAGGGAGAAAGGAAAGAAGAACAAGTGTCATAAAAAGGACAAAAGAAGAAGTTGGAGGCAGAGATGGAAGTTTAAAGCGAGACAAAAATCAGTTTGTGTGAAAGAGATTCAAAGAGAGTGACGGGAGGAAGATGGAGCACTCAGAGTTGTTTTTGTTCATTTCGGATTGAAGGCTAAATAAGACATTCCAAACAGAAAGAGAAGCAGAACAGAAACGAGGTAGACAGATGGGTGGATGAAACACAAACAGGAAAAAAAAAGGAAACAAACTGCAGGAACAAAGGACGAGTTGAAGCAAAGAGCAAAGCGAGAGCGAGCGGAGCAGAAGACGGCTGCAGCAGAAGGTGTCGATAAACAGTTTGAAGCAGGTTAATGAGCCGACATAAAACAGAATGACAGAGTGAGGACGGTAATTAACACTGTTACAGGCTGACCTGAGAGCTGCAGGTAGAGCTGCACCACCGCCATTACATCACACACGGAGACGGGGAATCAGATTAATGGGATTTAGAGGCGTGATAACTAAAATAACTTTCTTGTGCATGTATGAGGTCTCGTTGTGTTTGACGGTAAAGAAATGTTTGAACGTGTTTTGTGGCAGTTTCTCAAAACCACAAACAGACTCTGGCAGCCGAAGAAACTTCTAAAAATCTTCTTTGAGGATCTTTAAGGAAAAGTTGGTCATTTTGAGAAACACGCTTCTTTGATCCCACTCATGAGTCTGAACCGTTTACATGAAGCTACATGTAGCTGCTGGTTATCTTAGCTGGTTATCTTAGCTTAGCATAAAGACAGACTGTGACTCATCAAACTACAGACTTCAGACAGACGTCTAAATTCATCCGTTTCACAAAGCTGTCTCGACTGTCTTAATTTCACTGGACGTATAAAAATGACCGATGATGCCGTCACTGCTCAACATTTCCAACAGGTTATTATAAAGTCTTTCCCTTCCTGTTACTTGTTCCACCACATTGTGAACAAAATACCAAACTTATGAGCAATGAGTCATTAATTGCACTGGTCAGCAGATGTGACTGACTGTTACCATGGAAACATGCTTCCTGTTTCCGAGCAGTGGTGAAAGACGTATTCAGATCCTCTGCTTCAGGAAAAGTTCTGCACATAAAAGTATGCAAATACTATTCGCAAAATGTAGAGTATGAAAAGTAAAAGTACTCACTGAGCAGTATATGTTTCCCATCAGTGTTTTATTGTCATACCTGATGTCTTTCAATTAATATGACTGCTGCATGAATGTGTCTGTTGCATTTGAGTGCTGTAGACATTTGAGGTTGAGCTCAGTTGAACCACTTTATATACTGTGGAGATACATGGTTTTTACTGGACAGGAAGGGCGGGAAAAATTGCAATTTGTAAAGGCTAGCTGATGAGACGTATGTTAATCAGTGAGCTTTAGAGCTGCTGGTAGGTAGATGTTGCTACCTTTAAACAAGAGGCTAGCTGTTTGCCTCTGTTTCCATTCATTGTGCTAGGCTAAGCTAACTTGTGGCTGGCTGTAGACAGTAAATATTACTGTACAGATATAAATGTGCTTTGATATCTGGGTTTACATGAATTTAACTATTCCAATCCAAATCAGTTCAGACAGTTGGAACTTCTTTGCTCCATGTATGATCATTGAACTGGGATGATTCTGGATAAAAGTATTGACTGAATTACAAACTCAAACATTTTATTATTTTGCTTAAACTCTTTTAAACACATTTAATTCCCCGCCAACAACGAAACCTAATGTTTTGTGGAGATATGGCCGCACATGATGGTGATTCAAAATGTACAGCACAGACAAGAACACGCTTAAATATATTAATTACCACATTTATATTATTTATGAAATTAAGGTCACACATTTTTACTGTCATTGCTTGATTGTAAAGTTACAGTGGTTTGGGTTTGACTTTCATCTACCCTCCCTTGTCCATTTGCAGACTTTCTTGCTCTTTCTACTACATCACATGACTGCCTCCTTGGCTTCCGTCAGAATAACTATGACCAGTAGAGGTCACCACCTAACAATAAACCTAAATATAGCTGGTAATAATCTTTTTCCACAGATGACCTAACCGGCTGTTTTTTTGGTGTGGACGGGATAAACTGCACAGATATGCTGGGTAGACTTTTTTGACCTGATTGTCTGTGAATCTTCACATTCTTCCTTTAGAGTTTTTACTCTTAGGGTAAACTACATTTCCCAGCATGCAAGGGAGGAGCGGCTGGGGGAAGTTGAGCAAATTTGTGCAGAATTGTGAGACAAAATCCATTAAAAATAATTAGAATATTGCAATGTGACATGGCAGAATGTGTTTATTATTTCTGTGATTTTCATCACTGCTGCTGACATTAAATAAAACTGAACTCTGATTGGACGAAAACCTCAACCACTGTTTGTCTCTACTGTCAGATGAAGGCCATGCTCTCTGGCTAAAAGGAATGACAGCGTATGAAAAAGAAGATCTGGACAGTTCAGGTTTAGATAACTTGGCACTGCAGTATGACTCGACCTGATGCAATTATCTATCACGTTATTGGATGGTTTATTTATGTGCTGGCCACGAGAGGCAGAGGAAGAGGAGAGAGGAAGAGAAGTCAGATCATGTGGTAAAAAAATGGGAGAGCTGTCCTTTAATATTTTCACTTGTATTTTTCATATGAAAGGCCAAAGTGGACATGAATGGTAGTATTTGGTAGTATTTTTAATTCTCTGGATGTATGGAAGGTTTTACACCTGCATTCATTTATTTTCTAGCCACTTGGGATTAATAACATGTCTAATTTTGGCTCTTTGTGCTTCCATTGTCTCTCTTTGTAGTTGTTTTTGCATTTCTTTGTGATCCCTTTTTGTCTCTTTGTGGTCATTTTATGTATTTTGGAACACTTTGTTGTCATTTGTGTCTGTGGTCATTTTGTCTCTTCTTGAACAGTTTGTCGTTGTTTTGTGTCTCTTGCTGTCTGTCTTTTGGAACAATTTGTTGTCATTGTGGTTGTTTGGGGCTCTTCGCAGTCATTTCGTGTCTCTTTGTGGATGTTTGACTTTCCAACAACCAACATTAACAGGCGGTGGTCAAGGGATCAGGGGGTTCCTGGGTGCGGTGCCCGTTGGACCCCTTCAGTGATCCATCCATACTCACAGCAGACTGAACCTTGAACTGTTTCGGTGAACTCGCTGTTTCTTCTCATCTCAACCACACAGACCTGCGGTTTCACCTGAAAATACTCCCTGGAGTTCTTGAGTGATACACTGAGGACAAGGTGAGATGTGCGTCGCTGTGGAAATGTTCCTTTAACATGTGGAGGACCTTGCGTGGGCTGTAGCACGCAGGGACACACGGCTGATTAAGCTTTCTGAGCGCGTGGAGCTGCACTCTGAGGGCTCCTCCGTCCATTAGGCCCTGAGGAGTTAAATCAGGCGTACACCCCCGCTGCTCTGCTCTTCCTGTATTAAAACAACACTGGACATTAACAGACTTCATGAATATGCAAAGCTGCACAAAACTTAGCTGTTCTTTTATTAAAAAAAAAAAAAACTTTCTGAAGATCAGAAATGAGCCATGTGTTAGTCAGAGCATACCTGCATATGTTTAGTTTTTGCTTGAAGCAGCTAAAGCATTATCACATTGTTCGTAATGTTGTTGTGTGGGCACGCCCGGCACTTGGTTACAGTCAAGATCGTGGTCTTGGTTAAATATTTAAAAAGTCAACAACGATGAAGCATGAGACATGCTGTGATTACTAACTTTTGATTTTAAGGTGCGCCTCATTTTCAGATCACTTCACTGTCTCGCCTTTCAAACATATATGTACATTGTCACTCATGTACTGAATAAATGAAAGAACTAATATGAATATTTCTTATCTACGAGACCTCTGAGTAACAGTTACATGAGCAGATAGGAAATCACCAGTGATTGGTAAAATAAATTAGGGCTTTGCATCAAACTTTGTGCAGATTTGTGCAGTATCAAGTGCACAGTGATACCTGCAACAAGCTGGGATTGACAGACGTGTTGCTTTAGCGAAGCTATTCTTAAAACTTCAAAACAGAAACGATGGAATTGGATCAATGTGTGTCAGATGTTTAAATCGGTTCAGCCTAATCAGACAGCAGACTGAAGCGAGACCAAAGAAAAACCCAAAACCCAAAAGTATCGAGAGCACAGTTGCACCATTGTGGTTCAATAATGACGGAGGGTCACGTAAGCTTTTCTGGACTGGAAAACAAATTCAAATGTAAATGACACATTTAGCGTCTGAATTATAGACTCTCTTTATCTGTTAGAACAGCTGTTATTAAAGTGATAAAGTAAAGAAGAAAAACAGAAATATAACAGGTGATTCTAAACTTTTGAACTGTATTATCTGCAAAATGTCATTGAAATATCAAAAGCAAAATTATTTCTTGTTTGCGCCTCGAATTATTCAAATGAGAGTATCTGAGAAGTTTGGAGGTGAAAGGTCTCTTTGGTGGAACAGCCAACAACTCAAACATCTCAAACATAACACAAACAGACTTTTTTTTGTTGTCACAAACTGAAAAGTTTGAGAATGACTGGTTTATATCTTAATATGATGAATTATATTCACTTATCAAATATCTTTATTTAAATAAAACCTGCAACTGAAAAAGTAACTCCAGCTGTCAGACAACATATCCCACTGAAGTATGAGGAGTAGAAGCATAGTGTAGCAGAAAATGGTTACTCAAAACTGCACTTGAGTAAATGTACTTTCACCACTGACTGTTTATATAAAGCTACAGTGGAAGACGGAATAAAGTTAGTGAAAACAATCGTTTCTGACTTGAAAACTACTTTCGTCCGTTTTCCAGTCAGTTGTTCCAGCTGGTTCTGAGGACACAGAGTTTATGGTGTTGTTTTACTCTCTGAAACTTGTGTCTTTGTAACACCTCAACATAATGGAAATGAGAAGGATGCCAAAGAAGAAGAAACAGCTTGACAAACTCTCTGCTGACAAGAAGATAAAATTGCTGAATTTGTTTAGTGCTGACTCGAGTTTGACAAGCATTTGTCTTGCAGAGTGAGCATGTGTTCCTCGGCTCCCACAGGGTTCGGATGAAGGCGGATTTTGGGGAACTTTTTTTTTTTTTTGGCCCGTACTGAAACAGACTTGCTCTGTAACAGATGAGCAGCAGGTGATTCACACACACAGCGAAAAAACTGTGGAGAAATGAGAGAGTGTGGAGTCGTTTAAGTCATGAAGCTCTGTTAAAAACATCACCTGCTGTTCTTAAGGACCTCCTCTTTCTCTCTTTCTCAACCATTGTTTTCCCATCATGCCTCAGCCTCTCCTTCTCTGTCTCTTAATTTTTTCAGTCTGAACTTCCTGTGCTGAGTAGCAATACTTAGAGATTGTTATAGATAATAATTTGAGGTCAAAGATTATTATTTGCATGTCTTTTCACATTAAGCATCATATACATCCTGCATTGAACTGAACATACTGTACAGTTATGAACTGAAATAGTCCCCACAGTTTTTCTGTGGGCACAGACTGAATAAATTTAAATTTTGACTTCTTTGAAGGACTTTTAAGGGCTTACACAGCTTGGCTCAAATCTTCAAATCCCTTTATCTGAGTATCTCAACAACTGTTACATGGATTGGATTCAGTCGTTCACAGAATTTGGTTGTGGGTTACTTCCTGAAATCTCCCACTGCTGCTGAACTGTTGGTCCGTCTCTCAGAGAAAAACAAAGCCAAACTAGTGCAACGACCACCTGACGCAGACATTTGCTTTGCATGTCTGTGTGGTATCTTGATGCCCAGTGCAAAGAGGTGGGAGGTTCATTCAATAGAGAGCCAGATGAGTCTTAGACTTCGAGCTGAGAAATAGACAAGATCAATCTGCTGCCACTCGTGATTTCATAAACAAGAACAAATGCTTCTGATATAAACTATTTTAATCTAACACTTCAACTTGTAGATGTTTAAAACTGCATCTACGGTAAGCATTTAACGTATCTTATTGTTTCTGTTGCCCACCGCCGCTTTATACTGTATGAAAAGCTTCTCCATCAGTTCATTAAATCCCTGCAGACATCTGAAGGCAGCCGGACACGTATGTTGATAAAGGCATTACATTGTCCATAGTTTACCTTCATTATATCACATGTGCTGCTGCTAAATAACCACACACTCACCTGACGGGTCGGTTTTAACTCTGTAATCTGCCTGAATGTGATGTTAAATTACCGGAGCTCATTAATCAGAACAATCAATACCTCCTTTTCAACTTTAAAAAGCAAATTTCATATTTTGCTTTTGAAGCGAAATTACAGTGCAGATGCTGTTATGTCACATTTTCTCTGTCACACTGTGGGTTTGATGCAATCATACAAACTTTTTTTTTTTTTAATGATTCCTTTTTGTCGTCATCTTGCTGATTCGCTGTGAAACAAACAACCGCTTCGGTCCCGTTGGTTCACATCGCGCCGCTGTGCACCTTCCAGACAACAATATGAGCATTATTGTGATTAGCTCAGCTATTTCAGAGCCATCAGTAATGCGACTGGCTGAAAGTGTAACAAAAGCAAAAACAAAAAAAAAAAAGCTGTGCGTCAACTCCTTTGTAACTGAGGCACCTTTTATATATAGATTTCAGATGAACATTAACTCAGACTCATGCAGAGAAGAAACAGTGAGACAGTGTGGGGGATATTGGGAAATAAAAAGATACCTGAAAGCTACTTCATCATCAGGAGCATAAAAGGTCTTTTTTTCCTTCTAAAAGCTCTTTGATTGCTCTCCACGATCGTGGCGCTGCTGTGCTGTGATGATTCGTTCAGTTTGCAGTGAGTCAGATTTATCTTGCCAATCGGCAGCTTGAAGCAGCTCTGCAGTGCAGAAGACAATGGATAATTGGAGCGATAAAGTTTGAGGCATACATTAGATTTCCAAGTAATAGCTTATTAATTTGACAGTTTGGAACAAGTTGGACTCAAACATTGTCAGCAACATTACAGGAATGTAGAAACATCTCATTTACTGAAGTAAAAGTAGCAACACCACAGTATGAAAACACTAACAACACCCAAGCGCAGTAACCCCAGGACACAGAGAGCCCTTACTTCTATTCTCAGAATCAGAGACAGAATAGCAGCCACACAGTTCAAAGTTCAGTTTGTTTATTAATTCACCAAAGTTTGCAGTTTCAGTTCAGTTCAGTTCAGTTCAGTTCCATTCTTTCAAGCAGATTCAAGGTCTCGTGAAATGTTTGGTGAAGCACACACCGAACAATCACTGGCAAACAAGGAAGCAGGAAGTGACAGGCAAAACTCGCAGTCAGAGACGGAAGACTGAACAGAAGACCAGGCGAAGCCAAAGGCAGGAAGGGTCAGTAACAAGAGAGCAGGCCAGAGGTGAAAGTCTTGCATCAATACAAAGAACAATCTCGGGAGTGAGTGTGGGGAGAGCTGCTTAAATACTGGGCTGATTGGAAATAAGGATCAGGTGGGTGGACAGGTGGACAGGTGGACAGGTGGGCGTGGCTGGCAAGTGGAGTGAGATTGGAGAGGTACAGGCTGAGCAGGTGATCAGATGAATAGAATGTCGGGAGTTAAGAGACCAAAGAAACTGTGACAAGTACTCCACTATGAGTAAAAGTCCTGCATTTGACATTTCACTTACGTAAAAGTTCAGCAGCATTAGCAGAAAAAATCAGAAGTAATAGTACTCAATATGCTGAGTGGCTGTCAGGTAAAAGTTGTGGATTTAAAAGTACAATATTTCACTCTAAAATAATGTGAAGTAGAAATGTAAATTAGCATAAATTGGAAATACCCAAATAAAATGCATGTACGTCAAAGTTGTACTCAAGTACAGTACTAAGCAAAGTAAATTTACTTTCCACTACTGCATTTCTGAGATCAATGGGGAAGCCACTGACAACAGTTTTAACTGATTGTGTGTCCTTGTTAGTGTATCTCAACCAATCACATGGAGGGCTGGGCTCCAGTTCCCCAACGACGAGTAATTGTTGCAAATTTCCCCTCAAGGATAAAAAATATATCTAATATGTCCTAATTTTCTGAACAAGACCGATAATCAGGTTGAAAGTCCATTTTTGTTTTTGCTTCATTCGTTCAGTTTGCATTGTGTTCAAAATCAACATGTTGCTCTATAACAGCAGCACCTGATTTCTTCCTTTTCTCCCAACAAACAAAGGTCTTTCTCACTTGAAGGTAAGTGCATGTCCTTACTGGGTATTTACTGAAATGATGGATGCTGTCGGTTTCTAAAGAGAACAGTAGCCATTGGAAAGAGCAGTTAAATTAATGTTTGAGATGCTGTTCAAATAAATAAATAACTTTTAAAGCTGAATTAACAAATGAAGAATTTTTTTCTCTGGAAGTCGATTCACCACAACCTGTACAGCTGTTGATCTCATCCAAGCTGGTTGCCATTTTCACACCAGTACTGAAGATCTGATGCTTCAGTGTATCCCCCAAAGCATCATGGGAACTGTAGTTCCAAAAGTATGTGATTATCTCCTAAACAAAAGTAAGACAAGTAATAATAATTGGAAATATAATTAACTATGTTCATGTTGCAGAGTTTTTGACATCAGTGTCCCATTGACATTGGGGAGGGGGGTGTATAATGGAGGGCGTTGGGGGGTCTCATTGCGTCAGACTTTGAAAAGCTTTGATTCAGATCATTTGATTTAGTCGGACTCATTTCTAACCTGTCTGACGGCTCATGTGGTGATTCCCCCGCAGAGCCTTCAGACATAAAGCTGTGTCCAGCAGAGAAGCCTCATCTTCAGATCTCAGCAGTGACTGAAATGTTACGAGCAGCAGCGGGATGGACGGGCAAAACAATCGAAATAATACAAGATCTCTGATCTCTCTTCATGCCTGCAAACCATCATGTTCTGTCTTTACCTGGATTTGTTCTTTGTTTGGTTTATATTTCATCTTCTGAAGCTTTCAGCATTGTTGGATTTGACTTTTTGTGAGTGGGGAATCTTTTGTCTGACAGTTTCCCGTCATTATAGCATTGCTTCTTGATTTGCATGACTTTAATCCTCCCCCATTTTGGGCTGTAATTCAATCTGTCAAGCAGCAGCTTTTTGCACAAAGTGCAGTCAAAGCCACAGTTGCGAATCCCTTCCAGCTTTTCTTCTTCAGCAATCCAATTTGATGTCCTAATGATCACCCCCCATTTCCATACTGAATACTGGAGGGGAGCGCTGCACCCTGCCATGAGCCCAATTTCCAGGTGCCGCCATGCTGTGATGAATTTCCACGTTGTGAGTCAGAAACAGGCTGTTGCTGGCTTTCTAAACTCATTTTGTACTTCAAGGCTGTGTAGCGTTCAACCCGAAGTGCAGAATTACTTTCTTTTGTTCCTCCCTTTGATTGCATTTGGCACCAAATCACGCTCGTATGTTCAGAAAACTGCAGGAGGAGGAGGAGGAGGAGGCTGGAAACGATGGAAAAACTATTGACACCAGCTTTTAAATTGGTTGTGTTTGATTCTTCTTTGATTTTTTAACTGCTGATTTCACATATGAGCCAAATTTAACCAAAAGTAATCATTCAACATTTTGGGAAACATCAGTGCCACTCTCATGTCTGCACCAGCCAGAAGGCTTTTAGCATATCTTAGCATAAAAACTGTAAACAGGAGGAAACAGCTAGTGACTCCAGAAGTAAAAAAAAAACAAAGAGAGAACATGAGTATCAGCAGGATAATCAACATAAAACAGGAAACTGTTGTTTGTTACACTGATGGTGCACAGTTCAAACAAATAAGACAAAAAGTGTTAATTAGGGAGCCTTTCAGATGCAAATATTTGTGTTTTTGACAAGTGGACAATCAAAACGAGTGGTCTTATTGTAGGAATTACATCCATGCTGGATCAATCTGTGAAACCCCACATTATGTCCAGTGACAATAGTTTAAAAAATTTTTTTTTTTGGAAAAATTTCCTTTGCCTAGCAACTAATGTTTGGTAAAAGTAAGGGGTGGATCGCAGTTAGAGCAAATACAACGGTGTTGTATCATAAGGCGAGGCAGCTTGGTTAAGATTAGAATCATTGCTGTGGTAAAGTAATCAAACCAGCTTCTATAGCCTGACCACTTCCTCTGTCTGTCTTAGCTAATGTTATTTATCAGCTTTTCAAATGAATCAGCTTTCCATCTTCTTGCAGACACTGAACCCGACATGTCCAGTGTATATATATTCACTTTTATTGGATTGTATATGACACAGAGACAGACAGAAAATGAGGAGAGCGAAAAAAAAAAGGGTCCCCGGCCTCTTCATCAAACTCAGACTTGTGTTTCTAATTAAAACAGGGTCAGCTGCTGTTGTTTGTCAGTGAGCCTGATAGAAAGACTGTCGCTCCATGACTGTTCTATTTAAGTCTGCAGATTCTTTTGTTGAGGAGTTGAATGAGTTGGTGTGTTTCCTGATCTCCTTTCAGCAGCAGCTGAGAGGAGCTGAAAGGACAGACTGTCCTCAGCAGGAATACCACCAAAATCGGTCTGGTCAGAGTTTTCAGCAGGAGGAATGATGGGTCCATGTCAGAGCAGAAAGGAGGTTCCTGTTGGATTATTTTCTCCTCGATGATCAGTAGTTGTAGACAACATATAGAACGCAGCAGATTTGTGGAGTTGGAGAACAGCTGCTAATGTGATTAAAAGCTGCAGAGGAAACAGAGACTGAAGCACAGAGAGGATCATGTTGGTGTTTATTTCTAGGACTCGTGTGGTTCGGCCTGTTTGCTACGATGAGCGTCTTCAGAAGAAGGTGTCACAGCGGATCACCCTTCTCTTAAATGATGGCCAATAAACAACGACAAAATCCGTTCTGATCTCATTGTTTTCTATATGAGCTGAAGAGCCACAGCTGTCAACACAGATACATAGTGTGCCTGATGAAGACACACACACACACACACACACACACACACACACACACACAGTGGTGTGTAGTGGAGAGGGAGTGTGTCAATGTGTGTAAAGTGCTTACAGTGCATTGTTGTTTATGTTAGTTAGTCCTGAGATCGCTGATGAACAATGGAGCTTTCACGTGGAACAACACACACACGCACACATTTACACTCTTATACTTGTGAGGACCAGCATTTACACACCCTCAGCCCCTACCAGTAATCCCACATCTCACTGTGACCTCAACTCTAAACCCAGTGTTACGATGGAGAGTGGTCAAGGAGGGTTTTGTATCTGACAATTTGTGTAACTCTCCAAAACCAACCGTCTGACTGATTTGTCAGTCGGTGTGTAGGTGAGAAAGCACCGCTTGAGCTTCTCTCTCATTTTTTTTTTTTCATTTTTAACCCACCCCCCCACCACTATAAATGTCCACCAGCTGAGATTTCTGACAAGGCTGAAAAATGTGTTGCGCAAATTAGTTCTTTTCATGCATAACCTTTAATCATTAACAGCTCTTTAAAGAGGCGAGGACTGGTCGACAGGTATGCACTTCACAAAAATATCCTCACTCTTACGGCAGTTTCTTGCTCGGCTGAGAGACTTAACAGACTGAACTTCCAACCAATCACAGCTTGCCTGTGTGATGTCATCACGATGGATGTGCCAGAGGAGGACATCTCAGTTTCTGTCGCTCGGTTTGGTTCCTGACGTCTTTTGGGTCGGGCCTTTGTCGGGTAGTCTGCACCTGGCATTAAAGAATACAAACGCAAAGCTACGAGTGTGATCTGTAGGCACTTGCTCGTGAGCACTTTAACCACGTCCTCTGATAGTAACGGTGGGGATTGAACCTGTGACCTTTTGGTTGCCGGTTTCCCTCAGCTCCCCGCAGGCCTCCAGCTCTGTGAGTTTTCCTGCAGATCTGAGGATTAAAACATTTCTCCCTGCAGCTGCCTGCCTCCCTGCCAGCTCTGTACAACCACCAACCCAGCATGAACACAAGTGTGTGTATGTGTGTGTGTGTGTGTTGCTGGCTAAGTCACTGCACCCCTCTCTGTATTTATTTGCAGCCCAGTAAATCTGCAAATCATCAGCACCGTGCTGCATTTCAACCCTGTAACACACACACACACATTCACATACACACACACACCCTGATAGATCCCCAAAGGATCCTAAAAACCATCAAATGGCTTCAAAGAGTAGCTCAGTTGCCATGGCAACTGTCATAAGAAGCAATTAAAAAGTGATTTAAAAGCTGATTGGCCACTAATGGTTTGACAAGAGAGAACAGATAACTGCTAGTTCAGAGAGACAGAGGAGATTGTGTGTGTGTGTGTGTGTGTGTGTGTGTGTGTGTGTGTGTGTGTGTGTTCTGTGTTCTTTTTCTTTTTTAAATACTTCTATAGCCCTCTGTTAGATTTGGAAGTATTCAAAATTATTCAGAGCATTTACTTAAAAAACTTCACTGATACCACATTATGAAAATACTCTGTACTGTGAGTAAAGTTCCAGGTTTTTAAAGCCTTACTTAAGTAAAGTGAAAGCATAATGGGAAAACTACACTTAAAGTATCAGTGTAAAAGTACTCATTGTGTAGTAAAATGTTCCCTGTCTGTCATTCTTATGTCTGGTGTCATTGGATTAATATTACTGCATTAATGTATCTGTTGCAGTTTTATGATGTAGAGGTTTAATGTTCTGCTTTATGTACCGTTGGACAGTTTAATCCACAGTAATGAATCATATTCTATGAGATCATTGTATGTTTGCAGTGTCACTGTCCTGTGTATCTCTAAAAAGTCAACTTTTCACAACAAAAACAGCCTGTTTTCAGCTTTGTGACGATGCATTTTCCAACTAATCCAACAGGGTTTTTAAAGAGTTTATTTTTCGTAAGAAGAAGGCAGATTTTCTCAACCCATAAAGAAGTGTGCAAGTACCTCAAAATTAGGACAGAACTTCCATCACTGATTCGTACTTCAACGACTTTTTTTTTGGTTTATTAAACTAATTTATTTTTCTGAAAGATGATAAAAGCATGATGAATTTATTGTCTTTTTTACATAAAAGTTATTCAGGCGTTTGTTCAGACATGAGACCGATTTACATAACAAAGTGCTCGTCTGAAAGGGCCTTAAATCATTTCATTATATACCGCCTAATAAAGCCGAGGCAGGCAAACACAGAAAACGATATGATCTTTGACGGAGAAAGAGAAATGAATGTGCATGTGATGCGTGTGTTGACCTAGATATCTATCTAACAAAGCAGAAATACCATCAAAGAAACAGACTTTTCTTCCCAGAATGCCCTGAAGAAGTCAATTTACCATCCTATCTACTGGAAACTGTTTTTTAGCTTCCAGATCCTCTTAGAACAAGAACAGGAACAGTTTCCTGAGGTTTAGAGGAATCACACAGATTGTGAGAAGCTCTGTCGTGACTGACGAGGGCCGTTTGAACCGAGGCCGGGGGCCCTCTCACCGACGGGCCTTTGAGCCAGGCAGCTTTGCCTGTTGGAAATCATCAGCGGGGATCATCACCCCTCCGTCATCTCCAGCCAATTAAGAGGCTCCCATCCGCGCTCAGAAGGAAACACGAGGCGGTTTGTAGCTGCGAGTGTCTGATGCTGACTGACAGCTGCTGCCGCACTTCAGCTCACTTTCATCTGATCAGCAGCGATTGTTGCTGCTGTTAACAGTCACGCTCTTATTTATATGTGGACACGTTTTACAACAGAGAAAGAGCTGTCATCCACTACCACTGTGTGATTTTTAGGAGCTGGTTCATAGTAGAAAACACAACGGAAATTCTTCTTCTTCTCTCCGAGCAGAACCAGAAGATCAGTCATGTGAGTTAAACATTCCCTGCCTCGGAAAAATTCTAAAAGTTTCCATCAACCTTTTCATGTGTTAACGGAAACACAGCTAATGCCCATTTTTCTGCTCTTGAGTGGTGATTGATAACATTTCTGCTTTTTATTTCAGCGAAACTTCTCTGAATTCACCAGAAAAACACTAAACGCAGAACAACTCACTGGCAAAGAACAGTGATGGAAAATGGAAAAAAAAATCCTTTGACTAAAATGCTGCTGTTAAGACAAAATTATCTAAATTATGTGCTTTGAAAAGAGTGACAAAGAATATTTGTTGACCTCAACAAAAAAGAGTGAAAATGACACCAGAAGGAGGTGGGAGGGGGCGTAAGAAAAGGAAACGGTGAGAAGCAGAGTAACAAAATGATGGAGAGCAGCTTGAAGAGGATGGAGAGAGAGTAGGATGGAGGATAGAAAACCAGAGAGGAAGGACGAAGACGACAGAGGAAGGAGGAGGCTGGTTTCCCGGGACAGAAATGAGGGATTCAAGTGGAGAAATGAGAGGTGAAAAGAAAGGGAATAAAGGAAGGCAGGACACAGAGATCTCCTCGGTTAACCTCCTTCTTTCCTCCTTTAACTCGAGTCGGATTCTCTTCTGCGCTGGAATAATATGAACTCATTTTCTCGTAATGTGTCCTGAGTAAATGTGACGTGTTATTTCAGGCCTTTCGGCGCTCCGTAGAGTGCTTTTTGTCTTAAGTGCTTTTGTTAAAACTGCTTTGGTAAACCGTTCAGGCTGACGGCGGGCAGAAAGGAGCTGGAACTGCTGAGCTGGATCTGAACCTCAGGCCCGGGAAATAGCAGCTCGGTGACCCGCTGATGACTTCTGACAGCTTTAATGCACAGAGAGCATAAATAAAACAGTCCAGGCTGCGCTGAGGACTTCCTGGGTCACTCAGGTGTTTCAGAAAATCAAGGCTGCCATGTTATCGGTAGAAAGAACTACCGAGGAGGAAGTTAATTTGACCTTTGAGTTGACGACTGTGCTAATTAGACCACGGTTAGAGGCTGCAGTGATTTGTGGCAATTAGTCAATGGTTTTAAACAGGGGGAGGTGTGAGAGACGTTTGATTACACAGAGAGGAAGGGAAAGCTGTCAGCCTCTTCCATATTGATGGAGTGAAGGTGTTTAATAATCAGTCTCTTCCTGTTTGACTGTATTATTCCACCTTCCACCTGTTTACCAGCTCCACTTCCTGTGGTATTTGTGTGTTTCTTTGATTGGAGGAAGCAGAGAGCCTCATGTTGGTACACTCATTGAAATCCGGATCTTAACTAAAACTAATTCTGATCTTAACCCGAAAACAAAGTCTCAAACCCTCAAACCTTTTTCCAAAAGTGTCTCAAGTCTTATTGTGCAGCTCTGATGACAGAAAGTCACTTTCACTCACTCTCTTTGGCTCTTATGTCTGTTCTTAACAAATCTGACACACATTTCAAAGCCATTTAGCTGAATTTTGACCTGAAAATGGCCTGTTTAAGTTTGGACAGTGATTCATATTTTAGATTCCTTTTGATTTGATCATCATGCCCGTTTTTAACAACCATACTAACACTAAACACATTTAATAAGTGTGTCAAATATAGCTTATTATAGTAACATCAGGTGATTTTCCATACATTAGGTACACACACACACACACACACACGCACACACACACACTCAGCCAGAGGGTGGTGGGGATGTTTTATTGACAGGAGACCTGTTATGGATTCACATGCTGAGGTTATCTGAACTCTGAGCAGCAGCAGCAGCAGCAGCACGGAGCCAAGAGGAACCTCCTGTGTTAAAAGTAAACTCCGCTCAAATCAATAATGAATGGCAGGAGGTTTTTATGTGTATGTAAGCAGGGAAGGATGAGTTACTTGATGTTCTTGGATATGCGTAGTTATTTTCTATTCCCTTTCCACCATCTTGAACACCTACAGTATGAGCACAGGTGGATTACTCAGTTGGAAACAGTTCAAAGACAATATATGTAATGTCAGATCCTCATCAGCTTCATTGATTTTTTTCTAAATATCTGCTTATTCTGATGCAGCAACACGTTTCAAACAAGTCGGGACAGGAGCAACAAAAGACTGGGAAAGTTGTGGAACGCTCCAAAAACACCTGTTTGGATCATTCCACAGGTAAACAGGTTGATTGGTAACAGGTGAGGAGCATCATGATTGGGTATGAGAGGAGCATCCTGGAAAGGCTCAGTCGTTCACAAGCGAGGATGAAGCGAGGTTCACCACTTTGTGAGCACATGATTGGATAAAGGATGTTACTACATGGGCTCAGGAACACTTCGTCAAAATGTTGTCGGTGAACACAGTTTGATTGCAAATGATTGCAAATAGGCTACATGTGCTTAATAACTTGATCACTTGAGATTTTATTAGTATGGATTTTTTGTTGTAGCTGCATGTGCTGTGGTACCTTTTTCACTTTTCAGTGAGTCTCTGCAGCCATGTCATTAAAATGAATTAATTCACATTCACGTCAGATTAAAGCAGTGGGAGAGCTGCCATAGCAGAGAGAAACACTGCAGCAGGACACGTTGTCTCTGCTGTTTCGTTTTATGGTGAGTTTGCACAGTTCTCATTGCGTGTTTTAAATTACCACAAAGCTCTTTTTATCACTGTTCATAATCTTGCTCATGAGCAAATAATGTGCAAGTATTCAACTAAAAAAGGAGGCCTCAAGTGAAGCTCGAGGTTTGCAGTTCAGTTCACAGCTCAGCTTGCAGAAAGGAACAATCAATAAGAACAATGACTTCACAGTAGCAGTTATATACAATTATAAAGGCTGCATGGTGGCAGTTATAACGGATGTGAACCTTTGTGCTAAACTGCAAAATACAACAAGCAATATTTTATTGTTGAAGGTAAATTAATGTTTAATACTCCTGGCACAAAAGTTTGTTGCAAAAAGTGTTCATGCAGCTGTACACAGTGTAAGAAAGTTAGTTCTGAGGTACATGTATTTTACTTGAATATTTCCATTTTATGGTGCTTTTTAATTCTACTCCAGTACACCCCACTTCCAACTTTATTTGACAGCTATAATTACTGTAGTTTTCAGGTCGGTATTTTGCTTAAAAATATATTGATTAAAACATACAACACATTTTTAGGTGTTAAACTAGTGGTTTCCAAACTTCCTGACCTGTGGCCTCTGAGTGTGTACTTGTATCGTCTTGTCACAGATGTGTGTGAGTTGTTAGGCCAACCAAAGAATCATTTCCCCCCTAACGATGTCCAAAATCTAAAAACAGATTTATGCATCAGAATTTCAAACTAGCTCCACCTCGAAAATACTCCAAGTTCTGTAAAGTACAGATACCTCAAATTTGTACTGAAGTAACGTATGTGAGTAAAAGTACTTACATTCCACCACTGGTAATATATGGCTTCAGTAGATCTGACCATGCAGAGCTCTCTAAGTTCTAAGTTCACAAGAACCAAATATATCACAATCAGTGTCACATGAGACCCTTTGGACCCTAACCTGAAGTTCTGGTTTTGGAGTGAACCAGATGAAAACAAAAACATGTTCTGAGCTTGAGCAGCTGTTCCAACATCTGAATGCACATGTGTGGGTCACATCAGCTAAAAGGCTGCTATGTAAATGTAAGTGGCAGGTGAGCGTGGGGGGTTGGGGGCAGGGAGGGGGTGACACAGAACAACAGAGCTACAACATCAGCAGCAAACGTACACTTTCCTTCCACATCTATGATTTACACTCACAGGAGGTGAATATGTGCGCTGAGAATTGTAAACCAGCTTTTACAAACATTACATACACTCTGCATGGGTGAAATAGCGCTGTGTGGGCACAATGTCGTCATTATTTATTCATTATACCATCATCCTTTATGGAAAACTGCAGATTAAAAGCATCATTCTTTCATGAGCCTACTGGCTGTTTTAGATAATGTAATGTATAGAAATACTGTATGTCAGACCTGAAGGCAACAACAGCGGCTTTAAACAGCAGCCAGTGGTTTGAGATTCATGTCGAACAGCTCCGACTAAATGGCAGCAAAGTCGCACAAAGTGTGATGAAATTAACATGAAATCTTTATTTGGGGATGAAAAAATAGGAGTTTATATGGTGAAGAAAAAGCAGATAAAACAACTGCTGGGGTTTGTTTTTACCCAGCATGAGATGGGAAGACTAGCCCAAAGCGATGGGCCTCATTCACAAGTGTTTCCTTGTGTTTGTGTTTGTTTTACAATTTGTTTGTGGGGTTTGTTAAGCCATATGATTCAAGATTGACTAGTGACTAGGAAAACAGACAAACAAACAAGACCAACTACGGCATTAAGAAAAAAGTAGAAACTGAGTCAAGTATTAAGTCTAATGTGATGGGGATGGCAATGTCAGCTCAGTCCAACAGACTGAAATATCTCATCATGAAATTTTGTACAGATATTCATGTTCCTCAGAGGATGAATCCCACTGCCTTTCTATCCAGCGCCATCGTCAGGGAAACATTTTAATTTGGCCGATACTTTGGTTTCTGACATTGATATGATATTCCCTTCAACCTCAGTTGTACGTCATGATTCTTGGTTATTAGCAATTGTTAGCCACCACCTTCACATCAAAGGAGTGACATTGATTAACATTATACCTGAAAACATCAGCATTTCGACATTGTCACTGTTAGCATGTTGATGTTAGCATTTAGCCCAAAGCGCTGCTGTACCAAAGCACAGGCTCACAGAGCTAGTGAGGCTGGAATACAACTGCTATAAAAAAGTGATGTTTACTGTTAAGAAATGCTAACTCGGTTGAAATATTATTTTTTTATTTGGTATTTTGCAGTTTTCTTGTTTTGTGACCTAGAGCTCACCACAGACCACAATAAGTATACATTTGTGAGTGCTTCTGACCAAATTCAACCAAAACACACCCAAAACAAGTTGGAACAAAAAAATATTTAAATACCTAAATAACAGACAATACAAGCTGTAAATACATTCAAAGTTTCCGAGAGAATTTGCAATTTACAAAACTATGATCAATCTGTTCTCAGTCCAGTTTTCTGACCTCCATTTGGTCTGCTACTACTGGACCTGCTACATCTATTGTTTGTGATGAAATTGGTTTCCAGCTGTAAATCACAGCATTAAGAATAAAACATTCACCAACCACAATTATTTTCTGTCATCAAACACGAACAAAGCTCTCCTTGTTCTTCCAGAGAGGACGAGTCTGTCAAAGCCAGATCTCCTCCAGATCTTATCACTGAACAGACCGTCCACTAATCACCTCCACCCGTCAGCAGGCAGGCAGCCGTGGACTCAGATTAGACTGTTTGATGTAGCTCACGTGCCGCCACAGATAAACCAGACATCTCGATATGTGCTGCAATGTGCCGCCTCAGCTAATTACACGCAGCGCTAATTAGAGTCTAAATGAGCCAAAGAGATGAAGACAGCGGACGCCTCAGCTCATCAATGACTGCTTTCACTACTGCTACTATCATTGCTACTTCTACTGTTAGCATTACTGTTAATGGTACTACTACAAACATTACTGTTAATGCTCCTACTGCAAGCATTACTGTGAATGCTACTATGGCTAGCATTGCTGTTAATGCTACCACTGCAAACATTACTGTGAATGCCACTTCAGCTAGCATTACTGTGAATGCTACTGTGGTTAACTTTAATGTTACCTGATCACTACAGCCATCTTTAAAGTACAGTACGACACATTTAACATGACTGTTACTGTAGTACTACTGCAACCATTACTGTGAATGCTGCTACTGATAACATTACTGTTAATGCTACTACTGCAAACATTACTGTGAATGCCACTTTGCCCAACATTACTGTTACTGTAGTACTACTGCAACCATTACTGTGAATGCTTCTATGGCTAACATTAGTGTTACTGTATCACTACAGCAAACATTAGTACAGTAAGACACATTTAACATTACTGTCACTGCTGCTACGTGCTAACATTACTATAAATGCTACAAAGGCTAGCGTTACTGTTAATGCTAGTACAGCTTGCATTATTATTTGTGCTACTACTGCAAACATTACAATGGCTATCATTACTATTAATGATATTTTAGCTAACATTACGGTAAATTATGCTATGTTACTGCTGCTGCTAACATAAATGCTGGTGCTTCTGCTAACAACAGTGTTACTGCTATTACGACTGCAGACATTATTGGTAAGACTTACTGTTATCTGCACTGTTTAAAGTGTATTTTTGCAGTTCATACAGAAGAAATTAATGTATTTGGTACTAACAGAAAGTCACTGGCAGCACACATCGTAGTTCCCCCCTGCTAGAAAAACCAGCATAGACCAGCAAGGCTGGTTACCAGCATAGACCAGCATATGTTGTGTTTTGATGTTGGTGACCAGCATCCCATGCTGGTCATGCTGGTCCAGCATCCCATGCTGGGGACCAGCATCCTGACCAGCATCCTGACCAGCATGGGATGCTGGACCAGCATAGACCAGCATATGTTGTGTTTTGATGTTGGTGACCAGCATCCCATGCTGGTCATGCTGGTCCAGCATCCCATGCTGGGGACCAGCATCCTGACCAGCATCCTGACCAGCATGGGATGCTGGACCAGCATGACCAGCATGGGATGCTGGTCACCAACATCAAAACACAACATATGCTGGTCTATGCTGGTATAACCAGCATACCCCATGCTGGTTTTGCTGGTGACCAGCATGGGATGCTGGTCACCAGCATCAAAACACAACATATGCTGGTCTATGCTGGTATAACCAGCATAGACCAGCATATGTTGTGTTTTGAGCATACCCCATGCTGGTTTTGCTGGTGACCAGCATCAAAACACAACATATGCTGGTCTATGCTGGTATAACCAGCATACCCCATGCTGGACCAGCATAACCAGCATACCCCATGCTGGACCAGCATAACCAGCATCCAGCATTCCATTCTTTACTAGAAATAAAAATTAAAAAAAAAAAAAAAAAAAAAACCCACAATGTAAGGGTTTCACAAAAATCTATCTTTAATTAAAAACTATAATACATAGAAAAAAATACAGTACCACCAAACAAATTAGAACTGATTAGACATACCATAAAACAGATTAGAACTGATTAGACATACCATAAAACAGATTAGAACAGTTAATTAAATAGATTAGAACATCTCAGGCGATTAATTCAATTCAATTTGGAGATTTGTGTTTTTTGTCTGTTAATGTCCATGATTGTTTCAGTTATATATGTCCAGCCTTTCCACATCTTGCCTCTATCTCTTTGTCGTCCACCTTTTTTGCCTTGAGCCACTCCCTGAAACAGACTGAAAAGATTAAAAAACTATTAAATCAATAAAAAACATGCTATCAAAATATCCATTACTTATAAATACAGCAAGGGATTCATTCAAATAATTCAAATTTGTATTATCACATACATTAATTTTGAAAAAAATTCCTCCATTATTTCTAAAATATGCGCTTCCACAGGTAGCAGCAAAGTCTGGTAGCTCTGAGTGCTTAATCAACCTTTAGTTTACTTAATTTTTATGTTTTTGTTGTGTTTTGTCAACTACTGATGGATAATTCTGTGGGGAGAGGAATTTGTTCAGGAAAGGATCTTCTTTCACTGAAAGTCTGTAGGATGCCACCCTGATCCAGCTGAGACTAAGAGGTCTTTTTAATGTTGCCATGCTGTTGCAAAAGTAAAGGCTTGGAGGTGGAGATGTTGTCCTTTCTGCTGTCAGTCATCATGGGAAATGCCAACTCTCTGCCCAACAAGAGTGATAAACTGGGGATATTGGTGAAGTTTATAGCTTATTAATTTAAGTTTTCACTGTTTATATGGAGGTAAATGTGTTGGTGAATTTGCATTTACAAACCGGTTACCAATAATGGCAATACGAAAGAGGAATACACAATAATTTTCATGTAGTTTTTAATTAAACATAAATACATATTATTTAATAAAATAGTCCCGCTGTGAAAAAATAGTCCCACCTCTCTGTATGTTAGTGCTGCATGTTGTCTATTCCTCACCTTAAGTTAACCTTAAACATGTGAATTCAACAAATTTAGTCTATTTGTTAACGCTGTCAAAACACTACAGCAACTTTTTGCTACCTAGTTTGTTGTCATGTAGACGTTGTTGCTTCTCTGACAATCAGCCCCGTAACGTAAACATGCAAGGTCCCCCCGCAGTTAACTATGAGTCCGGAAGAATCCACCCAGAGACTCAATGAATGAGAGTTTTTTTAAATAGCTTTAGCTTTGAGTGATCACTGACTTCATTAAGCCGACTATATGTGACATTGCGGCAGGCACCTGGAGACGCAGCAGCGGCATTTGAATATCATGACTTTAAAAGCGCCAAATTACTTGCCTTAACAAATTTCGTTAGTTGGCCTAAGTAATGTGAAGAATTGTAAAATATCATGTCCATGAGGCTGTTCAATCAGACAGTGACAGATCAGCCTGTAGAGCACTAAGTCTCTGTCAAGGTGCTGATCCTGTGACTGTCATTATACGGGAGCTGTCTGTGGTCCGCTATTTGACTCCTAATTAGCCTACTCATTGACGCACAGTGCAGGATTTTATAATCTAATAATAATAAGTGTACAACAACATGTTTAAATGCTGTTAACAAGGTCAAAAAATAAACATCCAAACATTGCTGCTTCCCTGAAGTGGAGTGATCTGCTGTGATAAGGCTTTTTAGAATAGTAGCTGTGATATACCCTTATTATATCACAGTTAACAGCCAATCAGATTGCCGAATTTCACCTTTTCGTTTTATAATTGTATTTATAGTAGCAATGCAAGCATATATTGTAAACAGAATAATAATTTACCTCATCTTTGTTTGGGGATTCAGCTGGCTCCATTGGACTCCCACTGTCAGATTATGCACACACACACACACACACGCACGCACGCACGCACACACACACACAGAGAGAGAGAGAGAGTCTCTGATCACCTCCCCCTCAATAGTGTTCCACTAAGTATCACATTAAAAGCTCCTGAGATGAGCATAATAGTGTCTCTTTAAGTTTTCAGAATTTTTAATGACAACGTTATTATCTATTTACATAGCCTTATTAGTATTTACATTCCGTTATTATCTATTTACATTGCATACGTTAGTTACATTTTTGGCCTTGGTTTCCTCCCGTTCGGAAGACGGATCAGCTACGGAGGTGGGGCTCGACTCCTTGACCTTCCGAACCCTCACTCGCTTTCCCTTGGTCAGCTCTTCCTCCACTGCCTCTCTGGTGTCTGGATCAGGGGTAAAGAACACAAATGGTAAGTGGAAAAACTTGCTTTCCATATACATACACATTTCACATTTACTCGTACATTAATACACACCGCGAGGGCTTTCTCCGTCTGTTGTTAATAAGCTAGCTGCGCTAGCTAAATTGTTCACTAGCTTACGGCTAGCTAGCAAGTCATTTAGCTACTACGAAGAGTCCCATTAGCGACAGTCAAATAACTGAACGTAACTTAACACAGCGGTGTCGGCATCAAATGAGATGTAGCCAACTTTGATGAATATAATTTAGGCTCGACAGTAGCTAAACGTAATGTAACACAACTGCGCCGGTATCAAATGAGATGTAGCTAACTTTGATGAATATAATTTGGGCTTGACAGTCATATAGCTAAACGTAATGTGACACAACGGTGTCGGTATCAATGATACACACCGCGAGAGCTTTCTCGGTCTGTTCTTAATAAGCTAGCTACGCTAGCTAAATTGTTCACTAGCTCACGGCTAGCTAGCGAGTCATTTAGCTACTACGAAGACTCCCATTAGCGACAGTCAAATAACTGAACGTAACTTAACACAGCGGTGTCGGCATCAAATGAGATGTAGCTAACTTTGATGAATATAATTTGGGCTCGACAATAGCTAAACGTAATGTAACACAACTGTGTCGGTATCAATGAGATGTAGCTAACTTTGATGAATATAATTTGGGCTTGACAGTCATATAGCTAAACATAATGTGACAAAACGGTGTCGGTATCAATGAGATGTAGCTAACTCACCTTTGATGAATATTATTTGGACTTTGTCGAAAGCGTCTTTCCACCGCACCCAGTAAATCTTGTTACTGCTGAAGAGGTTAATGTCGAAATCTTTAATGTCCGTTGTCGGGACAATCTCTTTACAATCGTCGCTAACATATTTAACATACGCACACATTTCGCTTGATAAAAAGCCAACGGTTAAAGCACTGGTAACCTGCACTGGTCGCGCGACTACTTAATGGTTTGAGGTGGGGCGCGAGGGATCTAATCCAGTGGCGGTAAAACCGACAGCTGCTGCTGTCCAGGGTTATTATAGTTATTAAAACTAAGACAAAAACTAAAACTAGCAGTGAAAAAATAATTTAGTTAACTGAAATGTAAAAACTGCTTTAAAAGAAACGAAAATTAAGTAGAAAGTACAGTCCTTTGACTGTGCAATTATATGAGCCTTATCTCTTCCTATTGTTGAGACAAGCTACTTCAATGTAAAACTTTACTAAAATATATTTTTTGTGCATTCTCAGACCGTGCCTTTAACAAATAGTGGGGAAGGACAAAGCATGGAGGATGTTGAGGTGAGAGAGCCACGAGTGTTTGTGGTTGCATCATAAATTTGACATAATTCTGATAGACATAGCACTGTGCTTATATCACTTCCTGTCATCCTGTGAACAGACCATGTCTCCATCTCGGCACAACAGCCCTCCTGCTGGCACCACTGATCTGGTAGGTCCTCATACTGTCCTCCCCTCCATCATACGTGAAGCTGCATTTTGTTGTTGTTTTCTAAGTAGAGCTTGTGTGTGTTCCTGTCCGGCAGTACCAAGAAGAAGACGAAGAAGACGGAGAAGAAGACAGCGTATCTGAATCAGGGTCACACAGCACAGATGATGAGGTGAGAGAGCTATGAGCTCCAGTCACGTTTGTGGCTGCATCATAAATTTGACCCTGTGCCAACAGGACATAGAACTGGACTTTAGAGCATTTTTTCTCATGCCATAGTAGCGGACGGGGCCAGAAATTGAAGCCCCTAAATTAGACATTATCTGCTGCGAAACTCGCTCATTTCACCTACATTTTATAAATGAATGGCCAGTGTTATCACCATGTCAGCTCAACTTCCTTGTTATAGTCATCAGGGGCTTTACAAGGATGGGTAACTTTTGGTGACGTCATAGACATGCACCGCAAGAGCGCAGCTGAGAGCAGCTGTTGTTGGTAGGCTACACGGCTATTTTTGTGCAACATGGCAGAATATTTATCCGATGTAGAAGTGCCTGACGACGAGAGATGAGCGAGTTTCGCAGCAGATAATGTCTAATTTAGGGGCTTCGATTTCTGGCCCTGTCCGCTACTATGGCATGAGAAAAAAACACAGACGGATGGATCTAAATTGCTCGAAAACGGCTCCAAGCTCCACCAAAATTGTCTGGGTGAGACTATGAGCATATGTAATCCTAAAAATAAAGTCCAGGTGTCAAAAAACCAAACTTAACCTTTAATGTCACAGAAAACAGTCGCAGTTAAAAATGTGTATTTTAAAAAGAGGCTCAAGCTAAAAGTAATTTGAAAATTGGGGTTTGTATTTATGGAAGGTAAAATCTGCCAAAGTTAAGGTTAAAATCATTGCTTTAAAATGTATTTGATTTATTTTGGGTGCTTTAAATATGGGTATTTTATTCTTATTTTCAAGGTTAATTTGTAGTAGTTAAAATTTAAATTTAAAATTGGTATTTGAATTAAGTATTTGATTTTGGATTATGTTGATTGATTATGGTGTCTTGGGTTATATTTTTGTCTGAATTTCTATTTGTGTTTGTACTTCAAGGTTTTTCACCTTGTTGGCCATGATGACTTTCAAAATAAAAGAAAGAAAAGAACCAAAGTGAAATCCTGGTCATTGAATGAATTCCTGCCCAAATCTTCTGAAGCAAACCTGCCCTTTGAAGTGGGGGACGCTACTATTAAACTATTAAGTGAGAAGCACTTGACATTTTGCATTTAGGTTGCCCACAACCCCCACACCCCACCTTTATCCAGGATGTTAATTTTAGAACACTTTAATATTTTATATCTTGTACATATGAACTGATTTTCTTTATGCAATGTACTGTTTTTGCTTATTTCTTGTAGGATGTGTGTATGTTACCCATGCCATTGTATGCCAGACAATGGACAAAACAACAGTCTGCATTTGATTCTCCTACCTCATATGAATGTTTGCTATACTGTCAGATAAATAAATGTCAGAGATCACAATGTTTAATGTTGTTTTTGTCATAAAATAACATAGGTTGGCTATTGTTGGACTGTACTTTATTTGATTGTCAACAAATATGAGCCATTTAATTCACATGCCCAATGTATCAAATAGTAGCAACCAGTGGTCTATTTCAAGACCATCATTTGAATAGAAACACTTATTGTTATTCTGCTGCATAGTGTTGACTTTGTAGACTGCCTGTGAAGGCTATACTTTTACAGCTTTTTTTACAGCTATAAAATGCAGAGTGAGAGGTTAGATTACTTTACTGCAGTAAGACAGCTAGCCTTCATTAAATGTCAGTCACTTTTATAACCAGTTTCACGAGAAAGACCATGCTGGTGGACCAGCATGCAACTATACTATACTTGTGGTAATGGTAGACCAGCATGCTGGTAGTGTTGGTAATGATGCTCATCCTCCCAGCATGATTAGCAACACCAAGCTGGTCCACCAGCATCATTAACAACACCATGCTGGTCCAGCAGCATCATAAGATGGTCCACCAGCATCAGTAACAACACCATGCTGGTCCAGCAGCATCATAAGCTGGTCCACCAGCATCATTAGCAACAGCATGCTGGTCCAGCAGCATCATAAGCTGGTCCACCAGCATCATTAGCAACAGCATGCTGGTCCACCAGCATCATAAGCTGGTCCACCAGCATCATTAGCAACAGCATGCTGGTCCAGCAGCATCATAAGCTGGTCCACCAGCATCATTAGCAACAGCATGCTGGTCCACCAGCATCATAAGCTGGTCCACCAGCATCATTAGCAACAGCATGCTGGTCCACCAGCATAGTTATGTTGGCTCACCAGCTAAACCAGCATCAATCCAGCATAGACCAGCATAGACCAGCATGGAAATGATGCTGGTCTATGCTGGTTTTTCTAGCAGGGCCATCAGTCCTGTTGTCAAACTCAATTTGGCCTTGAACAGACTCAGCACCTGTCGAGGGAAAAAATAAACACCAAGCTTTTGAAGAGCTCTAAAACAAAGAAGAAACTATTAACTAGCCTGTCAGCATCACGAGATCCAGCCTAGAAATCATACAATAACTTACATTGAGGTGTGCGTTGTGTGTCTCTTCTTCCAGCTCATGCTCATATGTGATGAATCCCACAGACTCCAGCACTAAATCAGCAGATTTAGGGATTACCATGCATCCCTCCATCACAAGAAAGCAACTTCTTACTGTGTGCCGGCCCAGCCAGTCTTCACCTTGTCTGAATTTAACGCTGTAAAGCAAACTCGATGACAATAAAATAATAAGTTAGTGTACATACGCTGTGTAAACATTTACTGTGTAAGCTGGTGTGAAGCTGTGCAGCCCGATGTAGTGTGACAGGTTGGTTTGTGCAGAGAAAAAATAAAAAGGAGCCATGCACAAGCGAAGCGGTTTGGAGGAGAGATGCATCGACATGCAACGAAGCAGAGTGAAGTCTTTCCTCCGGCTGTTCTGTGGCCATACAGGACAGTGAAATTGTATTGGGGAAAAAAAAACACATCAGACAGCAGGCACAGTTCCTCATATATACTGTATATGGTGCTGTGTAGATATACAGACCTTACATACAGAGCTGAGCTGCCATGAGCAACTCTGTGTGTCCACAAGTCAGCTAACACATGGTGAAATGGTAAGGTTTGTCCAAACGGTAAAACATCTTCACATCCTTATCTTTTTTTTACCCATTTTTACATGGTATTTGTTCACAGGTGTGTTTCAGGAACCCCTGACTAGTATTTTTAACAATAGTAAGAGCTTAAAACTGTTTTAAGAATAAAACACATTTACTTAATGTGTGTAATGCTGCTGTGACACTGCTGTTTGAATGACCCAATCACATTTACTCCTGCCAGCTCTGCTGTTCTTTATGTGAGCGTCCATGACATACAGATGCAATGGTACGTTCACACAGCCAATCAGTGATCTTCACTGGCAAGACACCCAAACCTCTTGCCTTTGTTTGCTGATGGTCGCAAGGCTGCAGCTCATATCAGTACAGGCCTTCAGATGTCCAAAAACAGACTTGTGGAAAGACAGAGCACAGTTAGACCTGATCTGAACGGATCTGTGGATAATTAGACCCCGAAATGTGGCTGACCTTAACAGACCCTAAAAGAGAGAGAACACTAGCACCTGCAGCAGCATGGTGACAATGATAATATAATGCATGAAAAACAAATGCTGTCATTAAAACTAACTAAAAAGTTAAATAAAGTCTGAGAAGGTCATTGTCCTGCCATTACTTTTGTGGCTACTGCTGATGGCTGTTTTACTTTTACAATATTATTTGCTGACACTTCTGAGACTTGTAGTGCCACACCAGTACAGATTAGGGTAATATCATTTGGTTCATGGTCCTCAAACCATGACATGACATCAGGGACATCAGAAAATCTCAACATCGACTTATTTCTTACAGAAATGACCCTCTTACATGGGCTAATTTACAGAAATCACTGAATAGTTTTCAAGTAGGGACTTTTTTAGGATATGGTGGATACCCTCGACCAACGAAAATATCTGCATGGCTGGACCACTGTGATTTGGGTGTACTAACCCTTTAATGTCTCATTGAAAGCTTGTCAAATAACAGGATTTCTCAGTTATTAGATATTAACATTTGCAACAAAATACATCAAATACCCAGCTGTGGAAACTGATAAATGAGAGCTGTGAGCAATGAGAACAAGGTGTCTTCACCAGAAGAAGTTGTTCATTTGTGTTGTTTCCAGTGGATCCACCTACGCTGCTGTTAGCCTGTTTGTGGAATGTAGATAGATTAATTTAGCAGGGATGTGGATGAAAGAGGGTGATCGTTTTCCTGTCTCTCTTTGTTTTGTCTCAGTAAATTGGCTGGCTAGAGCGTGAATGGAGGGGGATTATCAGCATCACCATTATTTCTTATGTGGGCAAACTGTGTGGGAGGGTGGCCATTTTGTGATTAGAGACATAGGAGCCCAACAAGTTACCATTGTGCCTGCCATCCTTTCATCCTCATAAAGAAATGATTCTGAACTCTGAGGACTTTAATGTGCTTCTATAGGAAATGATAAACATCAGTTCACGTAATAATATGGGAAATAAAATTACAAAAACATAAAATACATTAGCAGCATTGCTCCAGGTCTAATTTGACAAGTATTTGATGGATTGCCATGAAATGTTGCCCACACATTCATGGTTCCCAGAGGATGGATCCTCCTGACCCTCTGACGTTTCCTCTTGCTCCACCATGAGGTTGTATTTTTTTAGGTTTAAGTTAAACATTGTGACAGCTTCTTGATGGAGCCTCACAGATTTGGGTTCAGGCATTCTTGGTCCCCAGATGATTAATCTTAATCTTTTGGTGATCCACATGACTTTTCTTCAAGCGTGTTATTTTCACAAATGCCGTTAATTTAAACACAAGATACTTGTGCTCAAAAAGAGGATTCATTCTCAGTGAAGAACCTTGGACCCCTAATCTGTCTCTATACATGCCAAAGAGCAGTGATTCCTAACACATCTCTGGGGGTCATCAGGTGGATACCTCCCTTCAACAGTTTTTCGCCTACTTAGTCCCACTACACCTCCAGGAGGCTAGGCAGTGAACTCTGGCGTCCCAGAGTCACCCCCCCTAGTGCCAGTTCACACTGCTCCTACACAATCCAAACAGCACTGCCACGTTCAACTGACCCAGGCCTGTTCAGGAGATGCTCCAGGTAGTGGCCAGTACCGATGCTACCATTTAGCTAATGCTAATACTAATGCTATCTCTGTACTACAAATGGCATATAATTTTGTACAATCATGGTGCCCAGAGGATGAATCCTATTGACTTGGACTTTTCCTCTAGCGCCATGATGGGGATCACATTTGTGGTTAAGTGGCACATCTCAACAGCTATTAGATGGACTTTTTTACATTGAGAATCTAGATATAAGATGGATTTGACAATATTTCATGTCAATAATGATAAAAAAATAATAATACTAAATTAATTATCTTCACTGCAGAGACATGTGCACACAGTGATACGTCAAACATGTACTCAGTACGCATTGTGGATAAAAAATCAGTGTTGTTGCTAGAAACAAACAAACAAAAAGATTACTGTATCTAAATTTGTTTTTGTTTTGTTTTAATTAGAAATGTCCCAATGACAAAGATCCCATATATTCAGTTTATAAAAGTAAGGTTTTTGTATTGACACACAAAAGTGTTTTACTAGATACACACTCATAGGACAGTTAATTATGCCCATCAGTACAAAAAAGACTCTATCCAACATCATACACCAACGAATATATGGACAGAATTTGCTTTCTACAGAGTAATTTCCCTAAATATTATGAAAAAAATATTATAGTACTTAATATAACACTACCTGAACTTCTGTTACTGTATATTTGATGCATGTTTTATTGTACGTACATTAAATGGAGATCATGATATGAATGTCACTGTGTGTAGATTTTTGACATAATTTTTTGTGAAGCATTGGATAATTTTACCGCTTCAGGCCTCATACATTACCTATTTAAATGAAACCATGGTGAAAGGTCTCTTTGGTGGAAACTTGTAGACATCTGAAACATGAGACACAACAACCCACTGATTTTTATAAAAGGTCACATTGCTTATTTATTTAGTCTCTAACAATGCATCGTATTGTGTATTTTAAATTTAAAATCATAATCTGCAAACTAACTAATAACTTCCTCCGTCAATCAAACAGAGCAGCGCTATGAATTAGCATAAAATGGAAATACTGAAGTAACCATGCACTTCAAAATGTATACAGAACTTGAATAAATGTACTTTCCACCACAGGTCATTGTGATTTTACTGCATAATTTTGATTTGTTGTCACTCTGCATATTTTACACTCTTTTGGACCAAAGGAAGAATCCAAACAAACAGTCTCATCAGTTGTTGTTGTTACTCCATATTCATGATGCTTTGCCAGAACATGTTGGTGTTTAGCATACCAGTAAAGCTCATCTCAATTGATTAAATGGAGAGAGATGAACAGAGAGAGGAAGACTTGAATGGAATTGAGAAAGAGAGCAAGAGAGAGAGAGAGAGAGAAACAGACAGACAGAAAGAGAGAGAGAGAGAGAAGAGCTTGAAACACAGACAGAAAGAGAAATTATTTAATTGTATTGAGAGAGAGAAAGAAACAGAGCGAGAGATATATAATTGAATTGAGAAAGAGAGAGAGATTAAAAAAGAGAGATAATTAGAAAGAGAAAGAGGAAGAGAGAGACAGAGAGAGAGAAAGGACTGATTTCAGAAAGAGTGAGACACAGAAAGAGGGAGAGACAGACAGAGAAAGAGAGATAGAAAAGAGAGAGAGACAGACAGAAAGAGAGAGAGGCAGAAAAAGGGGGAGAGAGAGAATCAGGGACAGACAGACAGTCAGATCGAGGGAGAGAGAGAGAATTAAATTAAGAAAGAGAGAGAGTCACAGACACAGAGTAGAGAGAGAGAGAGAGGGTGTAGGTGGAGGTGGTGGTGGTTGGGGGGAGCTGGGTACAGAAACAGTGAACAAACACTCTGACACTCAGAGTCGACGCGGCAGCAGAGCTCTGCGCTCCAACTATGGATGTTTGATAAGAGGGAAACACTCAGACAGAGAACAGAGATTAAGAGACAGGAGGACCGCAGCTGACTGCCGGTGGATGTGTGAGTGTGTGACCGGGCTGCGGTGGATCTTTGCCGGCCCCGGTGTGAATGGGATTACGCCGCGTGTTCCGCGTCTCCCGTCGGTGCTGCTGCTGGAGGAAACATGCGGCTGCAGAGCTTCCCGGTCCCCTCGGCTCTCCTCCCGCTGCTGATGCTGCTGCTCGGGCTCTGCAGCGGCACAAGTTTCCCAAGTAACATCAACATAGGTGAGTGAGCGGCGGGCGGCGGGGTGCCCGCACCCGGGGGCGCTCCGAGACCAGCTGGAAGACCTGGAAGAGTCTAATTTCCTACAATATTCTTTTGAGATATTGAATTTATTTTGCATCCCAAATTATAACTCATAGTGTCTGAAGGAACATTCCTGTATTTCTAATTTACTCAGTGAGTCGCCAGTGCATTCATATAATGATGCTCTGTCTAAGGGTCTCCAAGCTCCAATAATTAACTACTTCCCTAACAAATCCCAAACATATTTACATCCTTTTCATTTAATATATTGACATAAAATGATTTTTCAAGCCTAGTGCAGCTGATAAAAGTAATTCCAGGTAACATTCCCATGACTGATTCCTATAATAACCTTATGCTAGAATAATATTCTTGTCGTGACTTATATTGTGTTTATGTAGCCTCACTCAGCACTCCTGTAATAATGCCTGTAGCTGGGATTCCCTCCGCGACTTACAGTATGTTCATGGATTCATTTTGTGTCTTACAATATCTTGTGTCTCTTGCACTTTGATACTTCTGCAACATACAGGAAGCAAATTAATATGCAATATACCCCTAATGACGTAGGTGCGCTCAGGTGCTAGTAATATTAATTTTCACTCAGACTGATTTTTTTATTATAGGGATATTACATGAATCAGCTCAATGGACAAAAGTCACACATCAATACTGAAATCAGCACCATGGACAGAGTCACATAGTGATATTATAGGATTCAGCACCATGGACAGAGACTGAGATGTTAGATTTGTTGATCATTTGTTTTAAACTATGAGCTTGCAAAGTACATAAAGCTGTCAGATAATTGAGTAAGAAGTATGAAGTAGTCTAAAACTAAAATACTCAAGATAAGAACAAGTTCCTCAAAACTGTACTTACTTATACTTGAGTAAATCTACTTAGTTCTTTTGCACCTGTGGCAAAGACAGAGAACAATGTTCATTATCTGACACTTCTGTTAGGCAAATGAAACTGTTTGACATGTTTTTCAGTTAGTAACGTGTAGTGAACATATATTGTATGATGATTCACCATGTTATCATCTTGGTTGCTGCTGTCTCGAAGCCAGACATGGGCTGGGCACCATCTGGTACACTTCAAACTTCAAACAATCAATCAATTCTATTTCCTGTATTCAGAGTCAGTAATCTTAATGTTTCTCTCTGTAAAAACCTCTTTCACCGTGACATTTGTACAGCGGGTGAATCCTCCGTCGACGCTCTTATTCCCATTTGAGCCTTGACTGGTTTGGTCACATTCAGTGTGGATCAGGAAGCTGTGGGCTGCAGAGCATGCTACTCTCCCAAAATGAAGTTATAATGGGATTCATCCGACCACTGGTCCACACTCCCACTGCAGCTTCCTCTCAGGTTTTGGTGCTGATGTGGCATCAAGTTCAACTAACCTGCATTACTGGAATAAAATGCAGTCTGCATACTTTCGCTGCTTTAAGTTATTGAATCAGAGCCCTTCTGTGAGAGCAGGGGCACTGCTTCTAGTCTCCATAACTCTGATGAATAAATCATACACTATTCCAATAATGTATATCTCTGTATTGTAGTGTTAGCAGTTTTTAATATGCTACGTGAAACACATATAAAATACAACACATACATTGCGCAGGGTAATAGTCATTAAAAAAAAATCTGTTCTGTTATCACAACTTTTTGTCACAACCTCAGTAGTTACTTACTTTAAGGATTAGCATCTGTTTTTAGATACAAAAAGCCAACAGCATAATGTATTGGATATTTGAATTAGCTCCATCTATACCAACTGCAACAGTGAAATGAGGCATCCAGGTGGCCTAGAGGTCCTATATACACTGATAATTAAATAACTGGTCACCTGCGTGGGACCTTTACTGCTGAAGTGTCCCCTTAAATAAATAAAGTACAACGTTACTTCCACATTAAGACTATATTCTAAGTAATATGATACAGACTAGTTTAACCCTCACAGGCTGTTTTTATGCAGTACAACTACTTTACTCCGATAGATTAAGTATATTTTGTTAAACATACATAGTTTTATTTACAGTAACATTTCAACGCAAGACTTTTAGGAGCTCTTATTTTGAAGGTGAGGAGTAGGAGGAAGGAGTCGTTGGTGCGATGCTAGCGCGGAAAAAACGTCTCTTCTTAGCAGGAAAGCTCACAAATATTCACAACTGAGAAGCTGGAACCAGAGAATTTGCTTGAATAATAATTATCAAAGGATCAAAAAAGATTCTGATTAGTTTTCTATCCATCCACAAATCGATTGATTGGCTAGTTGATGCAGCTCTAGAAGGTTTAGAGAAGGGTGAGCATTCAGAGAAAACCATGGAGGAAGTGAAGAGTTAAGTTTATTGCTTCTTCCTCAACTACAAGAGACAAAGCTGAGGTGAAAATGATGCTAAATTCTTTGCGAGAACAAAGAGTCCTGGCAGTTTCTGTACAAAAGGACAGTAAAAGTTCATGTTCATTTGAATTTAGTGGCTGTAAACACCAGAGCAATTCGCTCTAAATTCAGCCGGTAATATTTTTAAAAAGCATCTCGTCCTAATTCACCACAGAGAAGACAAGAAGGTCAATCAATCCAGAGTTTATGTGTTCAGATAATTTCCCTGTGACGCTAAAAACCATTTTGTTGAGAGAATGTGTGAGTGCCAGGACAGCAGGCTGAATGAGAACTGAGAAAAGAGGCTTTCAACAGCAATCACTGTAAACCAGACCATCATTACTTCTAGTGACAACAGTTAACTCGGCCGGTGTTGTGAGATATTGTATTGTGAGCTCCTGTTGATCATTACACATTATTCCATTGATCAACGGCTGGTGGTGGTGGGCTCTGAGACACGCATGCAGCAAAGTGCTCACAAAAGCAAGGAGGCAAGAGACTGGAAAGACTGCCAGCAAACAAACATGGATGTAAGCAATGAAGGGTTCAGTTTAAACATGCTTGTACCCATTTTCAGGGTGCGTGAGATGAGAGGATTGATACCACTTTAATGTGTGTGCAGTAAATGTGAAGCTACCATGAGCAGCTGGTTAGCTTACCATAACATAGGTATTAATATAAACATCTAACTACTCTTGGTAACAAAGCGACTAAGCACATCTTCTCAAAATGTCAAACTTCTACTTTTATAAAAAGCTGCTTTGCAGATATTTTGTGAAGACGCAGATGCATGCATGCAAATGCTGGAACTTGTAAATGTTTGGCATTTTGCCTGAAAACTGGTTAAAATGATCAGTCAATTATCAAAATAGAGCCAATAAATTTTCTGTTCAGCAACTAATTGATTAATCTACTAATTACTGCAGTTGTGCACTCATTGACAACCAATACTTATTTCCCAAACATTAATATTTTCCATGCAACTTGATTCATGAATAGGAGCAAAATGTACCAAGATGTTTTATTCACAAAAGATAAGATGAAACCGTAAAATATGAAATATACAGCAGCTGAAGAACGTTCACCTGCAGTGCTGAATCAGACATGTAATGTTTAATATGATGACAGAGATTGTAGTCCTAAAACTGATGAGCTCTGTCCGGAGATCTCCATCCCAGCTGCATTTTGGATTTATGCAGAAAATAAACTCTGTGGATGGTGTAATCATAAAGCAATTTAAATGTAATGGATGCTATTATTTACCTCCATTTTTCAACTGAAAGGGAAGTTTTGGCTTGTGTGAAGTTATTTTGTCCTTCCTCCTGCAGTATGTGCTGTGGGACAGGAAGTGATTTCCACTGTGTGTCTTTGTTTTTGTCAAACAGGAGGCCTTTTCCCCACCGGCTCCCATGAATACGAGGTGTTTCGTTTTGCTCTGGCGCAACACCAGGACGTCCCCAAACTGGTGCCACAAGTGGACATGGTGGACACGGGGAGCAGCTTCGCCATGACCTACGCCTGTAAGTTCAGAAACTAAGAACTCCTGCTGTCTGACGTGACGTTTTCAAACTGTTCTTCTTGAAGCACCAGTGTGTAGGATTTAGTGGCATCTAGTGGTGAGGTTGCTGATTACAACCAACTGAGTACTCTTCCTGTCACCTGCCACTTCCATGCATGTAGGAGAGCCTACATCGACCTTTACCTCAACATAAAACCATGAAAGGCCCTCTCCAGAGTCATTGTTTGGTTTGTCCATTCTGGGCTACTGTAGAAACATGGCGGCAATTGATCCCCCTTAATCCTACACACTGGTCCTTTAAGTGTCAAGAGCATCAAAATGTATTTTTACCATTGATCTCCAGACCCTCGTGTACTAAGGGTGTATTCCAAGCAACAGCCCTGGGACGGGCTCTGCACATACACTCTGTTTCATTCAGATTCTGTGACCTTTCTGGATTTTTTTTTATTTCTTTCACATCTTCAGAAAGTGCTATGTTTTATTTTTGTTCTTTAATCAGTAAGTGTTGCTCATAGTGGTGACTCCAAACACAACTAGCACCAACTCTGCAGCTCTACTGAGACTGCAATTTGAGAAATATCTCATAGTTCTGTTTTTTTATGGCAGGTTTCCAGTCTGGTTCAGTTTCTATGTTTCCAGGAGCATCAGGCAGCTGTTTTAAATGAATAAAAAAAAATGCAGCAAACAGCAGACAGACACAGTTAGAGACTAGCTGGTGAACATAGTGGAGCATTTAGCAGTTTAAGAGCCAGATAGATCCCTCAGGAGTTGGTGGAGACCAAAAACAGAGCAAGAGAGTGGATATTATATTCATGAGGTGGCACATGTTGAAACAGGTGAATTTTTAAATGCCGATAGTACATCAGTGGTGTGGTTGTAGTAGTTCTCTGCCCTCTAGTGGTCTAAAAATCAATTCAGCTGTTTTAGAAGCGGTTTTGCATAAAAGAAAATAAACTGTGGATTATTGAGTTTCACAGATATTAAACAGAAACAAGGAGTTTGTTTGTTCTGTCCGTTTTTATTCAGCACAAACGACCAAAGCGCTGTTAGCTGTAAGATCGCTGTGACTTCAACATTTATATGAGGTGTGTTGTTTGTGTAACACTGGACTCTGTGCAGCCCGTCTGACTGTGCTGCAGGTTTGTGAAGGCTGCAGTCATCATCATGGGTCAGTGCATCATTCTTCCATCATCCAGACTTCATTCAGCAAACTTGGGATTAAAGAAAGGGAAAATAAATAAATGAAGGCAGGCTTTAAAAGGGCAGACAGAAGCAGTAAATGGACATAGACCAGAGGGAACACGGCACTAAATGGACTCTGGCTCCAGGGAACATTCAGTACAGTAGGTTTGGAGAACAATGTGCTGACCTTGTTTTGTTCTGCCCAAAACGCTGAATTTACCAGCCGGCCGTGTTACACCTGAATTTAAATCTGCAGATGCTCTCAGTTCAACTGCAGACATGAGCAGCTGGCTGAACCTGATGGAAGCTTTTTAAAAGTATCCTGTAAGTGTGCTGGCAGGCACTACGTTGATACTGACTCTCTTTTCATCAGGGCTCTAGCCAAAATTTTAGAAATACTAAGATCTTCCCTCGCCTCTAAGATGCATTCATTATTCAAATTTGTAGTAGTTAGCTGTTCATCTAATTTCTTGTAAGATATAGTTAAAGTTAGCAAGTCTGTTAAGTAAATTCCTCTTGAAATTAGCTACTCACTCAACAGAGCTAAACCAACCTCGTAGCCCTTCACTGATACTCTTGGCATTTTTAAGCAGTATGTAATTGTTTATGTAAATGGTTTGCAGTTATATAACACTTTTCTGGTCTACTGACCTCCCTACTACACATGCCACGTTCACCCATTCATACACTCACACATCAATGGCACAGCAGTTTGGGGTGATGAAGATGATACATTTAACGTTTGATTTTAATCATTGATTTTTGTAAATATCTGCTTATTCTGAATTTGATGCAGCAACATGTTTCAAGCAAGTTGGAGCAACAAAAGACTGGGAAAGTTGTGGAATGATCCAAAAACACGTGTTTGGATCATTCCACAGGTTAACAGGTTAATTGGTAACAGGTGATCATCGTTAAAGTTGTCACAGTAAAGACCTCTAAGGCCAGCTCTCTTTGTAATGGCCGTTCCATCAGGCACTAAAATGCATTGTGAGTGACTTAAACGTGTCCTTTTCTCCTTAATGCTTGATTGTTTAGATGCTGCCTGTAAGTGCCACATAAGGGATGGGAGTTAAAATAAACAGTCAGGCTGCATAATTAAAATGATATTTTGTAGTTCTTTCCAGGTAAGGCTCAGCATCTTCAACATCCACACTACATTTTGCTGCATATTAAACATGTTTTTTTCCTGAACGACGCTCTCTCAGATTTATTGCCCAGCAGTGCTGCTGAATCCCAAAATGTGCTTCCAGCTCATGGTAGCCACTTTGCAGTAGTTTCTAATCAACAAGTGCAGTAACAAGTGCCAGTGTTTCCGATGACTCATGCTTTATACATGCGCAGAGTCCTGTAGAGCATGTCTTCACCTCTCATCTGACAGAATCTCTTCCTTTGATTTGGCCTGTGCAGAGTCTTTATACTGCAGAGAGTTCAGGGAGTTAAACTCAGCAAGGTGAAACATCCTAATCAGAACAGACATCAAAGGTTTGTACTCACAGACATGCTGAATGTTAGCCCTTTATCCCCAGTTTACCTCTTTTTTTTAAAGTGACGAAAATCAGTCTGAAATGTTGCAACTGAGCGCAGACATTTTTTACTTTTTAATGAGAGACTATTTGTATGTTTTGTCAAAAAACTCAGTCAACAAAGTCAAATCTGTAAAAGTATAGAAGTATTAGCATCAAACTTTACATAAACAACCAAACGTAAAAGTGCTCATTATGCAGACTGGCCCATTTCAGAATGATATGTATCATAAAACTGGAATATAATTAGTGACATATTAATGTGTTCATCTCTTTAATGTTGCTGCTGGGTAGCTTGTTAATTTCCTCCTTCTTAACCTACAGTAATACCTCACAGTGGATTTGTTGACTTTATTAAATTATCAAAAACATGTAGTGGAGAAAAAAGTACAAGATTTCATCCTGAGGTGTATTGGAGTAGAACTATATTGTAGCAGAAAATGAACACTCAAGTAAAGTACAAGTACAAGCAAGTGATGGACAATACTGCAACAACACAGCTGTAGTTAACCGGAGTGATCCTTTAAACAGAAGGTGTGTCCTGATTCTGCTTGATGCTGCAGGTTATTTTTCTAAACCAGACGTGAACAGAGTCTGAATGATGGAGCTGCTGCACCTGAGCTGATCCCTCCTGCCCTCTGGATACTACTGACAAAGCCCCCCCTCCCGTTTCTGTCTCTCTCTCTGTCTCTTTCCATCCATCTGTCTGTCTCTCTCTCTTGTTTGGCCTTTTCATGCTGTCTTCTCCTGTGAAGCTGCTTGTCTTCATTTCTGTCTCTCTGTCTCACAATCCATTTCTCTTTCTGTCTGTCTTGCTCATTAAGCCCGTCTCTCTCTCTCTCTGTGCTCTCAATCAGCCCACCTCTCCTCTGTCTCCTCTTCTCTTCGTCATGAACTCAACAAATTGCGGAAAATTTCTCGTTGTGATTGATTGTTTGATCAATGTTCTGATTTAAGTTGAACAAAATCAATACAATAAACTCTGGTGTTATATTCGTGGTCAAGCTTACAGACTAAAGCTGACATCATTTTTCATTGACAGCCATCTTTATAGCCATGTACCAGAAGTTAGTCACGTTTCTATCTAACTTTTTTTCACAAAATTTCCAGAAATTTGTGAAAAGACGTCATGAATGAATGCTCGTTTCCATCCTGTTGTGCGAACATGAGTTCATTGGTTGATGGAGATAAACAGCCGGTGCAGAAGAAGAGGACATAGCGAGATGAAGTCATTAAAAGAGCTCACGCCAAAGCTCAAATGATTGAAAACATGATGGAAGTGAGACGTTTCTGTCAGCTTCATGTATGAATGTGAGGAAGGCTACAGTCTCCTCATCGCTGCACACGGATCTGATGTTTTGGGCTCTTCACTGGAAGCGACGAGTTGTGTTTCAGTCACTTCGTTTCATGTACTTCGTCATTTATTCACCTACTCATTCACTTTTTTTTGAGTGCAGTTTGAGTATAAAACAGGAGGTTGGACACATTTACTATAAATGATGAAAGATAAATATCACTTTCTATACCATGTGTACCAACATCTTCCTCCCACCCACCATCTCTCCCTGTGTTTCTCTTTCTGTCCCCCCTCTCGCTTCTCTTCTGTCTCTTACTATGAAACTCCCCCTCTCCCCTCTGTCTGTCTGTTGTTTTCTCCCCGGTCTGTTGTTGTGTGAAATGTAAAACAGACTGAGCTCTGCCTCCTGTGAGACAAACTTCTACAGTCGAAGCAGAGCAGCATGGCTGCATCTGAAGGAGCAAAACAAATATTTCTCTGAGAGCAGGGACTCGGTCCTCAGAGCTGCTGCATCTGACACTTCAGAGTTTTATACAAGCGGCTCAGGCTGAGCTCTGAGTCACTGTTATCAGGAATTAGTCTCAATGATGACGAGGTGTGGGACTGACAGCTGGTCTAACGTGACAATACAGCTACGATCAGGACCTGTAGAGTGAATAAAACTGGACTGTGTGGAAGCTTTTTATAGCTTGACATTTTGGGAATTACGCTTTTTGGCTTTGCTGTAAAGAGTTAGATAAGAAGTTTCGTGGCACTCTCATGTTTGGTGGTAAATACTGTAAATTTGAAGCCACAGCTAGCAGCCAGTTAGCTTAGCTGCACACAAAGGCTGGATGCAGGGGGAAACAGATAGCGTGGCTCTGTCCAAAGGTGACAAAAAAACACCTACAACCACTTCTAAACTGGCTCTAGCTGCAGATGTACTGTATAGACATGATAATTATTTTATTCTTGTCATGTAACTGTCAGCAAGGGAGCAAATACGTGTGTTTCCCCCAAAAAAATCAATAGACGTGGTTCACTTCTTTGTCAGGTTGAGATAACTGACTTTAGCTAAATTACAGTAGAAGCTAGTGAATAGCAGTGCATGTAAAGGGCTTTGTTGTTGTGGTGTGTTAACATTTTTTGCTTAATTAGCTTAATATCTTTACGCAACTTGGATTCTCCTGAAGCTCCAACATCTGGAGCTGAAGTCAGGACAGTTCAGTGTGTCACAGTCATCTTATCGGGCATGTCGTAGCCCACAGCAATTCTTTCGTCCGCTCACAATTGTCTTTTCATTATCTCCATTGAAGAAAATCACGTTCTTCTATTCTTATCTGTTTCTCCTAAACCCTCCTCGGGAGACATGAAGAGCAACAGCAGAGATCAATCTCGATCTGAGGTTGAAAAAGACGAAACAAAATCATTTTAGTCCGTCATTGGGAGGTGCAGGATTTATCTCCACCTGAACTGATGGGATGTGTCAGTCAGTCAGTCAGAGATGAGGAAGAACCGGTTTCTGTGTTTGTGGACTGATCATAGTGGCCCGTTTATTGCTGTAGTTAGTGTGACGGCGGGTGCAGAGAGAGACCCAGGAGCGGAAACGGAGAAGGTTAACAAAAGTTTTATTTTCACAAGAAAGGCAATAACTCAAACAGTCGCTGGCAGCGTGAGGTCCAAACAAACACAAACTCAGAGAGGTCCAGAGAGTGCTGGGCTGTGTGGGCATGGGAGGCACTGGAACGAAAAGAGAAGAGACAAACGATTACTCCAAAAAGGTTTAACGAGATATAAACAAGTACTTTACCACAAGAGACTTGAGACCAACTGATACCACGGTACGTGGAAGTATACTCTGGCGTCGAGGAGCGTCTCCGCAGAGGTTAAATAGGCGTCCTAATTTCAGGAAGTGAACTCAGGTGTGCCCAATCACTCCTCGACGCATCGGGGGGGAAGGGAGCCTCAGGAAAACAAAACGTAAAGTTACAGCCAACACAACAGAACACAGGAAGTGGACCTTCAAATTAACAGCACAGACAATACCAACCACCACAGTCAGATGTTAAAAGACCAGTCAACCTATTTTTTTTTAGTAATAACAGCTTCCTGAGATTTAAAATGAGCTGATTGCCATTTGTTTTATTTTTCTATAACAAAGTGTTTGTTCCTTTGAGACCCCCAGTATGTAGATATTGAATCCATTAAACAGTTAACTTGCTTAACATTGATCTCCCCAGTTCATTAATTTTATAACCCCACTGATTTCAGTTGATGCCACCTATGGTTACTGGTAGTGATGGGTGGTGTGAACTAATCTTTGGTGTCACTTTTACATAGTTTGTCAGCCAGAGAGCACTGGCAGGAATTTTTCAGCTTTAAAATGTCCCGTTCAGGTTGTGTCTTAAGGGATATGATCAGGATTGTTTGTCAATGTTATCTGTTTGTCAGCCAGTATAGTGCCATTGTATTTGTAAAACTCCCCAATATCAATATCAGTATTGTGCTCACAAATTCACTGTCGGGCTATAAAGATAACAAAAGTTATTCCATCAGATAACGATCTCCTCTATTGAAGTCAACACAAACCGTAAAGTCAAAAATCGCTGCCAACAGTGAAGTGCTGAGTGCAGCTGCTGGTGGTCGTCCTGCACCATCCTTGGCTATACATGTTTTATGTTGACTTGAGTGAAATCAGTAGGTTTTAGCTACTTTACAGATGTTTGATTTTTTTTTTTTTTTTCCCAGCGTCGAGATCACTTTTGAGATCAACAGCATCTGATGAGCACATGTTTTCATCATTGTTCATGTCTTTAATTTTATTTCTATGACTGAAAAGTTGGAGTTCCAGGACGTATCCACGCAGGACCGCGATGAAACCTCAGTGACAAATACTTTGCATTACCTTGCTTTTTTTAAAATAAAGGGTGCAGGATGGTTTGCCTGTTTGAATGTGAAGTAGCAGCAGTAGAGATTAGTAGAAACTTAACACTGAAATAAGACAGAGCCCTGATATCTGTGAGATACAATCACAGACAGTGATGCTAAAGTACATGCTGCATAGTTTCCTGTGAATCTTTTTTGCATGCGAAGGTAAATGTAACTTTATAGAGATGATTACACAATGCAGATATATTTACTGTCCATTGCAGAAAGGAATGCAAACAATAAAAAGTGTCAAAACTGGAATTTGAAATGAAACTAGTAAAAGATGAGAGGAATAGTGGACTTGATGATGTCAGTGTTCAGTGAATACACAGTAGTAGTATACAGTATACAGTACGGACAGTTGGGTGCATCTGTGCAGGGTGATGGTGGGAAGGCAGCCGAACACCACGAGGGAGGTCTGAACACACAGATCATATGAATGAAATGAACCATGAGCTTCATGGAAAAACCTGCAGCTGCATTTCTGCTGCTGCTTCAACACTGTGACAACAACATCTGCTGCAGCTGTTCCGAGAAAACACGTTCAGTAGGCATTTAAACCTCAATATAGTGTTTTGATTTGTTACGTGGCGATGCCGGCTGTGGCTCGGGAAGTAGAGCGGTCGTGCACTTATCAGGAGATCCGTGGTTCGATCACTCGGCAGTCTAGTCCGGGCAAGATATTGAACCCGAACCCCGCTGTGCCATCAGTGTGTGAATGGTTAAACCTCGTAATGAGCAGCACACCATCGTGTGAATGGGTGAATACAGGCTTGTATTATAAAAGTGCTTTCAGTGGTTGTCAGAATAGATAAGTGTTATATTTATACAGTCCATTTACCATTTACAGTTCAATTTGAGCTATCTCAGTAATGTATGAACAGTAGATTATTTCATTGGAAAGTCACATTTCAGTCTATCACTAGTCTGAAAAGGAGCAGACCCTCTCACCTCAGCAGCGTTAGCGCCTTTCTCTGTGCCCCGAAGAACACGAGGACTGGACCCTCCAACTCTGTGGAGTCCTCATGTCAATATAAATAATACTATTTGGTAAGCCAATACTCCCAGTCATTATTGAGAAATTGATGTAGAGTTAGGACCGTCTATCATAGTTTAACAATAATAGAGAAAAGCAGCAATACATCATATTGACTCACAAATGTCTTTAGGATTAATCAGTTATTAAAATAGCTGCTCATTCATTTTCTGCTGATAGACTAATCGAGTGATCAACTAATCTTTTCAGCTCCATGAAGAGTCATCATCTTTTGTCATCTCTTCGTGTCGTCTTCTTCTGCAATGGTTTAATGGCTCTGACTAGAGAGTTAGCTCCATCTGCTGTTTAAATCCATCAGCCAATGGGATTGAATTCGATGGATGGGTTCACACAGCAGGCGTGGGTAGAAACAAGCATTCATTCATGTTTTTCTTTGCTGATTATTGGAAAATCATTTAAGATTTGCTAAGTTTAGATAAAAACTTTGCTAAAGTCTGCACATGTCTGCATCAGCAATCAAAACAAAAGCACTCGAGCCTTTCTGCTCTTGTTCGGGCTATTTGTGTCACGCAGTCATATTCATTATATAGAATCACGCACACATACTGCAGAGCCAGCTGTCTGTCTCAGCCATCATCATCAGACAGACAGACACACAGACAAACAGACAGGCGGTGAGACAGTCGGTCAGTGACTACCCTGTGATGTGTCTCAGTTCTGTCAGACTGTTTGTGTTTTTATTGGAGGACAGAACCCTCAGAGGATTTCTGTGTCTCTGTCTGGACAGTTTGAACTGCCTTTTTTCTTTATTTCCTCATTTTCTCATATTTACCAAATGTTCCACTTTGCTTACGTCTTCACATTTGTTCACAAGATTATTCTCATTTGCATATTTCATGCTTTTGATATTGCCTTTCTGTGTTTTTTTTTCTTTAACTCAGTGTTCTTCTACCACTAATATTTTGCAGACACTGCACACATGCTGTTTGGTTTCCTCTCCTTTATTTATGCTTATTAAGCACCAGTGTTATTGTTTATTATCTAGCATTTCCAGTTTGTATTTTTCTATCCTTCTATGAAAGAGTGTTTTGGAGCTGAGACTTTGAGACGTTTCAAGCTTAGAGACATGTCAATTATTGGGGGTCTGTTTTCACCAGATAAACAACAACATTCGCCATTTGTGCAGACACTTTTAAACTTGTTTTCCAGCACCTTCTTGTGGTCAAATGTTAAGTGGTAAATTTGGAGAGGAGTTGAGGAGGTCGGGTGGATGGTTAAGTATACAAGGCGGGTAGCTTTGACACTGGAGACTGCTGTTCACAATCCATCGTCTACAGACTGAGGCTGTCTAAATTGGCCAAACATGACGTTTGATAATTAATACCAAAAAAGGAAATACATATTTGAACCTTTTGAATATCTGTTGTTGTGCATTATATCCATAAAAGGGGCAATCCAAATACAATGAGAAACTACGTCCATATGTACACACTACACAATACATAAAATAATGCCATATACTCCTATCAGCTTGACCTACATTTCATTTCATCAATGAAAGTGACACCGTGTGCACAGTTTCCATTTGGTGCTGGTCCACGCGTGCTGGAAGATTCAAATGTTCCGGACAAACGGGAGAAATTCCAGCCAAGTATTAGCTGTGATTATGGACCCCATTTTCCCATGTTGTTGTTGTTGCGACTAATGGGGACACCAGTATTGAGCCAGAGCGCACCGTTAATGTATGTCCACTAAAAGCTGTCTCCTGAGGTTGAGAAAAGACACAAAGATACAATGAGGGCAGAGATCATGACCTTTTGCAGTCAATGTAACCATCAGAGGAGATGAGGACAGAGAGGGAGACGTCTGGATGCTAATGAATGTGTTTCTGCAACAATAAACACATCTTGTCACGAAGTAACCCAAATGGAGTCGGGCACTTTGGCAGTACGACATGATGTAGCATTCATGCCAGCAAATCAGACTGAATTGAATGGAGGTGGACTGAATAGAAGTGAAATGAATTGAATCGGGACAGGCAGAGAAAGAGAGACGGGGAGGTAGAGCGAGCATCTCAGTCTAATAGAGCATGTAACAAGGTTTTGAATGGATCTCTAACCTGGGTGTGACCCCATGTTAGCTCAGACTCAGGCTCTGCTGATGGCTTCATGAACTCACACCCTGCTGCACATTAAAAATCCTGGATGGGACCATTTCATGAGAAAATATTGCTATTTTTTTTTTTTTTATCCAGTCTGAAGTAATAGGTTTGGACTGAGCAGGAGAAAATTCATCCGTCAGCAGACATGAATGAAGTGGAGGTAAAGTCCTCAGAGCACAGAAAGTTAAAGTTTCTCTTTTTTTTTTTGGTTCAGGTAATTTTTCAGGCTGTTAAATCGCTCTGTTACAGTTTTCAGGGCTGTAGGACTGCAGGCCTGTAGAATTAGACAAGTTTGTGTAGACATGGAGTTGACTAGAGGGAGTCTAAGACCTTACTGGATTTCTCACATGTACATAAAGCTCACTTTAGTTTAAGTACAAGAAGTGACACATGTAGGGCACTCTGGTAGTTCACCTGGTAGTTCACCTGTACTAAGGCTGTGCCATAATGCAGCGGCCCGGGTTTGATTGTGCTTGTGCCTCTGGACTGCTCCTCCTACAGTTTTAACAACACGTACACACACTTATGACACATCAAAATGTGCTTTTTGGTAGTGAGTGCCATTCAGTTTCCCTGAAATCACTAAAGCTCAGTATTTGTCTGGCTTTTGTCAGAGCACTGAAACAAGCCACATACTAAAAACACAGAAGGGTAGCCAAATTAGGTTCCTTAGACTTTGTTTATCTTTGCGAACAAACTCCTTATATTCCCATTACAGTAGTGGATAGAAACATGCATTAATTCACTTTTTCTGTTGTTGGTTTCTTGGAAGTTCACTTTGAAACTTGGCTAATGTTTATACAAGATTTCATGGCAATCCGTCTAATAGTTTTTGAGATATTTCAGTCTGGACCAAAGGGGTGGATTGACAAACAGACTAACATTACAGTTTGATAGCATTGCAGCAGTTACAGACATTACATTTTTGTGAATAGCCTTCTCATGTCTTCACTGACATTTTAGAACAACTGTATTTTCCTCTGATTTTAAATGAAAATCATGTATTTTGCAATGTAATTTATAGCAGATTAGTCTCCGCAGTAAAAATCTGCTTTATTTGTACAGTTAGTTTCCAAGCTGATCAACACAGTTTTCATTTAGACTCAGTTTAGATACAGTGGGTATTAGGGATGTGGAGATTCACCGATTCGTATCGGTAGTCCGATATAAACGTTTGCGATGCGACTGCACCGGTAGAATGAACGTGCATCGGATATAATTTACGGGTGAATTCGCGGTGCATCTCTTCTAGCCTGTCTACACCGGCAAATCCCATTGTTAAATCGACTATTTCTATCTATGTTATAGTATTTTCAAGGCAACCTGAATGCACCATCGCGTCCCCAGGCAGTGACGCAAGCAGGTGTTGTACACAACAGACAAACGAGGCAAACGAGAAAGACAATAGCCGCGACGAGATATTTAATGCACCAAAAAAGACACATTAATCAAACGTGTGGCAATACTTTGGGTTTTTTTAAGCGAGGGGGTCAGCGAGACAAGACGCACGCAATTTGCAAACAATGCTGTGCGGCTATCAAGTACGTTGGCAGCACGACGCAACAAGCGTTCCCTCTGAACAAGTGTTCAGTACCGCTGGTGACATAGTAATAATAATAGTAATAATAATATTAACAATAATAATACATTTTATTTGGAGCGCCTTTCAGAACACTCAAGGACACTTTACAGAGCGGGTAAAACACAAATAACACAAGATAAATACAAGCAGAATAAAAAAAAAAATAGTGACTGCTCAGCGCACTTTGCTATTCCCAGAACATGTAGACCAGTTAATATTTCGAAAGAAAAACCTGAAACTAAGCCATATGAGGTAAATCAGTGAGGTGTTTGCAGTAAATGGCATTGTTTGATTGCCAGTAGTTGATGTTTTTTGCTTACATTGTGAGCAGTTAAGAAAGACTTGTTATTTATTTACATGTTCAATTTCTTATAGAAATTACACCAATACGTTTTCCTCCTAATACACAGGAGCACTATGGACATTGCACTTTGGAAAGAAATACCTCTATTTGAGCCCCTTGGTGAGAGTATTGTTTACAGCAGCTGTTGCTGGCTGCCAGTTATAGTTTTATTTTTTTTACACTTGATTCTGTAAAACATTGTTATTTGATTTTCATTCTTTGTAAGAAATCAGTCAACTTACTAAGACAAGCACATCATTCTGGCAGACAGTATGTGTTGCTGGTCATGTTATTTGCACTATTCACATGGTTAATACTGTGCTTTCTGAAACGGTTTAACTGTGAAGTTTTATACATTTTGTATAATTATAGAGACAGAGAACATAATTGGGAGTTAGGAGTGCTAATTATAAATACAATTGAATGCCCTGTCTACTGTAATATGTCTTTTTTAAAATATGATTTATTGGTTACTCCATAAAAAAACAAATATTAAATACATCCCTCAAATCAAGGGAGGTAAAAAACCTGATGTTACTATTACTCTCTCATACTGCAACTAACTGTATTGAATGATCACATCATATCGAAACATCCTTTTATAGTTAAGTCATATCATTATCAAATCATTTTTGAATCGCATCGTATCGTGAGCAGGAGTGAATCGTATCGCATTGTATCGACGGGAGCTTCAGTGTATCGTAACTGTATCGTATCGGTGTCAGCGCATCGAGATGCATATCGAATCGGCCTCAGTGGTGGAGATATACAACCCTAGTGGGTATGCTATTTTCCTATAGATATTTGTTTGAGTGGCATTAATGGCAGTAGGAATCAATTTAACATATAAACAGACTGAATGATCACTCGAAATACCCGAAATAAGTCCAAATAAATGTAGTTTCATTCTAATAGCCACCAAAGTTTTCACTTGTTCTGTGAAATATCTCAACATATACTGGATGGATTGGCACAAATTGTGGTTCTGACATTCATGTTCCCCAGATGATGAATCCTAATAACTCTAATGGTCCTCTGACTTTCGATTCAGCATCACCAACAGGTCAAAATTCCAGTGTGTCCAGTCCTTTGGCTTATGACTAAATACTTGTAAGTTCAACAACATTCCCATCAGCCCCAGCTGCTCTTTGTGTTTCGTGCAGGTTCAAAAAAGTTAGCACGCTAACAAGCTAAACTAGCATGGTGAGCACTGTGTGAACATTAAATCTGCTTAACTTCAGCGTGTTAGCAGTGTCATTGTACTCATGTTAGTACGCTGAGAGTAGATCCTCACAGTGTTGCCAGCATGGCTGTAAACTTGGGGCTTGTTGTAGCACAAATGACAGCAGTTTTGTATTAAACCGTTGGTGGACAAAAAAATAGAAATAGCCTATAATTGTGTAAAAAAAGTCCTTGAATGTGTAAAGTACCACTGACATGTCAAATGATGGTCCCCAAATAGCCTAGGTTATGACATGCTGTGCTAAGACAAATGCTGACTGCTGAAAATACTAAATTAAGAGATCCTCTGTGTCCTCAACCCTTAAAGTTTGCGACTTAAATATAAACTCTATCCACTAGACAGCAGTTGCATGAGAGCCAGCTAACCAACATTTTAACTCACCGCTCTCCCAGGGATTCAGATGAAGGTGGGAGGAGGAGGAGGGAGACGGAGGGGAAATTAAATGGTGTTTCTCTTCTGTTTTGCTGCCAGGACTTCTCTTATCAGGAGCCTACAGACTGAGACAACAGAAGGCTAGGACGAGACTGCCCCACACCCTGTAGTTTGTGTTATTTATTGTTTATTGGTGTATAAAATAAAAAAATAAAGACCACATCGTGTTGGAGACATTTAGGCAGGAAGCCCGGGTGGAACGAGACGAGAGAGAGAAACAGAGAGGGAACGGATTTGGTTTGCTGGTGACATTTTTGCCCTTGAGGACTCACTTGTAGTTACACGCTCAGTTGAATGCCTCAAATGTGAAATGAGGATAAAGTGCAGCGTTAAAAAAGAGCGTTGCATGTATGGCCCGGAAGGAGGGTTTATCTTCAGCAACACAATTTGGCAAATAATGACATAAAGGAAGAGCCGGTGTTCGGCCACGAGGGCTAGCAGCAGAGAAAAGGGGATTATCTTTAATTAATAATCTTAAGATTTAGTTTCATGTCGGACAAAACAGACGCAAGATCAGATGTCAGAGCCACAGTCGGGAGAGAGGGATTTTATTCACAGAGAAAACTGGAGGTAACAAAAGAAAAGAGAGGAAATGAACTGCAGGGTTTGTTTCTTTTTAAAAGTTGTTTTATTTAAAGTCCGCTGAGAAACAATGTGGGGCAGACAATATTTTTTGATGTTTAAAACACATGAAACAAATGCTAATTGTTGGATCCCAGCAGCTGTGCAGAGGGATTTGAATCTTGAATCCTGTGTGGTTGTTTAGCTGCCTCCTGTAAGGAAACTCGTGAGGTCAAAGGTCAACCCTGGCGCTGGTAAGATTTCAGTGTCCTACTCAAGGACGCTTTCAGCAGGGCAGATGCAGACCTTAAGCTCAGGCTGTCCTGTCTCTTTAACCCAGATTTTATGTAGAATAAGCTCCTGTAGTGCAATGGAAGACGTCATTGCTTGAGGTATACAGTCAAGCAGTCAATAAGATGTTTCTAACAGGCTCTCAGGTTTGAGGTTTTTGGACTCAAATGCAAAACTCAAAACACAAAAGGACGTTAAAGCACGAAGGCTGGTTTTAAAAACAAAAAGTCTCTAGGTTTCTTACGAGGCAAAACAAAAAGTGCTTGGTAACTAGACAAGGCAAACAAAGTCTCGAGGTTCTTTTCAAGGCAAAACTAAAGTTACAAGGCTCTCTAGAACAAGGCATAAACTGGCTGAATCACAGGACAAGGTACACAAGACAATCTGGCACAAGATAAAGGGAGACACAGACTATCTATACACAAGGTAACAAGGAACAGGTGGAAACGATCAGGGCGGGGCAGACAATCAGACAGGCGGGAAGGACACCAGGAAGTCAATGGTCTGAAACGAGAGGAGAGTTAGGTTTCACAATAAAACAGGAAGTGCATAACAAGACATGACGCCAGTGAACAAAACATGTTAACAGACATGACGAGACATAACGGTTTCAGTGTTCATCCAAATACCAAAGTCAGGTGTAAAAAGTGACAGGAAGTAACTTTGGCAAGACATACGCACAAAGAAGTCACATGACGAGATGTAAAAGTCACATGACTACTGAAGTGTCACTGGGTACGTCCCATGTCTTTTGTTTCCTCACTCCTTGCGTGAACTGGAGGTTGTTGTGGTCCTCCATCCTGAAGGCCATCTTAAATCCCTGATTGGACATCAGTTATTGACTGGTATGGATACCAGGTTAAACTGTTAAAGCCACTGACAGCTGGTCCAGCTGTGATCAGCTGCCACGTCATCAGAAATGGACTTCAGAGGAAAGGACGTCTCATTTCTCTGAAAACATATTTCCTCATTTCTTCTCTCCTCACATGGTTTCTTTGCGTCTCTCCATCCATCCTCGGTGGGAAGGTCAGCATGGATGGAGTTTAAGAGACTTGGGTTGCACCCACTATACACTGCTGGGAATACCATCTCGTTTGGCAAGCACCCTTCAGTGACATTACCAGAGTTACTTCCTGTCGCTTTTTAAAACTGATGGTGATGTTTGAATGAATGAACACAGACATGTCTCGTTTCTTTTAGTCCAGTGATTTTTAATACACCTTTTAATAATTGCTCTAAGCTTTCACAGTTATGGGCACTGAAAGCTTCAAATAAGGAAAACTAATCCCAAACAGTATCTTTAACTTCAGTTCACCTCCTTTTTACCTTTAGCTCCGCTCAACTGCCGCTTCAGTTCAGAAAGATACTCAACTATCAGGTGAATTTCTTCTTCTAATGCTAAATAACAGCGGTTGCCTTTGCTTGAATTTGTCACAGGAGCTGTGGTTTGGATGGAGAGCGGTTTGTGTCGTTCTTAAGCTGATTTGTTGCCTCTGGAGTGAATTGTAGGTAAATCTCTGTGGACGACTGAAATGTAAATGTAGACGTGAAGGCTGAGACTCTGAGCAGACAGATGAGTGTTGAACCTGCTACAATTGAGGGGGAAAACACTTGTAGGGAGCCTCCATTACTGTGTGTGTGTGTGTGTGTGTGTGTGTGTGTGTGTGTGTGTCAGAGCTGCATGCTCAGCAGGAGATTATTGCATTGATGCCTGCGAGGCAGCAGCAGCCTAAATGACTTTAGACTCAATGTGTGTGTGTGTGTGTGTGTGTGCGTGTGCTAATGTACTATATGTGTGTGCGTTCACTGTATTAGATTTTGTGTGCATGTGTGCGTGTGTGTGTGTATGAATGGTGTATCACCCTGAGGAAGGCAGCCATTTAATCTATTATTCAGCATCGCTACTAAACACATTAATTAGAGCCTGAGGTTGAGACGGGTGCACAGTGGTTTCAATACAAACCGCAAATCTCCTTTTTATTCGGGGTGAAGGTCCAGTTGTCGACCCCTCTGACCTGTAAACCTGGAAATACAGTTTGTCTGTGAGTCAACATTTATATCCAGCATGAAAAAGAAACCCTGTGCAGATTTTTTGTGATTATAATTTGATCCTGTGCCGATAAACTGATTATTTTATTGCTAAGTTACAGTATCTGTGCTAATGAAATGAAATCCACCAGCATACTATGATATTTAAGACACTATTCTCCCAACTTTGCGTCAGCAGTTTGTGTTTTTCCCTTTCCTGTTTCAACATGACATTAACCAGCTTTCCAACGAAAGGAAGCACAAACCTTAACTGAATTGTTAGGCTAACTCGGCATTGTCAACATAGATCGCTTGCTAGCTTGGAGTTTGTTGTTGCCGTTTCCCGTAGCAACAGGGATTTTGACTACTTTAATAGCAGAGGGGCTGCCATTGGCCTGCTGGATTAGGCAACCAATGGCATGTGTATACTCACAGTCTACATCTGGTGAGTTGGACTAATATGTAAGAGGTACTGAAGGATTTTCTGGACAGATTTCTTTGCAAAAGTGATTAAAAAGTGCCGTCTGGTGCATACATTACAGCATTTAATGAGGAGTCACAGTAGTTGGTCGCTTGTGTGCTTCCACTTATAGTCAGGATTCATCTGTATGGCCCCCTCATTACAGAAAATGAGGGGGCGGGGGTCTTCAAATATGAGGCAGCCGGGACACCCAAATCTCTCTTTCTGTGTCGAGTTTGCATGTTCTCCCTGTGCAGCGTGGGTTTTCACCAGGTTCTCCGGCTTCCTCCCACAGTCCAAAAACATGCGGAGGTTAATTGATAACTCAATTTGAACTCGGTGTGAATGAGCGGTGTGCGTGGTTGTTTGTCTGTATATGTAGCCCTGTGGTAGGCTGGCGACCTGCCCAGGGTGTCCCCTGCCTTCGCCCGAGAGACGGCTGGGATAGGCTCCAGCCCCCCCCGTGACCCTGCAAAGGATTCAGCGCTGTATAGATAATGGATGGATGGACAGTATGAAAACTGTTTGAGGGACTTGGTCCACTCCACCACTGCATCGTCTACTGTCTGTGACCTCTGACTTTCACGTTTTTGGCTGCTTGCACTGTCAGCGATCACAGACTTCACTACACTCACATGTAAGTCACTTCAGACAAACCGCAAATATAAATGTCACTATTCGGTGTTTGTTGCTGGGATTAGAGCTCATGCTGTTTCTGACCTGACTGCATGTCATTCTGGGAAAGCGACAGCTAAAAGTGCCGGCGAAGTGACGGGAACACAGAACAACGGAGTGAAACAGTGACCTGATCGCTGGATGTGTGTCTCCGGGCCGTCCTGTCTCGTCTCTTCAGCAGAGGAGCGTGAACAGTTGAGCTGTGGGTCGTCGCGAATGGGGGCAGTGGGGGATGATGACAGTGAAAGCCTTGGGTTATTAGACATCATTTACCTGCCAATACCCTTCAGCTGAGCAATGTTTCCTTGATTATTATTTATTGCAGAGAGACAGGTCTGCAGTATGGATAGATGGATGGATGTGTCAGGAGGATGAGCAGCTCTCTGGGTAGATTCGGTCTCAGCTGTGGTCCCCATGGCGCTCAGCGTCATCTCTGGGCTGTGTTTAAATAAAGCTCTGTCTAAAAGCCTCAGGTGGCGAGGAGCGAGATGTCTGACTCGAGGACCCTCAGTGGGTAGGAGGCGAGGTCGGCTCAGTCTCTGCAATGCTACGATGAGTGTCCTCGTTGAACGTTTGTCTCCATTGATATTAATTGTTAAAAGGGGCTGATGGGTTGTTACTCTGTCAGTCATCAGATTTATCAGCGGTGATGACAGACGGTTTAAAAGTTCATACCTGAATTCCCGCCACAAGGCGAGAGCTGTTCTAGAGCTTTCGACCGTATCGCATGATCCTCCTCAGTGAGTGGTGTTTCCCATTTGTCATGGAACTGCGGCTAAACTTTTAAGGCGACATGCATAATATGTTTTCAGAACATGGAAATTTGAACATTGCAATTCTTTGACAACTGGTAAACTAAACAGCAAGATTTAAAAGCTCCAGAGTAGCTACTCAATGGACTTTGTGTTGAGTTTGATCCTCAGTCCTGGCAGGTCAAATTAGATCGGGATTACAAAAATGTGATTGCATTCAGTAGCGAATGAAGACGTTAAGGAAGCATTTCACTTAAGGAAGCATTTCAACATTTTGGGAAATCCTCTTGTTAACTGTCTTATCCAGAGACAAATAAAAGATCAATGACAGTGTTTGTTGTGTTTGTCCAATATGTATTTAGCCTAGCTTAGCAGAAAGACTGGAAGCAGAGTGAATCCTTACTTATTGTTAGAAAAAAGAAAATAACTTTCCAGCAGTTGAGCCTTGTTCCAAACCTGTGAATCGCCTTAAGAAGATTTATTCCGCGATTCAAATAGCTGTGGTGTTGTGCTAATTAACGGCTGTTTCCCCTTAAAAATGGGGTCATCACCTTTCTGTGCCAGAGCCAGGAAAATAGCAACAGAAACATGCAGCTGTGTGGGTTGTTGGAAGTCAACTTACATTAGGTCATATTAGCAAATTCATAATTGGACTTTGATTAGCTGATTCAAGTAATAAAGATGATGTAACAAGAGTAAGATATATGAGAAGAGTGCACACAGAGTTCATTGATTACAGAAGAGCAGCTCATATGTTAATAGCATAAATTAGACATTACTTCATTACTTCATCCATCCCATAGGCTGTATATACATCTGGACCCCCGTTGTGGGGAAGATGTTGACCTAAACACAATTAACTGCAAAGATTCCCAAGGCTCACAACATCTGTCGACTCTCCGCTGCCTGACCCTCTTTGACGAAGGACCGGTCTGTCATCCCAGTGGGACAGCAGCACTAATGCTAAGAGACAGATACCTCGTTAGCATGATAGCATTCAGCCGAAGGCAAGCGTCTATTGTTAGCATGATAGCATGGCCCCAGAGGGAATAGTTATTTCCAGTGCTAGCCTGCTCAGAGGGACCTGGCTTGTTGTTAGCATGTTAGCGCTGCCCAACGGGGATCTGAGGCTGCACCAAGGACACACACACACACACACCCACACACGCACACACACAAAATGAGGACATCTGTCAGCGCATACTGTGTATGGCTGATCTAATACTGATTCATTGATATTTGATTTGTTGTTCATTTAATTTAAACCGTGAACAGATGGACAGAGACAAAGACAGAGTGGGTTTGAATGGTTTAACTGTAACATCATCAGTCTAAGTTTAAAGAAACCTTCAGGGATGGAGCATCTTGTTTATGTGACATTTGTTGCCTTTGACTTTAAAGCCTGTAATACTTGTGTTGTGTTTAGACATTAAGAATGATAATATTGAGGCTGGATCCAACATGTCATTCATTTTAACTTCTTATTCTAAGTCCTAAAACCAATTTATAGGCACTTTACTGCCGACAGCTGGACTGGTATAAAGTTATCCTTCCTCATTTCCTCTAATGCATTCACTGTATCTTTGGTCTAAAGCAACATATATCAGCATCTACCTTCCAGGTTATCATGCAACATGAAACTTTCTTATAAAACTCCCATATCTGCACATATAAAATCTATAAATAGCCAGATTGAAATTTGTTGAGTACATTTGTCCTCATGGGATGAATGCTTCTTATTTTACGAACTTCAGGGCATCCTCATGGTCTACTTGTTCAGGTGCCTTTGATACTACTATCCCCAAAAGCAATGCACTGCCATTGAGTGATGATGTTCAGATTTGCGTTAAGATAATTAAAGAGAACATTGAGCCTGAAAGTGTATGTTTTGAGGTGTTTGTTTGAATTACAGGTGTCTCATCCAACTGTGCTGGATGTCACTTGCTTATTTCGCCTTAGCTCCACTCAGGCTTCACCTCTTTTTGTCCAAATGAGGATTTTCCAGGTGATGACACAGATAATTCGGAGAAGTTTTTATACTGTCTAAATCGGATTGTGCCCAGAAGACCATAAAATAAGAAGGTGATTTAGTGAATGACTTGTGGTGCCTCAGCAGTGAGTATTATTTTGTCTTAAGACTTAATCCCTGACTGTGAAGGAGCCCCGCATGAAGAGTAATTTGATTATAGCCATTGTGTGTACGGGGATTTACCATGTGGAGGCCTTTTGTGTGAAACAGGAAACTTATCAGCTACGCGGCAGCAGATAAGTCAGCAGCTGAAATTATGTCTGTCTGCCATGAAGATAAGAACACTTTATCATCTGTTAGCTTATTACCAAATGGAGATTTTGCTGTTCTACGTTGCATGCAGATTGAAAAATAGACAAAAGCAGATAAAACGATAAACGTTCAGGACAAATGACAGAGTGCATGTTGTTTTAAAGTGAGACAGAGACGAGTTGATTAAAAAGCAAAAGAAATGCAACATAAAAAATGTGACAAAACGATGGCGTTGTCAGCGTTTGGAGTAAATACAAAAGCTTAAATGTCACCGTCTGGCCAGGAGGAATGCATTCAAAAAATCATGAATCCCAGCTGTCATTAACATGATAAACAAGCTTGGAGGGAATTAACACTCTTTACACTTGAATACATTTGAGCTAACTGTTCTTAACTCTATGTGTCAATATGTATGTATATACTTGTCTTTAAATGCTATGTTTTTATTCAGTGTGTACCTGTGTGAGCCACCTCACAAGACAAATTTCCTTCACTTTGCGACAGAAAAGGAGTTTATGTAGTACAGTATGATTGAAGAAAACGAGTAAAATATGTGAACTATATTTCACTTTTGCTTTGTTTGGTGACCTGGAGTTCAGGGCGAAAAAATAAATTAGAGCTTGAAAGCAAGACATACAAGAAGACAAGTGCTATTATTGGACAGAGAAAGATGTAAAGGAAGAGGATAGAAGGTGAAAGAGAGGGCGGACGATAGAGGAGATGCATACTGACACACAGAGAGATGGATGAGGCAGGAAAAAAAGGTATGGAAGAGGTGTGAAATTTAGTTTGCAGGTCGGCGTTAAACATACAGGTCATAGGGGCACAGTGATGAGCAGCTGAGTTGTCTAGACCAGTGGTCTTCATTGTGTTTTTCATGTAAGAAATTCAATAAATCAAGAATTTTTTTTATTCTTGCATGGCTTATAACTTTTCTTATTGTACAGCTACCACCACCTGCAGCCTGCAGTCCTCATTTTGATTACCAGTTTGCTGCATGCTCTGACTCTTGACTTTGCTCACACTGCCATGTTTGCAGCTGTGTTTGATGAGAAATTGATTAATTTTCTATTGTTCCTGCAATCCAGTGTAGCTAACATGACAAAACATTAGTGAGCTGTGTTGCCAGACTGATCACAGTGTCTAACTTCTTAATTCAGAAAATATATATATTTGTAATGTAGTGCATATTTTTAATTGCTGAAAATGATCGTACATCAGCCCTCCATTTATTTACCTGTGCAACAACACTTAGTTGCCATAGTTGTGCTCCAGAGAAACCAGGAACACTGCACTGCTGACCAAGTGACTGCAGTTAAAGTAGGTTTGCGAAAGTTATGACAGTCCTGTATTTGAGCACTTAAAAAAAAAGCGTTTTGGCTGTGTTATCATATAATTATTAGCTGAACACAATATAAAATACATTTCGGATCGAAAGCCTCAGCTAGCAGCTGTGTGAGGCTGCAACGCTCGTTATGAAGAAAACCAAACTGTTGGATAAGACTTGACGTCCATAATTAGTTTTAGATCTTTTGCAGTTGCGCTGAAGTAAATGTAATTATTGGCCAGAGGTTGATGTCGGAATAAAGGTCTCTCACAACTGATGTCATAAGGGTTTATAATGTGATCATCAAAGTGTCAGGAGACATGTGATGATGTGTAGAGAGAAAGGTCAACATGTCCAGTCATTTGTGAGATTTATGGTATCGAATCTAGTGTTGAGAGAGCAAAAATGTAAAAAATGAGATATACGTTTTTATTTTTCTAAACATTTAATCAATAATTTGCTATAATATTTATTGTACTGGTTGCTGTTTTTGTAACGTTTATACAACATTCATGTTGACCACTATTAACATGTCAATAGTTTTGTCAGCTAATAGCGCCAGTAGCTAACTGTGCTAACTAGCTATTGACAGCTAGTAGCTACAGCCAAACAAAGAGTACAGTAAACAGCAGCTAGCAGTTTCTCTGGTGATGTGCTGCCCTCTATTTGTTTGGAGAAACATTCGACAGGCGGCCAGTTCTTACACATTGTACCTTTACATCATTTTTGAAGCAAAGACGTCAAACATTTCCTGATTCCAGCTTCTCCATTTTACCTTTTCAGATCAATATCTTTGGTGTTTGGACTGTTTGTTGGACAGAACAAGACATTAGAGGACTACACCATAGCCTTTTGTAGATGAAATGGTTAATCAATCAATTGAAAGAAGCACTACTATTGCAAAAAGTAGGAGAAACTCTAACCTGTTAAACGTCTGAAAACTAAATTTGAACAGGACCTTTGTGCCGTGCAGTTAACCGAAAATGATGAAACAACGAGCTCTGTTGTAATTACCCTCTTGTCTTCCTCCTCCTCCATCTGTCCCAGTCTGCTCCCAGTTCTCAAAGGGCGTGTACGCCATCATGGGTCTGTACGACCGGCGGACGGTCAACATGCTGATGTCTTTCTGTGGCTCTCTGCACGTCTGCTTCGTCACGCCGTCCTTCCCCGTTCAGACCAACAACCAGTTCGTCCTGCAGCTGCGGCCCCAGCTTCAGGAGCCCCTCATGGCCCTGCTGGAGCACTTCGACTGGACCAGGTTCGTCTACATGTACAGCGCCGACTCAGGTGAGGACACAAGATGTGTGATACAGCACAAATTACAGATTTATGTTCGATGGAGGCGTTCACTGGCAATGCAGGAAGTAGTGATGTTGATACAGAGCAGAGTGAAGTGAGGATGTGTTGATCTCAGGGTGGTGGCTGAGTGTTTGTCTTCATCACTTGCAGGTTCACTTCCTGTCTCATGATAGAAAGTTGGTGCTGAGATTTTTATTGTTCAAGAATTTAATTTCTTAACTGGCTTGACCTACATGTCGTACCTGACCATAAAAACTCAAATAATTGCTGGGGCAAATAAAGACAAATATTGAGGGTGTGTGGGTACCTGCACTACATGGCTGATGGAAATGTTTAGTGCACATTTCCACAGAAGCAACAACATCAAAGTCATCAGACTTATTGCTCTGCTGCTCTGATTTTCTCTTTTTAACAGACAGACTGGTGTAACTCACTGAGGAATTCTAATCTGTTCTACTTTGTCATTTTTTTCATTCAAAGTTACACTACTGTAAATAAAACTCTACACCTCCATCAGATGTTTTGCATTCACAGGGGAAAGGATTATGTCCTTTGACCTTCTGGAAGGCTTTTAATGTGAAACATCTGAAGGACGTGTTGAGTTTCATTTACAGTAGCTCAGCACAGATTAAACGATGGGGAAAGTAGAAAAGACTAGGGGGCCTATTACTGACTGAAAACATATTAGTGTCAAACAGAGAAATAAATATAATCAAATACTGTGTACTTATGAAGTGAAATAAATTAGAAATAAAAGCCTGGGTGGAAACAGCATTTGACCAATGAGGTTACTTAAACTATTCTTAATCATATAAGTTGCAACATGCTGACGTAAGAAATTCCAGGGTTTATTTTAAAGTTAAATATTTTTGAATGTTACCCAGATGCATTTTTCTCATGCACAACTAAACATACACAGGTACGGATAAGTAGTTGTTAATCACGTTAAACAAGAACCATTTGTTGTTTTAGCGATGTATGCTGGTTTTGTAGCATTGTGGTATAACAAGATATAGTGATATGTTGCTATAACAAGAAAAAAATACATTTTAAAATGAAGTTATTCGGCATGTAGTGATGACAATATGCCACTAAGACATGAAAAATGTCGTAACCTGAGAGAAAAGAACAGGAAGATTTTTGTGTAATGAGGTAAAAATGAAAAACTGAGCAAATATCTATTTTTAATTGTAAGATAAGGTTTCAAAAACCTCAAACTCTTTTCTATCCAACGCCATAAGGTGCTTGTGAAGTCCAGATACACTTAATACTGTGTGAGCCACAGCATAAAAAAGGATTACACTCAAATCAGGGATGTTTAGAGATTTTGATTCAGAAACAAACAAGTGACAAGGTTCACTCTAAAGAGCTTAAAACTTTTACTGTCTGTCTCAAACTTTTAATTTCATTATAAACTAAATCAAGCTTACTTGAAGTAGAGTAAGCCTTACTCACAAGTCAAAAGTTTACATCCAAATGTAGACCGAATTTAACCAAATTTCCAGAAACCTGAATGAGTACTTGTTTCTATCCACACATGTAGTGTGAATGTGAGCTCATTGGTTGATGGAGATAAACAGCTGGTGGAGCTAATTCTCCAGCTGGCGCCATTAAACCAGTGCAGAAGAAGAGGACACAACCAGCCCCAAAGCTCTTTTTAAATGATGGAAAACATGATGGAAATCTTTAACTCACCTGTTTCATGTACGTCAGTGTAAAAACGTTTTTGCTCACACTGAAAATGCACATAAAAGCATGTGGATGGAAACACACTTGAAGAAGGACAGAGCCGCCCGGAAAGAATCAGCAACAAATAAAAACAGATTCTTGCACCTGCAGCAGTTTTTCACCTCCACCTCTTCAATCCCAGATGTACGGAAAGTGCAGAAAAGTCACCAAACATAATGACGGTGTTTGGCAGCCAGGAACTTCCCCAACTGCTAAACAATCACATTCAGAGACTGTGAATTGTGCACTGAAAACTTCCTCTGAGTCACACTTCACCTCCAGCTCTTCGAGTCAAACAAACAAACAAACTTGGAGAATTAGTAAAAAAGGCAGTTACTTCTGTCATTTCCCCCCCTCTCACCCGGGTCTAGTGTCTCCCCACGGCCTGTGATCTGACGTTATAGTCCATTTGACAGTTGGTGGCAGACTCTGTCTAATCTTATTGCTTTTTACATCTGCCCAGGAACCATCGGTAGAAGTCTATCTAGCGTAATAGTGCGTAACTGTCTGCCCCGGCGGTGCAGTCTGTCTAATGTTATTGCTCCTCAACATCTGCCGAGGAGACATTAGATATTTGTTGGAGGCAGAGGGGCTTTCCTGAGGCTGAGAGCCTCTAGCTCAGCTTTGGTTTATGTCCCCCATCAACGTCTGCACGTCAACACACAGTGCCCCCGGTGGTGATTTAAGAGAACGATCAATAAACTCTCTTTTTAAACACATCCTCTAAAGTAAGAGGAGGGAAGATGTTTGTGTTGTGTGAAAGTTGCCACCTCTTGTTTCATACACTGCAAAAAGCAAAATCAGAGTAATTTGAAATATATCGAGGCAATGTATGCTTTTTTTTTATACATCTTCATATATGATGAGATAAGATGAACTTTATTAATCTTCAGCTGGGGGAATCTGGTGTTACAGGCAACATCGATAAAAATAGCAAAAAGCAAAGGCAATGGAAAATGAAAAATACGAAATATGAAGCTGACTGTATATATTTTATATGACGGACTATAGAAATGAAAACATCTCACTTGTTTCAAGCTTTTTCATCCATGATTATCTCAAAAAGCTATTGTAACTTCTTACTGAGATTTTATTGCTGGTTCTGAGTAACTGAATGCACGAAACTAAAACTTCTAGAACTATAAAACTGTTGACTAACAGACAAGTACAGATTTCTTTGTACCCAGACAAATGTACGTGCTTTTAGTCTGGATGCACCACTTTTAAGATAACTGTGGGTTCTTTGAGATTTAATTGTTGGCAGGTAATTTTGCTAATTTTAATTATTAATATTACTCCCATTTTGCTGCGTTTTGTTTGTTTTGGGAGCTTATTTTTTGCAGTGTATTCTCTTTTCCCCTCCTCTTCTCTGCTGAGTGTTGCTGAGTGTCTATTTTCTGCTTGGTTGCTGGTATATGATTGGCTGCAACAGACTCTCAAATGCATGTGTGTGTGTCTGTGTGTGTGCGCACGTGTGCATGTGTGGACACTCCAAACAGATGCATACAAGATCAACAGCCCAACCATTTATTACATAATGAACTTACAAGCCTGTTTTAACACACACACACATACACACGAAGACACACACACATGAAGAAATGATCATCCCTGACTTATCCCATAATTATTGTTCTGTCTCGTTGCCGTGGATACAGCCTTGCAGTAAAACCTCCTCTCTGTACAGTGACTGGTGGAAACATACAGTAGTTATAGTGAAGTACAGTACAGTGTTTTCACTCTTCATCATTCCCTCCTGTTTCCCTCTTCTTCTTCTTCTTCTACTTTGTCTCATGTGTCCTTCCCTTTTCTTTAAGCTTGTAGTTCTTCTTGTTTTCCTTCTCTTTTTTCCTTTGATACCTTCTTTCCTTATCTTCCTCAGTTTGTGTTCCTCCTTTTCCCCTTCATTCACCCCCTCTTTCCTCTTGTCGTGCTCATTTTGCCTTCCTTCTCTTCTTCTATTTATTGGTCAGATTGCCTTGAAGTTCCGTACAGACATCTATGGTTGTACTTTTTATGACTTTTCTTGCTCTGTTTTTTCTGGATGCCAATCTGCTGCAAACATTGCATCAAACATCATCTCATCAGTGTGGTTGCTTGTGTGGGGTCCTCTCACTCCTCTAAAGGATGTGATTCTCTGCTCCAGAGACTCGTTGTTTTCAGCTGAGTGGAGTCACATTAATTTGTCATTTCGTCCTTTCAGGACCAGGGCATAAAAACGTCCAAAATTTCAACTTCAGCTGATTCGTTTTTCATAAAGATTTTAATGTATTTGTCCTTTTTGCAAGGAAAATTCCATACAGCCTCAGGAATACACAAATACATCAAACTCGGCAGATAGATGCATGGATCCAACAACATACAGCACATTCTCAAACTTCATGCACGAACACACAAACTCAGGTCACGTGCTCTGCGTGTGCTCTGCGTGCAGTGGCTGTGCTGTTGACGTCTGGGAGGTTGGGGGTTGGGAGGCCGATGATCTTGGCGGCCTTGTGTGTAATTTGTGTAATTTATAATGTTTGTTGACTCTCTTTAAATCTTGAATGGACACCAAACTCTTCGGCTTTAATCATTCGGACAACAGATGAACAGCTTTTTTCTTTGAAAAAAATTCACAGGTACAAGAAGTCAAGCTTGCCATGATTTTTTTTGCAATTAACAATATAGTGACCTCGTTTTTTTCTTGTTGACATAATGTACATCTCAAAGTTATATTTGGTCTGAGTTATCTTGTGTGCCCTTTAGTGGACTCCTCTAGTAACACGCAGCGTTAGCATAGAGTATATCTCCAGTCTTATTGTCCTCCGCTCACCTCTTCTTCCTCATCGTCTGTTCTTTGAGCTGTCCAGAGGAATGAGAAAGCTTTTACATGTACCTTTCTTTCCTGTGCTGCAGTCTTTTATTTTGCTCTTTTTCTTGTCTTCATGCCTGCCATCAAGGTTCCCTGAAGCAAGGCCTTTAATCTCCAGTGGTCAGCATGGCTGAATTGGACAGCACAGTGCTCAGTCAACCCTTCCATTGATTAAAAACAAAAGACAACACTGGACAGGAGAACAGACAGCAGACAGACAGCAGCTGCGGGGAATATAAACAAGGGAAAGGAAAGCATCAGCTCACATGAATAGAGACCATGTGTAATTGAACATGAAACTGATGCATCACTAGTCTAATGTCTCACTAACACTGTTAGCCACGAAACATGTACCTTTGCACGCACACAGACACACAGACACGTACACACACAGTTATTTGCACATTCATGCTGCAGCACAAACACTGCAGTGAGACGGTAAGAGACAGAAAGATAGTTTGTCTTTTAATGGTGACTTATATTATATTAATCATAATTATATAATAACTTATATTTTTTATATTTTAGCTGTTTTTAGTTTGTTTTTTTTTTAGTGATTATTAGAAGTTAAAATGATATATTAACATAACTTGACATGATTCAAAGCAAAGCATCCCTGAAGCTGAGAAAATATCAAATCCTTAAGAAGAGTAAACATGAATATGATGATGCTAACATACTTATATTTTGCATGTATAATGTGTGCCATATTCAGCATCCTTCCCTCCTCTCTGATCTGGTTGTTGTATGTCTCGCTCTCCGTTGTTTCCTATCATCTCTCCATGTTTGTATCTAATAAAGGGATAAAAATCCCCCAAACCCCCCAAAAAGTAACACAAAAACAAAACAAACCTACAAACAATCAGAAAACACAAACAGAAGCTTTGTTGTTCCATTTGATGATTTCTTGCAAATACATAGGGCCTCATCACTGTGATGATAACTGTAAAAAGTGACTTGATGGAACTACTTTGCCATACATTTATCACTTCATCTGATCCACAGGCAAATCCTGAACACAACAGATTAAGTGTCTGACACAATAAGGGACATACGTAAATGGCCCTTGATTTAGCACTTTTAGAATTGCTCCTGAGTTGTCCATGAGTTGGCCCCAAGATGGCCCTGAGTTGGTCTGTGTTGGCCCTGAGTTGGTCTGTGATGGCCCTGAGTCGGTCTGTGTGGGCCCTGAGTTGGTCCTATTGACCCCGTGTTGGCCCTGAGTTGGCCCTGAGTTGGGCCCTTGTTGACCCTGAGTTGGTCCTGTGTTGGTCCTGAGTTGGTCCTGTGTTGGCCCTGAGTTGGGCCGTGTTGGCCCTGAGTTGGTCTGTGTTGACCCTGAGTTGGGCCTGTGTTGGTCCTGAGTTGGCCCTGTTTTGGCCCTGAGTTGGTCCTGAGTTGGCCCTGAGTTGGGCTGTGTTGGCCCTGAGTTGGTCCTATTGACCCCGTGTTGGCCCTGAGTTGGTCCTGTGTTGGCCCTGAGTTGGGCCGTGTTGGCCCTGAGTTGGTCCTGAGTTGGTCTGTGTTGACCCTGAGTTGGGCCGTGTTGGCCCTGAGTTGGTCTGTGTTGACCCTGAGTTGGTCCTGTGTTGGCCCTGAGTTGGGCCGTGTTGGCCCTCAGTTGGTCCTGTTTTGGCCCCGTGTTGGCCCTGAGTTGGTCCTGAGTTGTATCAAACAGACAGAAGTGATTTAATGAGCATCTGAGGACAGATGGAGGCTGATGCTGTAATTCTCTGTAAGAGCTCTGCAGGGACAAAAAAAACACTGGGAGTGGTGGAAACATACTGGTACACTGCTAAGGAGCCTCCTCTCCTCCTCCTCCTCCTTATGTCTTCATCTCCACTTTCTTTTTCACTGTTCCTCTCGTCCATTGTCCTTTTAGTCTTTTCTTTCTTTCTCTCTTCTCCTCTTCACTCCTGTTTGCTCTCCTCTCCTCTCCTCCTTTCCTCTCCTCTCCTCCTCTCCTCTCCTCTCCTCTCCTCTCCTCTCTCAGTGCATTAATAGTAAATGCATGCAGGATGTTTATGTAAATTAGATGCAGAACGGAGAGCAGAGTAATGTCTATATTTATAAAACTCCTTTCTCTCTCTCTCTCTATTCCTCTGTGTATGTCTCTCTCTCACACACCTTCCCTTATCTTTAGTCTCTCACTGTTTATCTCTCTCACTCTCTCTGTCTCTCTCTCTCTCAGTATTAGTGACTGACTCGCTCTCTGTCAGTGTGGGTGTGTTGCTGTATCTCTAATTGAAGGTTATACATTATCATTAACACAAACTTGACTTGTTTTGCTCACAGTGTGTGTGTGAGATACTGTGGAGAGCTGTAAACGCTGTGTGGATGCTAATGAGCAGTTACCTATCAGAGGTCCTCATATAATCTCTTGTCACATCGCAGCAATTATGAGCAAAGTATCCTCGGTGACCATTTCTCTCCTTCCTTTGCCTCTTCACCAGCAGCAGAGAGTAAATAATCACTTCATGGCCAGAAGAATGTGGACAACTCAACATTGCAGCCATATGTGTCATGAAATTAGCCAATTTAAAGTATGCTGTTAAATCAGTCTTTTTGTGGACTTCACAGGTATTAAATTGGCTACAGGATGTTTTGCTGTTTGTGCAGCACGTAAAAATAGACCTTTAAGCTGTTTCTGTAGATTCGTTTTTACAGCATAAAACAATTTATTTTGGTTTCTATTACTTTACATTTGTTGTGAGGATATTATTATTTTATTGCTGCTCTTTGCCACTGATGCTGCTTGGTAATTGGTACATCATCATGCTGCTGCATGTTGGTGCTCTCCCTCTATTAGGGTCTTACAATTCAACCACAGTCGAATAGACCCAATTATCCTTGGGTCTATTCGGCTCAGGTATGTTTTTAAGAAAAGCAATTTATTTATTCATGACAGGTTTTCAGTGGATCTGTTTTGGATCAGGTCCAACGTTTTGGACTGGTGGAGACCTATAGTCAGGGCTCCATGTAGGTCAGTCAAGTTCATCCACACCAAACTGGGTAAACCGTTTCTTTATGGAGCTGTGTTTGCTTGCTGTTTGCCACTGAGCAGGTCGTGCATCAAAGATTTTTATGCTTTTTCTCCTAAAACAAAGCTGTGATAGCGGTGAGAGTGAACCAACACAGGGAAGTTGTGGCCAGACGGACAAACAACGGGCTGAAATTCACTATCAAGCATTTTAAAGCCATGGGGAGGTGTAGGTTAATCACTACCAGAGACACCAACACACTGCTGTCATTTAATACATTGTTACTATAAAATTACTAATTATGACATCTTTAAAGTAATTATTACATTTTGATTGCACACCTCTGTGTTCAAATCTTCTACCATGATAGAAGAGTACACACTTCTTACCATTGTTGACAATACTGACAGAAAAAAGTGACTTTTCAAGGACTCTGCTGGAGCTTTCTATCATCCAACATCTTTTCTCTGTCCAGTTAAATGTTATGACGGCTGCGTTCATCAGAAATAATGTGATTTTCATCTGACTGAAATGTGCTGCTGCGTTGTTCCACTGTGAACAGTACAGTTGCAGTTAGTGTGTCGTATAATTGGGTTCTCCAAGTCTGAGCAAGGGAAGGCGATACACACACACACACACACACACGCACACACACACACACACACACACACACACACACACACACACACACACACACACACAGTCTTAAAGAGTTTTTCTGCTCTGACTTTGAGACACACTGAGGTAATAACCCTGGAGGAGGTGTCGCTCTGTGTGTGTGTGTGTGTGTGTGTGTGTGTGTGTGTTTGTCAGACAGTATCTTTGAAGTTCCTTTTTCACTATGTCTCGCTGTTCATCTCTCTCTAGTCTTTGAAGTCTATCTGAATTTTGCTGACTTGTCTTTTGAACACGGTGTTCATCTCTGTGTGTGTGTGTGTGTGTGTGTGTGTGTGTGTGTGTGTTCGAGTGGGTGTGGGTGCATACTGTAAAATGCTGATGTGATTACTCTGCATGTTGACTCATAGGGTTTTAAAACACAAAGCAAAAACTGCCTGTTCGATTGTGGAAATGCACTAGAAGCCGTTTACAGATGCATTATGTGTTGGTGCATGGGTCTATAGTGAGTCCGACTTTAACGCAGCACTGGCGTCTGAAATCAAGATTTGCTTTTTTATTAACTGTGGATAGTGATATCGATCAGTCGTTCTACCACTTTGGTCAGGCTAAAGAATCACAGCAACTATTTAATAGTTGCCATGAAATCCATGGTGCCAAGAGGATAAATCCTACCGACTTTGGTGAGCCTCTGACCTTTCCTTTAGCACCACCAGGAGGTTTACATTTTTGGCTTTGTTGAAAACTGTGATGCGATGTAATGCTGTGAAATGTGCTTTGCAGCCTTACAAAGCCATCAGCATGTCTGTAGAGTCTTGTTTCTCCCTGCATCAGGTCTTCCAGGTTTGATCATGAAGCCAAGCTGGTGTATCATGTTTCTGCTGATGGTCTGACTGTGTGAGGTCAGGCTTTTCTGCCTAAATAATGGATCACAGCCCAGGAGAGAGGCAGTGTGAGAGATAAAAGACTGTTTAGTTTGCCCTGAAAAGCTTCTCAGATCAATCTCAGCTGAAGCAATTCATCATCACCAATAATTCTTATTCAAATCAGGCCACTTAAAAAAGAATAAAACCATCAGGAGTGGCGTTTCAGTGTAGAGCAGCTTTCTGAAGGTAAACCTGGTTCAAGTCCAGCCTGAGGCAGACAGCAAACATCACAAGAGTTTGATTCCACTGAAAAAAAACAGCTTGACATTCAGCTTGAGAAACCACTGCCTCTTCAAATCCACCCCTCAGTATTTCACATGAAAAATAGCTCAGTGCTGGTTATGCGCTTGCCAGCTATGACCAACAAGGCAGACAGTGATGAGCAAAGTTTCTTTGAAAAGTCTGGCTGAGGCAAGATGAAATAGAAAACACAAACATATCTGATTTGCATGTTGCATCTTGTGTTTTTAGCGGACGTAGATGTGTAAAAAGGAGACATTGTGGTTTTAGTGGCAGTTAGCATTGGAGCTTAGCTCTAAGATGAGCTTCGTGCTCTTAGTGGGATTGTCAGGTCTGAGCTCTGTCCAATCACTGCCAGCTAAACCCAGCTGACATCACCATGGGCTGATGCTAGCTTGCTAGCTCGCAACATACAACATGTGCATCAGACAGACTTAGAGTTGTTGGCTGTTTGATGGAGCGATGCTAACAGTTTCCCTCTGCTAGTGCTGAAACGATTAGTTTATTAATTGATAAAGTGGTAAAAGTACTTGTTTTCAGTTTTGAGGTGCTTTAGTGCTTTAGTAGAGTGCTTCCATTTAACGTTGTGGTGTTCTTCTACAACTCCACATTTCTTTGCTGACTAAGATTGTACAAATACAACCTTTGAATGAACTTTTACTTCAGCAAAATATCCGAATATTTCTTCCACCACTGTTTGTCAGACAACTATTTGCCATTTATTAACAAGAAATTAAATATTCTGTGGTTGCAGTTTCTCCTGTGAGGATTTCACTGCTTTTTTAGGTTTTATAATGTTTGTTTGTTTTTTTATTTATTTAAAATTATCTTTTTATTTGGACGTGGCAAGGCAATATACAAATAATGTCTTTAATGCCTTGTTTGAGACAATTTTATATCGTTGTGGTTTAAGTATTTTTGGGTTTTGGATCAAAACAAGGCGTCACCAAATTCAAACTAACTGAAAAAAACAAAGAACGAATAGAGTAGTGTTAAGTTGCAGCTCTTATTCACACTTAGCTGTAGCTGTAATTGATGTACCAATGAAACTGACATCCATCTTTTCATATGACTCTGGGTAAGAAGGCTAGCAACAAGATTTCCCTTCAATTTTATGCAATTTTGCTCGTGATTTAGATTGTGTTGAGGTGTTTCACTCAGGATGTTTTACTGGAGGAGGCCTGACAGATATGTGTCTCATCAATCCATCTGTCAAATGGCCTAAACGTGAGCACTGATTGACGGAATAGTTCCTTTGTGCTTATTTGCTTTGTTGTGGTGAGTTAGTCTTTGCCCAAAGGGGTCCCGACACACCAGGATCTCTCGCTGTCAGCTGTTGATTATAGATCTAAATGCATAACATGAAGCCTCTGACTCTTCACAAGCTAAACACTCACACTGCTTTGTAACCAGAGTGGTGACACTGACACTGACTAACATGTCTGATGTAATCGACACAGACTTCTCTTTTTCAGGTTGCGGCTCCAGGTTGTAAACATTGATTAAGCTGCCGATCAGAACTGTTTCAGCCTTTTCAGACAACAAGTTCAGATCTCAACTGAATCTTTTACTTGTTTATAACTTAAGCTGTTTTCAAATGTTGACAGCTAAATCAGATTAGATTCAATGAAGTGCAGTCCGGGGTGTGCTTAACAACAATATCTTTAGTTTGAGTTCAGATGGTGCCTTGCTTCATGTCTGTATCACCATAGCAACAGATGAAAACACTGCAGGGGGAACTTAGGTCAGAAGATACAGAGCGCCAGTAACATAACAAGATGCTGCAATCAGGTGACTACGCAATAATTGTGAGAGGCAGGCATGAAGGTAGTTGATGTAAGCACTGATTCACACGTTATTTCTCTCTCAGGTCTGTTGGTGCTGCAGAGGATCTTGGACACGGCGGCGGAGCGGAGTTGGCAGGTCACGTCCGTTAACTTGGACACTCTTACAGAAACAGCCTTCATCAAGCTGCTGGCAGATCTGGATTATAAAAAGGACTTTCAGATCATCATCGACTGTGAGCTGGAACGGCTCAACTCCATCCTCAACCTGGTAAGACACTCACTGATCCTTATGTCAGTGACACAAATTAGTCTGATTTGAACAAAAGGCCAAAAACAAAGTTTCGTATAGTGATTTTGCAACGAAATATACCGACTCATGCTTAGTTCATAGCAGGTGTATAACATGATTTCTGACCCAAAAATTTCCCAAAAATGTGGAGTTATTCCTTTAAGAGTCCATAAAAATAAATCTGTGATAGAGGTCGAGCTCATGATCCATTTAACTGAAAAAAAGTTAGAAGAGTGTTGTGTATTTTCTGAAGATTCTTGGTTGGTTTGTTTTGTTGACATCATCAGATGTCATGCTGAAAGTTTGTCCCGGTCCTTGCCCTCACAGCAACACTGTTTCCCACCCACACCTCTCATTTCTGTCCTGGACCAACACCTCAAAACAGATAAACTTTGAGTTATCTGCGATTTCTGTTTGCTACACACTGTGCACTGCGTCTTCAGAGCAGCAGGACGGTATTCTGATGAATATTTTTGCTCCACAGCTGCAGCTGCTTTCACAGTGTTTTGATTTGAATACTAAACTCTTTGATTTCAGTTTCATTGATAATTGACTGGCAGCAGAGAGACCAGAGAGTTGGCGAAAAGGATGTTTTTGGATTATTATGGAATAAGTTTGTAAGAACCAGAGGGATGGACAGCAGCAGCCGAGAGCAGAGGAAAAAAAAAAAGATGTATGAACTCTAGCCAGAAACCAGCCATCATTTGGAAAACTCGTCTTCCTGCTGAACTCCAGCTGGCTAACAGAAGCTGAAGTATCAGGTGGTGTTTGGGATCTGTGAAATGAAGCTGCTGGATTCGTCTGAATTTATTTTATGTTTAGTTTAGTTTCATGTGGCCTGGCTGGAAATATCAGGTGGTGTTCATCTCGACTGTCGTTTGACTTCATTTGGTTCATTTAGTTTGGCTCAATGTGAGCGAAGTATCAGGTGGAGCTTTGGATCTGCTGGGTGATGATGTTGAATTGAGCCGACAGCTTGATAAGTGGTTACGCTGTTGGTAAAAAATTGGGGCATGGGACTGGCTCGAAAAATGGTGATTTTGTGCTTTCTGAAATTTGTTGGTATGACAATGAACAAGAAAGAAGAAGGGAACAATAAAGACCAAATTCAGTGACATTTAGATGAATGAAAGCATTGGTCAGAACTTGTGAACTCTCAGAAAAAGTTACATTCACGAAGACTCTACCACTACTTAGGTGCTAAATGCTAATATGAGCATGCTAACATGCTCACAGCGACAATGCTAGCATTCTAGCATACGTTAAACTCCAACAACAAGAAGGAAAGAGGGAAGTGGCACAGAGGATAGGAGGCCAGAAGAGGAGGAGATGAAGAGGATGGAGGGATTGAGGAGGAGTGCTGTTAAAATAGTTTTTCTCCTCCCTCCGTCCTCCAGCAGCAAGTGGCGTTCAGCGCTGCAGACCAGCTGTGTTAGTGAATGTTCATCGACTGATGCACATTAGGAGCTGGACATGAGAGGGAGCCAGCACCTGCTTCCTCCTCCTCTGTCTCCTCCTTTCCTCTCTACAGCTGTCTCCTTCTCCACCTCCTTCTCATCATCCTCTGTGTAACCTCTCTTCCACTTTCCTCCTCCATTTTCTCCTCCTTTTCTCCCAACCACCCTTCCTCTTTCTCCTCTCTTTGCCCTTTCCTCCCCTCTCCTCCTTTCCTGTCCTCTGTCAGTTGACTCATCGATCTGAGGAGACTCCCTCTCCCTTTCTTTCCATCTCTTCCTGATAGCGAAGATGGGCAATTAATTCCTCAAAGACAAATTTGAATCTTCCAATTGGCAGCTGTTTGAGACACACACACACACACGCACGCACACAGACACACACACACACACACACACACATGCAGATGAGTGTGATGATTGTGTAATGGATGCTTTTTATCATCATTAGAAACATCAGAAAAATGTAATTAGCATATCATTTACTCTGACTTTTCTCTTGCTCAGATTGCTGCTCAGAGAAGAAATTTGAAGAATTACCATTACATCCTAGCCAATCTGGTGAGTCTTTCTATTAACTGGAAGACGATATTGCGATAGCGATATCAGTCACGATTTATGTTGAAATACTAATTTTTGCATTTCATTTTTACTGCAAAAAATCTATAAAAATGATGATGTGACTTTTGTTACCAAACAAGCATGATCCCTTTAGCCTGGAGAATATAATTTGTAGATTAGAGCATCTCTGTCGCACCACAGTGCTTCATTTATACTGGTATGCTGTGACACATTTTATATTTATAAAAAACTTGCAGCTGCTGCGATTTTGCACTTGGCCAACTGCGGTTTCATATTTTAATGAAGTGTTCAGCCCTACTTCAGTCAGTGAAGCGATGTACGTTTGTGTGTGTGTGTGTGTGTGTGTGTGTCAGGGCTTCATGGACCTGAACATGACAGAATTTCAGAAGCTCGGGCCGAACGTGACTGGCTTCCAGCTGGTGAACCGGTCCGATCCAGCTGTGGAGAAGGTCAACCAGGACTGGCTGGACTTCGACAGCAAAGACCTCAAACTGGCCCGCAGGAGGCTCAGGGTACACACACAGAGTATTCAGAAACTTAAGTAAAAGGCCTGCACTCAATCCTTACTTTAGTCAAAGTATGTATTATTAGCAAAATGTACTTAAAGAATGAATAGTAAAAGTATTCATCAGTGCTTTACTATGTTTTTGGATTAATATTACTGCTGAATTCATGTGTATGTTGCATTTTGCTGCTGAAGATGTTTAAGGCTGAGCTGATTTTTAAAAGCTTTATGTACTGATGGCTAGTTTAATCTACAGCAGCGCATCATATTCTATAAGATCATCATATGTTTGTAGTGTCTCTGTCCTGTGAGAACCACATATCTCTAAAAAGTCAGCTTTTTATGGGCTCAGACGAACAGCCTGTTTTCATCTTTGTGATGACGCATTTTCCAACTAATCCAAGAGGGTTTTTAAATAGTTTATTTAGCTTAAGAAATAAGATAATTTTCTCCACCCACAAAGGAACACTTCATCCTTCAGTTTATCACAAACATTCAAAGTCAACACATTCGGAGATATGTGGTTTTCACTCGACAGGAAGGGTATGAAAAAAACTAGTAATGTAAGTAAGTATAGCTGTCAGACAAATGCAGTGGAGTAAAAAGTACAATATTTGACAATACTACTCAAGTGCAAGTACCTTGAATTTGTACTGCATCGGGAAATGTTGTGGTAGTATCAGCATCATCATTTCATGAAACACTGCTAAACTTCACTGTCATCCTCAGTACACAGGAGCTCTGACCTACGATGGCGTCAGCGTCATGGCGACGGCTTTTCAGAACCTGCGGCGGCAACGGATCGACATCTCTCGCCGTGGCAACGCAGGGGAGTGTCTGGCAAACCCTCCCGCCCCCTGGGGACAGGGCATCGACATACAGAGAGCACTGCAACAGGTAAGCAAATACATACAGGTATACGGCATCCACACATTAATCAGCGCTGATGCTACTACTCCCGACTGCCACAGAGGTCACAGTGTTGTGTATATGTGTGTGTGTGTTTGCAGGTGCGTCTGGAGGGGCTGACGGGTTGGGTTCAGTTTGATGAGCGAGGACATCGCACCAACTACACTCTGACTGTGATGGAGCTCAGCCACACCGGACCCAGGAAGGTGCTGCTGCTGCTGCTGCACGTAGTTTTGCTTTGCTGAACGGGTTTGTGTGGAGTCACACTCTGCAGAGAGTCAGGAGTTGGCAGGTTTTCACTACATCAGCTCATTTCAATGATTAGCTCCCTCTTCTCTGATTAAAGGTGTGATCATCAGTGAAATCAGCTGCTGCAGCACTTGTTTGGTATAAAAACCTGCAGACTCTCAGCTCTCTTTTAAAACCCATCAGACAACACAGTATTACAGTATGAATTATCATTGTAATAAGGTACATAATTGTGCTTGCTTTGTAGTTTGTGAGATGACACAAGGAAGCTTCAAATCCACCATTTTACAGTCTGGAATTTAGGTTTTTTAGTGTTTGCAATATCTTCACTGGGACCAGTAGCTGTGCAACCAGCACAGCTCACTGTCTGACCAAACTAACTAACAACTTACATTAAATCTCACCCCTCAGTTCCTCTATAAGGATGCTTAGTTTAGCATCTTGAAAAACTGATGTATTGTTGTTTTTCTTCAATTGTGACAAGGAAAGTAGCTCTGACAGAAACTTCAGAAGAAAAACACCAATTAATAGAAACTACAGATTCAGAGAGACTTGTCAGATTACAGTTGAGACAGACAACAGAGAAGACTTGTAGTGTAACTCTGCTTCTGTGTGTGTTCAGATTGGCTACTGGAACGAGAGGAGAGGCTACGTGAACACAGCTGTCTACAGGCCGGTGGTGGAGGAGTTCCACGGTCTGCAGAACAGGACATACATCGTCACCACCATACTGGTAAGGCTGGGAAAACATGTTCACAGCTTACCTGATTACATGGAAAAATCTAGCAGAACAAAAGTGTCGCACTTTCAAATCCACAGCATCTACATCTGACCACCATCTGTCTCCACACAGGAAGCTCCATACATGATGCTGAAAAAGAACCATGAGCAGTTTGAAGGAAATGAGAGGTACGAAGGTTACTGTGCTGAACTGGCCTCAGAGATCGCCAAACACGTCGGCTTCGTCTACCGGCTCGAGCTGGTGGGCGACGGCAAGTACGGCGCCAGAGACGCTGATACAAAGATGTGGAACGGCATGGTGGGGGAGCTGGTATACGGGGTGAGTGTGCCTGGTCCTCAACCACGCAGTCAAAGTTCTCTTAGATGTTGTAATTCTGTTGAGAGCTACAACTTTACTTCATGTGAAATTTGAAAGTCCTGCTGGCATTATTCTCCATTTTTCTTAGTGTGTATAAATCCAATGAAGCGTCCAAATAAGGGTCTTTAAATACTGTCTGACTTCCTGACTGTGGCTCTCAGCTCCAATCTCATTGGTTCCTACTGAAGATGTAAATCTTGCACCCAATCTGCACTTGGGTGGTTTACAGCTGAGTGTGAAGCAGCCGGGACGAGAGTTAGCATGTCTGAGTCTGAGTCCATCATTCTCTGCAGGTAAATGGTGGATTCCTTCCTCCAGGTCGGGAATGAGTTCCCACCCCAAGCAAAGGAGCTTGAGTGCCTTGAATTCACTAGTGACAATAAAACAGATCCTGAGGTGCACAGGCAGAGTGGTGACCACTGCAGGGAAGAGGGAGCTGAGCTAGAGGGTTGTCAGTTTAACAGTCGACCGATGTTCCAACCCTCACCTATGGTCACGAGCTTTGGGTAGTGACTGAAAGAATGAGGCCAAAATGAGTTTCCTCTGTAGGGTGGTTGGGCTCAGCTTGAGCTCGGATATCCATAGGGAGCACGGAGTAGAGCTGCTGCACCTTCATGTCAAAAGGAGACAGTTGAGGTGGTTCAGGCACCTGATCAGGATGCCTCGTTGGCACCATCCTTTGGAAGTTTTCTAGGCATGTCCAGCTGGGAGGAGACCCTGGGTAGACCCAGACCTTACTAGAAGGATTATATTCCTCATCTGTCCTGGGAATACCTTGGGATCCCCCAGGAGAACTGGCAAACTTTACTGGGGGAGCGACATCAGGATTATCTTGCTCAGCTTTTGCGCTTTCCCTCTGCAGAAGGCTGACGTGGCAGTTGCCCCACTGACCATCACTCTGGTGCGAGAGCAGGTGATCGACTTCACCAAACCTTTCATGTCGCTGGGAATCTCCATCATGATCAAGAAACCCACCAAATCCAAACCGGGCGTCTTCTCCTTCCTCGACCCGCTGGCCTACGAGATCTGGATGTGCATTGTCTTCGCCTACATCGGAGTCAGCGTGGTGCTCTTTCTGGTGAGGTGGAGTGTGAAAATGGATGTGTGTGTTTATAACTGTGTATGAGTTTGCAGTTACCCTGCAGAAAACTCCTACAGAATCTTTCAAATATGATGTTTTAGATAAAGAAATAGACAGAAGTTTAAGAGGATGATGGAAGCTGAGACTGAAACAAGCATGGTCCCATTTACACCTGGTGTTAACATGGCACTGTATCTGAGTAATGGCATTAAATCCACAGGCCTTTGCATTTAAACCTTAAATAAGCATTCTCATTATCTTGATTCTGCCCAATTTGCGATTGGATCGTAACATGCAAAGTTTAGCACAGCCGATGTGTTGCCATCTCAAAACAAAGAGTAAAGATGTGATGCACCTCCTCTTTTACTTTGCATTTAGTGTGGGCAGGTGATTTGGCAAAGAAAACAGCACAGGAGATGTTTTACTGCAGAACCAGTACTTTTACTGCCAATACTTTACCTACATGCAGCTGATAGTACTTGTGTACTTTTCCTGCTGATACTTTAATTAGGCCTACATGAAGCTGATAGTGCTTGTGTCTCTGTGTGTATCAGGTGAGTCGTTTCAGTCCTTATGAATGGCAGGGTGAAGACTCTGATGATGAAGATGAAACTCTGCCCTCCTCTGCCTCTCGACGAGCTCTGCCGACTTCATCCTCCGAGCTCGCTCACTCTCCGGGTATCTCATCATCACCATTATTACCATCAAGACTCGAAACCTACTTTTTATCTTGTTTATTTTCATTCTTGTAACATGAAATTGGATTCTTTTCTGTTGGTTTTCTCTTTGATTTGATGTGGATTCTCAGGGTACTCCCAGGCTCAGGTCCAGAACCAGAACCAGCAGAAAGAAAAAGAGACTGTGGAACACACCAACGACTTTGGGATCTTTAACTCTCTCTGGTTCTCACTCGGGGCCTTCATGCAGCAGGGCTGTGACATCTCCCCCAGGTAGGACACCTGGACAAACTCAACACCTGTGTGTCAAACAGTGGAGGAAAGTAACTAAATACATTTACTCAAGCACTATACGTAAACCTGCAGAACCTTTAAGAACGCTTTTGCTTTGGTCAATGTGCTTATGGCGCCATGGGCTCTGCCATACTCCTGGTTGCTTTAGCCTACTCTGTCACGGGGGCTGCTCCTCCTTCAGCTCTGGAAAAACAATTGTTGTTGGTTGATGTAAAACACATCGCTGCTACTGGCCAGAGTGGGCATGTCACCACAGACACAAGACTTGTATATATATACCAGGCAGATAATGAAAGATTTACCTGGCAGTGATGGGCTTCTTCGCCATTGGGTGAACTCGTTTGACAAGGACTTGACCGACATTTTTCAGGCACTTGGAGTTTACTTGATTATTTCCATTCTCTACACCTTTATTCTCCACTACAGTTCAAAGGGAAATGTACTTTTTACTTCACTACATTGATTTGATACCTTCATTTACTTTTCTGTTTAAGGTTATTAATACATTATGTCAGTAAACTGTCATCAGTAAATAGATTATTAAGTATTGTTACCGCCTGAGATAATTCAGAAGCTGGAAGCTAGAGCTCCACCTTTCCCAGCTGCAACATTAAAAAGTGATGATCAACAATTATAATCCATTATTTTAACATATATTATTCTGAAATGCTACAGGCTGCACTAATCCTACACCCACGAACAGCCCTTTGACAAAATGTCTTCACTGTCCTCACAAACATAGAAGTACAAAGGCAGACTGAGATACATAAACAACCATACCATCAGTGATACACAGTGCTTATTAATGTAGACATATCATCACACACAAACACACATGATGTTATGACACACATACAATCCTGTGTGATGTGCTGCTGGGTTAGCTGTATGCTACAGCCGTGTGAAGGCCTGAGGCGGTTTCTATTCTGGATCTACTGCACTCTGTCTGTGTGTCGGTTTTTGTTATTTTGTTAGTGTATATGTGTGTGTTCATATATTTATGAGTGTGTGTGTCAGTGTGTGTGTGTGCTTTGATTTTTTTTTTCAGTGACTGTTTTCCTCAAAACCTCATTAAACCGATGTCGTAGTCAGTCATCTCCTTACACTATACATTATATACTGTACGTGTAGCATACAGGTAGCGTGCACATGTTTGTGTGTGTGTGTGTGTGTGTGTGTGTGTTAAGACAGCTAGTCATTCTCAATCTTCATTTGCTGCTTCTTGCTTTTAAGAATTTTGATTATTTAATCATTTCTTTCAGTGTGTTTTTAATAATTTTGGACTGATTGTTGGACTTTTTGTCACAATTGTGACATTTTCCTCAGTATACATACTTTTACTTAAATTTTCAATTCAGGACATTTACTTGTAACAGCGTGTAGCATTAGTACTTTTACTTGACTAAATAATCTGAATGCTCCCTTGAACGCTGCAGAGAGCATACCATGAAGTCCAACTGTGTGTGTGTGTGTGTGTGTGTGTGTGTGTGTGTGTGTGTGTGTGTGTGTTAGTGCTACACATCACACAGGGTCACCTTTAGACGAGCTGGTTAGGACCGGAGGAGTGTGTGTGTGTGTGTCTGTGTTGATGTATGTGTGAATGTGTCGATGTGTTTGACCTGATTTGAGGTATGGACGCCCGTGTTTGTGTCCCTGCAGGCAGAGCCATCTCTCCTTTGTTCACAACAGTTCAGTGTTAGTTGTCACACCTACTGTAGGACATGAAAAATAAGACTAACATGTATTATTTGTCCAGTGATTCAGCAGTGAGCAGATGTTGCAGCAGAAGCCTCCCTGTTGATGAAATGTGTCTTCTGGTGGTCATACTGGAGGTTAGCTTTTGGGGAAAAGTGGCTGTGAGCAACTAATTATTACTCTAAAAAACACAACTTGTTTTTAGCAAAAAAAAAAAAAATAATAATTCATTTATATTTATTCTATCTGAAAATTAACTAGAGAATGCTTTTGGATGGTGAAAATTCAAGCAGAAATTACAAAAATTTCTAAAATTACTCAATTACTAAAAAATCCATACTGAAATAACTGACTAACAGTTGGTTAATCATCAGAAAATTGTGATCAGAATCTGAATCAGCATCAGAATCTGTGTTATTGCCCAAGTTTGTGTGCACATGCAAGACATTTAAACATTGCACTCAATGTACTGAATGCTCAACAAGGACAAAAGACAAAAAACAGAATAATACGTAGCGCAAAAATATAAAATAAACAATATATACAGATATTACATGGATTAATTGTTTTTTTAAGCTATTTAACAGGCAAAAACACCAAACATTGTTTGGTTTATGAATATCCGTATCAGTGAAGGATGAATTTTGACCCAGTGATGATGCTAGACAAAAGCTCATGCCACCACCAAAATCTTTAGAGATTAGTTATCTGTTTCATTATCATTGTTCAAGGTGATCTCACCAGCACTTGTCAAGATTTAATGCCTGAAACAGAGTGTTGGATCCACAGAGAGGCGGGCGAGCCAACCAAGGTCACCTTCATTAGGCTCCGTTTTCATTGGGGTGTTTCATCAAGGTTCAATTAAGCCATGCAATGCAGAGTAAATCCTTAAAGACTTTCACCATAACACGACAAACTACAGAAACCCACTGAAGCTACATTCAAATATATAAGAACGGTGAAACTAAGATCATCCTTCATGGCACCATTTTTAAAGTCACGCCAAGTTTATTTGTAGAACACAATCTCACACAGAATCTCACACAGAAACAAGGGGGTCTAGAGGTGGGAGAAACGGCTTGTGACCGGAAGGTTGCTGCTTCGATTCCCCCACTGGACTGGCAGAAAAATGTGGGTGTGGTGGAGTATTCCCTCCCTCCTCCATTAGCTGGCTGATGTGCCCTTGAGCAAGGCACTTAACCCCCCCCCCCCCCATATGCTCCTTGGGCGCCTGATGCGGCAGCCCACTGCTCCTGTGTGTTTCACTGCAGTGAAACAGTGATGGGTGAAAATGCAGAGAATAATTCCCAGTTTGGGATCAATAAAGTGAATAAAATTAAAATAAATAAATAAATAAAAGTCAAAGTGCTTTACAGAATGATAAAAAAATCAAGTTATAACATAGATAAAGAGAGAAAACACTCTCTCTCAGAACCTAATTAAAAGCCAACTACTACTATTACACGAAATTGTATGTTATATTTTTATTTATTTATTTATTGTTTCATGCTGTTATAATGTAGAATATTTAAAATATTTGTGCATGCATTTTCTGTTTGTGTTTAACATAAAGGGAGCTACAGCTGCATTTCATTATGCAAGTCAATATGGTATAATGACAATAAGGCTGAAACTTTAACATTGGTTGTAAGGAACTGGGACTTGAAGTAGGCACAGACCTGCTGCCTCTGAGCATTTGCGCTAAAAACAGTTTCAGTCTTTTCAGCTGCAGTGAATCCAAGGAGCTAATTTTATCAAGAGACAGTGAAATATGAAGTTGTGTACAGTCTGCATAAATATGGTCTTATGTTTGCTGATGATAGAGCCAAGTGGAAGCATATACAGATACTATTTTTGAAGGTATGGCGCAGGTTGACTTAAAACACAAACACTATAAATATGCCTAATATAATAGATTTATTGTTTGTGACCAGATCGTTGCTGGTTCAAAACCTGGTAAATCTGAGTGGGGAAAGTAAAAGAGGCACTCGGTTCGCCTACCTCTGAGGTACCCTCGAGCAGGGTCCTTAACCCCCAACTTCTCAGTGGCCCACAGACCAGCCTGTAGCTGTACTGAGCAGCTGTGTAGCTGCGATCGTGAACACAGTATTCAGACAGACAGCATTGCTCTCAGTGGGACTATCCTGGGTAAATAACAAAATCAAGCTTGTAATTTATCTGTTTTCTCCCTCCTCACTCTCTCCAGGTCTCTCTCTGGTCGAATCGTTGGAGGAGTTTGGTGGTTTTTCACCCTCATCATCATCTCCTCTTATACAGCCAACCTGGCAGCCTTTCTCACCGTGGAGAGAATGGTGTCCCCCATAGAGAGTGCAGAGGACCTGGCCAAGCAGACAGAGATCGCCTATGGTACCTTGGATGGAGGCTCCACCAAAGAGTTCTTCAGGGTGAGGGCATTTTGTTCCTTTTATGTTTCATTGCTGTGAGTGTTCTTTTGGTGGCCTGGCAGAACCTGCTGTTACTCTGCAATAGATAAAACATGTGCTGTATTCTATGAGGAACAATTTGTGCATGCCTTGTTAACTTCTTGGGATCACCCCTTTATAAAAAGCAATTCAGTTCCTCATAGAAACAGGCAGAAATCTGATCCTGAAATACATTGTCTGCCAAAGAAATCTTTAAATTATATATAATGTAATTATGACTTATTAGGAGGACACTTTTTTTCTTTTTTTTTTGCCTTTTGATGGAGCTAGGTTCGCAGCTCCCAGTTGCTTCCAGTCTTTTCTTCTAAACGAAGCTAGCTAGAGATTGTTATATATTGTTATATATGATAGAGAGTGTTCATTTTATTTCGAGACATTAAATGCATTTCCATTCTCTGCCTTTGTGCATATTTTCAGTTTGGCATTGAAAAAGCAGTGGAAACAGGGAATGTGGAAATTGATGCATTTTTAAAAACAGCATGTGACAAAGTGCAATGGAAACAGACTTAATGTATAATTGATGATGTACAGGAGAAAAAACATGACTTTAAACATCACTCGTCAAAGCTGAAAACATCAGATCTGTGTGGAGCGATGAGGAAACTGTGACCTTCCTCATATTAATGCATTAAACTAACAGAAATGTGTCATTTCCATCATGTTTTCCACTTGGTTTACCATTGTTTGAGCTTTGACTGCAGCTCTTTTAATGACAATACCTCATTGTGTCCTCTTCTTCTGCAACGGATTAATTAATTAGTTAACCGGAGAACTAAAAACGTGCATTAACTTGCATTTTCTAGCTATTTCCTCAAAATTTGCTCTACATTTGGATGGAAACCTGGCTGCTGTATGTTTGTCAACATTAAACTCCTTTAGTTTTAGAAGGTCCTGCCAAATGTGGCGGTGCTTTGAGTTAAAAGCTCGTCCTACATTCTCAGGTACCATCTTTTTCTGTTTATAATCTATTCCTACTTTAGCGGTCAAAGATAGCAGTTTTTGAGAAGATGTGGTCGTACATGCGGAGCGCAGACCCCACAGTGTTCGTCAAGAACACCAATGAGGGTGTAAGTCGAGTCAGAAAGTCGAAGGGGAAGTACGCCTACCTGCTGGAGTCTTCCATGAATGAGTACATCGAGCAGAGGAAGCCCTGCGACACCATGAAAGTAGGAGGCAACCTTGACTCCAAAGGCTACGGAGTGGCCACACCCAAAGGATCGCCCCTCAGGTACACTCTGATTTTCCAGACAGGGGACGGTGAATGTGGGGTTAATGTTGGTGTCCTGTTTTGTCTGTTTTTGTGTGAAATTAGGCCAGTCAAACCAGACATGTGCATATAGAATTAATTGCACCCAACAGTGTCAGCAGGTTGATCCATGTCATCAGCATAAACGCATAAATTCAATTATAAACTCGGGTGTCTTTTTAAAGGGAAATATTCTTTTATGAATTATGTTCTCATGTTTTTAAATCAGAGGTAAATAAAAGGAATTTGAAGTAAAACGGAGATTTCATCATGAACCAAACTAAATTTACATATTTTAAAAATCAAACACTTGTAGAATATGCCAGAGTTCTGGGATGTAAACTGTGATCTCTGAGGTGCAGAGGTGTGAACTCAAGTCACGATTGTGATGACTTCAGATTCGACTGAAGAAAATCAAAAGCTGCATTTTGACCTTAAGAACAATGGCTCTTGACTAAATGTGGATTTGAGTCTTCCATGTTCAGAGGCAAAAGAAATACACTTAATACCTTTTATAAAATTCCTTTGAAGTCTTCACTACATGCATTATATGAGTCTGGACAGATATGAACATAAACTGCGAGTTGACCGGTTGGACACATATGGCCTCGTGGCTATAGTCCAAGTTCTGCGTTATGACTTGTTGAGAACTTTAAACCTGAAGTTTAGAGCTTGCTACTTGATTTTGGACTTCACTCTTCACCTAAAACTTAACTTAACTAAGACTTGGTCCCACCTCTGCAGAGCATGGACACGTAACAAATCAGCCCACAGGACATGTCCAAACTGATGGAGTCCTGGGATACTCAGAGCATTGTTGTGTAGTGTACACCCAGGTTTTAGAGATGACAGCAAGCTTTATGTATTTCCTGTTTACACTCAAACATTTATATACACGAACACGTAAAAACATAAGCTGACTGTCACAGAACAGTCTGTCAGATTTGGGTTTTAGACTTGTTTACTGTCTGCGTCTTTGTCTGTCTGTCTGTCTGTCTGTCCGACTGTCAGTCTCTTAATCTGTCTGTCTGTCTTGTCTCTCTTCCTCTCTCTCTCTGTTGTTTGTCTTTGTCAATATGTGTGTTTTCCTGTCTGTCTGTCTTAGTGTTTCAGTCTGTCTGCCTGTTCCTGATATGTCGGCCTGTTTACGTGTCTGTTTTCATGTCATCTCTTATGCCTGTCTGACTGCCAGCCTGCCTGTGTCTCTGCCTCCAGAATCACCATAATACTGACAGCACTGTCTATCTGTCTATCTGTCTATCTATCTATAAACATTGCTGCTGTCAGATAAAACCTTGCATTAAAAAACAAGACAGCCTCATTCACATTTGTTTGGTTAATAGTTACTGAATTAAATATGAATTTCAACTGAATCAAAAAGAAAGAATGACAGAAACTCCTGGCCCGAATTTGACTGTTAACTGTACTCTTATATAAAATCTCTAGTTGTGGTGCCAACTCATTTTTCAGATGTGAGTTGCAATTCTTTCCCCTTGTCACTTTATTTAATTCAAATAACTGCTTGAGGCCCGACATATTGTGCAAAAATAAATAAATAAATAAATAAAATAATATAAAATCAGAGATTAGAGAGAAGTCCAAGCAGATTTGGAAAGGATCTTGGTACTTATTTCCACCAATTATTTCCACCACTGCCTCAGTCACCAAAACAACCTCCTAGCAACCAACTTAAATCACCTCATCAAACAGTCTGATCACCTGATCAGTCTGACATTGCCCTAGCACCCACGCAGCCATGCCATGGCAACCATACAGAACACCAGTACAACCAGCAACCACCCAGTCGTGCCTTCCAGATCGATCATTCATTTTCTTTATTCATTCCTCATTTTTCTTTCTTAGGTTCAATTCAAGAATCTGGAGATGCCAGTTTGTTTGAATAATTGATGATTGAATTGAATTGAAGAAATAATTGTTAAATGACTACAACCTTTTTGTAGTCCACTCTGTTAGAATCTATTCAGTATTGAAATGGTTGCTGATTCATTGTAGGCGTTGACTTGGATTTAGTGGACACAGGAGAAATGTTTCTAAAAGCTAAAAACCCAAAAAATATAAAGCAAAACAAAACAATCCGAGCTCAGCTAAAACATGTATATCATCAAAACTGGAATTTGAGTGCTATTGTTTTTACCTGACAGCAGCATTTGAAAGTCATGTTCTTCCCTCTCTATGTTTCAGACATCAGTGGACTTTGTTCTGTGAGAGAACATCTTGTTCTCAGTCTTTCTGTTCCACATCAGCATTTTACAGCCAACCCAGAGTCAGAGAAAGTAAATTACTCCAAAGATGAGATAAGCACATGCTGAATGTCATAATGTGTATGTTCTCGTATGTTAAGTTTGTGTGTGTGTGTCTTTGTGTTTCTAGGCTCCACACAGCAAAACAGAGCTTGAACAGTAACTTAAACTCACATTTATGAACCTGAACATATTGGATGATCACCTTCACAATCAAAAATACTACCTCACAAGTTCCAGTTGAACGGACTCTATGCTCTCTGTATACTCTCTGTCTCTGGGTTGATGAGCTCTCACTGCTAACAGCTGACATGTCAAGTACTTCATATTATCATTTCCACTGAAGCTGCCAGCATCTGATTTACGCTCATGTTGCTGCTTTGTCTACTGTTGCAGAATCACTGTTGCTAAGACTGATGATGACTGTGCTACTGTTCAAAGTGGATCATTTGGAGAGTATTGTTCCAAAATGACATTGCTACCATTTCTGATTGATTTAAATGTACATAGCAATGTCAAGAATGTGTGGTGTTACCAGGTTTTACTAATATTTGTAGTCCAGATGAAATAAACCTGAAACAGACCAAATGTAAACTTGTTTATTGGTCAATGATAGACAACAAATTGCTTTAATGCTGTCCTGACTATGACCTGATTGAGATAATAATCACATCATTTGGCCATTGAAAGTTATGGTCAACCAGTATTCTGGCAAGAGTTTAATAGCAAACTCAGTTGTGTCAATAAATACAATATATTTTAGTTTTATGACACAATTTTATTAACATGTGCCTCAATTTCTTACAGGATAGCTGTTCCTGATTTCTTAAAATTACAAATGCAAAATAGATTTTTCTTCAAAAGATGTTGGATAAATGTAATGATCTTTGAATTTGTTCACATTTCAACTGGACTATTTATATTTTACACTGAACTGTTATTCAGTTATTTTATTGATGTATATTTTTATGCACATAATGCAATTTAGAACAAAACTCTTCTTTTGCTCTTGCAATCATTAATTATTGTCTTTGTCCTTTTTATTAATTCCTGTTTCTTTGCCATCACCATAGAAACATCACCTACCTTACTGCCTATCAATAGCTTTGATCATCACTGGTATGTAAAGGGGAACAACAGACAACCTGTAGGTATTTGTGTATTTTGTAGGGAAATACAACATGGTAGGAAATTGACACACGTGTAAAATACATGTCGCCACCCACTTACCTTCACTATATGTGAACTTACAGTATGTCAGCATGTTCCACATGATGTTTATGTCCAAACATTTGACTGTTGTTCCTCCTTTATTTATCAGGTAATGAATGGAAATAAATGCAACCTGAGTTTTGCTACGCAGTAGTCGGTAGAGAAGACATTTGCTGTTTTTCTACTCAGACCATGTTGAAATGTTGTTTTCCTTCAGTAGTATACCTCACAGACAAGTCCATTATGAAAAAACTGACCTTTCTGCTACAGCTGATCACTGGACTCAACACAAGCCAGTGGAGCAATTTTGCCATTCAACAATCCATTCACACATCACAGACTTTACAAGGTTTTTTTCCCACGACAACTGCCTCCAGCCTCTCCCGGAGGACCCCCAAGTGATTGTAGGGCAGTTAGGAGCATGCACAAGTTTTAGCCATGGTTGTCCTCCAAGTCTGTCGTGCTTTGGACAAGTCAAAAGGAAGACTTCCAAGAGTAGTAGTAGCTGAAGTGCCTAAAAGTGAGTCACACCTTATCTAATTGTGAATTTAAAGCTATGGGTCTTTTCAACCCGAGACACATGACAATCCAACAGCCAACTAACACTGCCAGGTCCATAATGTCCAAATCTTCCAACCAACTCCTTGGCCAACAGTTATTTTACCCCCTATCACCTTTTTGTTGTTAGCATAAACAAATAGCTGTTTACTTACTCCAGGAGTCACCTGACCCCCAGGTGATCACTTACGAATGTCACTGATTCAAGTTATATCTTCGCTTACAGATATGCGTATCACATACATGAGCATCAAACAAACATATTCATCGACATCAAATCTTAGTTGAATCAACAAAAAACATGACAAGGAGGTTGGGAAACAACATTTTAACAAGGTCTGGGTTGAAGAGCAATGAAAATATCCTCTGAAGAACCTTTCATTTTATTATTACACTAATAATAGCATCCCTGTCATAAGTAGATGGAATGATGTTGCTATCTTCACTATGGCAGTCCTCTGCTCATTAACACATAGTTCCCTTCTATTCCTTATTACTATCATCCCCGTAGAAACCCTGTTAACTTGGCAGTATTAAAACTGAACGAGCAGGGCCTGTTGGACAAATTGAAAAACAGATGGTGGTATGACAAAGGAGAGTGCGGCACCGGGGGAGGGGACTCCAAGGTCAGATCACCGTAACCCCCAACGGGTAACGACAGGCAATGGTACACAGGGGTAACCGGCAACAACCCACAACGTATATATATCAAGCATAAAACACTCCAGATGGCACCAGTGAAACTATACTGGAATCTACTGTTTGGTGTCTTTCACAGAAGTAATAACACTGGTTCCACCTCAGGAAAAGGAGGTGATGTGATCCATTAAAATGATTCACTGTCAGGTCCAGTTGAAGAAAATATCTGACTTCTCACCTTCTGATCCTGGGGGTATTTTACAAAACACACTCAGACAGCATTCATAACAAAACAGGACCTTTAGAGCAGAGATCCAGTTTAAAAGAGGCAATAGGCTGATTTAATCCAGAACTAAATGAATTAGAAAATATCCAATAAAACTTTATTAGTAATCTTGTTTGAGGAGTTTAATTAGGGTGGACCTATGATTCTTCTTGTATTTGGCTGCAAAAACATTATTGGTTTGGGAAAGGGGTAATTGTTTTGGGTTTTCTCCGATGACGTCAGTAAAGACAGACGTTATCCACCCCACCTCCATCATTTTTAGTCGATACGGAAACTGTGGTCACAATTCCTGGGAGCAGTTAATGTTTTTCAAAATGATCGAATAAATATGCTGATATAAGAGTTATTGCTGCAAGAGGCACCCCAGTGGCTCAATAAACCATACTCAACACCCTTTTTTTCATATTCTGGGCAAAGAAAGGTTAGCCACTGGTTTAGATATTTTTATATGATACAGTATACAGTATGTGATTAGGCATATGCACAGCAAAGGAGAATCTAAATCTATACGTGGGGATTATGGATAGTATCATAAATCAATTTAGAAAATGAAACCAGGATTATCCTGTTAGCCTGCCTAGTAAAATACCCCCTCTGGTCATCTTACCTTTGGAATCAATAATGAATTAGAGAATCAATTCAAGTTTACGGACATGTTGACCCCATCCCCCAAAAAGTTAAACTGCGCCACTCCTTCAAGCTTTCTCCACCACAAATTAGTTTATATGCTTTCTGGTACTTGGACTGCAGACTGTTTTGCTCAGTAATCCCAAAGATTCAGGAGTGTTTTCAGCTCTTGCCGGTTACCCAAAGTGATATAGTAATACACATCTCGCACGTAGGGAGTCAGGTCAAACCAAGCTAGATGGAGTATTAATGCATATCACTTTGACACTGAGATTTTCTAAAACTGTTTTATGTGTGATTGTGCCTGTTTTTTGTTTGATTTTGCTTTCTCTTTCTGTTGTTGTTGAGGTGTTCTCTGTAGCGTACCAAAGCATCTATACTGCAGATGCCAGTTTTGCTAAAAAAAACGTTGCTGCCGCTGCTGCTGCGGCCCTCTTACTGTGCAGCTGAACAATAACATAAGATAACATGGAGATGCATAATGTTATTTATGTTATTCCCAACCCCCCCCCCCCCCCCCCTCCCTTCCTCTCATGGTTCTTTGAAGAATCCCAGTAAACCTAGCAGTACTGAAGCTCAATGAACAAGCCGTCTTAGACAAGTTGAAAAACAAGTGGTGGTATGACAAGGGGGAGTGTGGACACAAGGACTCCGGCAGAAAGGTCAGTTCTTGAGGTCGCTCGGCCTGGTCCCAAGGTCATGTCTTGGTTTACCCCATCCCACTTACCCTCATCAGACCCACACCCAAAACCCCAAACTTCAGCAGCTACACTCTGAAAAGAAAAACGTTTTCACACAGATCATCTTTCACTAAGTATGGTAGACTGATGATGACTATGGTATGGCAGTTTTTTTTTAATTCAAATTTGTTTTTCAGGTCTGATTCAGTTCATCAATTGTATTTCTAGTAGGAAAAGTAGTTACATGGATGTAACTCTATTTCTATGAGTAGCTATGAGTCTGTTACCCTGTTACAGGGTGGACCCATAATAACTAATATAATAGAATAGAACTGTCAATCTATTAGGACAGCTATGTTAACCCCCATTTTGGTAACTAAAACTAAATTGGCTTTTAGGCCTTTAACAGCAGTTGAAAGTATTGTTCTTGCTGACCTCCAATGGTTTATTTCTCACTTTCCTGCAGTGATGTAGAAGTTTACTGATGTAGACGGTTTTTCAGTATACTGTGACAACACTGGTGGGTATGGTTACAGGTGCAAGAGCATGCAAGTCTGGCCATACCTGTTAGTGATGCTGGGAGTGGTCAGATGGGAAACACACTTGAAACTTTGAGCTAGAGAGGGCAGAGAGACAAGTTTCCAGCCTGCTGTTAAGGTGCTCTTTAAGGTCATGATGCTACTGCAAATTGCAATTGAAATTCAAAGTCAACTTTTTGACCTTCAGCTGTGGTTAAAGCTCTTTGTCCTCAGTCCCTGATGGCATGTGAACTGTAAGTCAATACAAGAGATAGATGAGATGATTGATAGCAATCCACCTCCAAAATCCAATTGTGGTTTTACAGGGTTTATCTGGCGGACTATTTCTTGGCCAGGAGCATTGATTTCCTGGAGTCCTGTTGCCATTGTGAAGTTGCTAGGCAACCAGTGGAGCCTTCAGAGAGTTACAGGTCCCAGCAAAGAAATAGTTCAAACAAAACCTCCAGTAAAAAAAAAACAAAAAAAACACAGCTTCTGCATTTATTGAACAAATGATTAGTTTGAAATGTTGTTTTCAGAGCTGTTGGTAGGTGGATAGAACCAGGCTAGCTTCCCATGTTTCCTGTCTTTATGCTAACTAAGCTAACCAGCTGTGCAATTACTGTACAGACATGAAAGTAGCATCGATCTTTTAATTTAGCTCTCGGAAGGAAAGTGAATAAGTGTATTTCCCAAGGAAACTTCTCCTTTAACTTCAAAACATGATTCAAAATGGCATTTCAAATGCAAATTCAAATTCAGCACCTGCCAGCACAGACATCTGCCTCTTTCTATTATAATCCATGAATTTATTTTGGAGAGAAGACCTTTCTGTTTTTAGAGTGTTACGCTGCTGCTCAGCTGACCGTTCTGAAGAGCTGGAGGATAAAGCACATAAACATGAACACATTCAAGTATTCTGAAGACATATGAAAACTTCATGACTCCCATTTGAACTTAAACTGAGAGGATGTCCACGCTTGCTTAAATGCTGAGTGTACTTTATGAACTTAGTTACCACAAAACTTGTTACAAACTCTGCGTATAGTCAGACGAATTTATGCAAATTGCTGAGAAAATGAGCTGGGCTTTAGCGATTCTGACAAAGCAGACTTTTTGGAGATAAGGGGTTTTCATGTCTCCAGATCAGTAGATTTCTTCAGAGGCTTTTCTCTGCTCAGCCATCCTTCTGTTCTCCAGAATATTCTGTGGTCAGCACAGTTCACTGGAAGCAGCCACAGACAGACAAGCTAGAGGCTCGACTGAAAAATGTGACTTTTTACATCACTTTTAATCGCAAAAACCAGACTGCCTTTGGGTGCCACGTCGACATTTATATCTTTAGACCATCCTAGTTTTGAAATTTCTTCTTATTCTTTTTTTTTTTCAGGTGATTTTTTTTGTCTGTCTTAAGAGAGAAGGAGCTTTTCTGGCTTGGTATAGAAACCCACAGATTAAAGACAGATTTTTTTTTTTCCTAAACGCACATCAGATGTAAAAAGTCAGATTTTCAGAACTGCAAGTATATTTTCCTGTTTCTTTCTCTCCTTGTCTCTCTCTCTCTCTCTTTCGTGCTGTCTGTCCTATGACTCTCGACCTCCCTCGCTCTCTGTTTATGGCTGCTCACCAACAGTGGATGAAATTGAAGCTACTGACCACAACTTTTCCACCCCCTCCTCTTCCTCCCCTCTCTTGCTCTCTCTCTCTCTCTCTCTCACACACACACACACACACTGATGTCTTTGTCTCCAATCTGTCATGTACCTCCTGTTTCCTCTGAACTCGCTGTGTAACAGGCCGTGACTAACAAATGGGAGAAAACGTTCATCAGTCTGTCATCAGTGTTGCAGCGAGGAGAAAAGACTTAATGTCAGACTGAAAATGCAGCAATGAGACAAACATTTGGTCATGGATGAGAACTTTGCTAACAAATAACCACACAGAGACATCAGGAAATGGTCAAAATAATGCAGATGAATTCTTAAAAAGCATATTTGTCTCCCTCATTTTTTTCCATTCATATATTTTGGCATCATTTACTGTCAACATTCATGCCAGAAACCAGGTTTCAGGCAGACAGCACGTCAATACGCTCTGTATTACACACAGCATGTCATTAATCAGATTTACTTTCTTTAAAAGGTTTGGTGACCATCCCAGCATATCCCTGTACAGAACAGCCTGGACTGTAACCATTTAAATTCAAGTCATGCTATTTTTTAAGAAAAATTAAGTCACATCAAATTTCTAAATGCATAGCAGACAATAGTCAGTTCTCTAATATTTGAACTTTCATAATTCCTGAGTAGGATGGTGAAAATTAAAGTTTGCCTATTGGACAGTTTAGTAAAGTCTAATAGTTTATGTTGATTTCAGTCTGACTTTAAAGTGTCTTACAGTTTCACAGAAGCTGATTGGCCAAGGTTAACATGACAGTTTGGAGAGGAAAGCTCTCTGATAGGCTCTCCCTAACTTCACAACACTTCCTGTTGAAGACAGGCCTCGCCCACTTTAAGTGATTTTTTTAAAATGGTGCTGCATGCAATTGAATGAGAAAGCTAAATCACGCCCACCAACAACCAAGTGATGCATGTGACAGAAGAACACGCAGCCACTTATGTCATGAGAAACAAGTGCTCAACAACCAATCAAATCCCCCCTTTTCTGAAAGAAGTGTTTTCTATGGATGTAATAGTAAATTTTTGTTCTTTTGAGCTGGACAGACAGAAGTGACAGCACAGATATCACTTTTTTATTTACTGAATATAACTGGTGTAAAAGAACCTGTGAAACTGAAATGGTACATAACTTATACCTGACTTCTTAGACAATGAATTAAGATAAACAATCCAGTCTATGGAGATAAGATTTTGCTTAGTTTTCCCTCACTCTGTTTGCATTTTTATGCATGAAGTTGCATGCGACAGATATATAAATATTGATTGTCAAAGGCTGTGACTTGGAGCAGGGGAGAAAGTAATTTTAACCTAATTTGGAGATGAAAATTAAAGGGGTACTTCAAAAAGTCAGGGGACTTACAAGAGACAGATCACAATTCAATGAACCTTTCGGTTCTTGTATGGGTCCAAAATACTGGACACTACATGTCCCATAAACTGGACATTTCCCATTCTATATTTCCATTTAAAATTTTCTTTACACCTGCAGTGTGGAACTTTTGTCTCCCCCTTCTGGCAGTGAGAGTAGGTACGCAAACACTGTCAACGTAATTATGATGCCATGGGCTCAAACTGAAAAGTCTGAAAATCCAGACCAAGTGAGTTCGGTGTGAAAGGCCACTGAAAATCTGGCATCCTCACCTGAGAAGTCTTGTTCTGTACGATGCAATTTTTCATCAACAACCAGACACTTACTAATGCAGCTGTTTAAGCCGATCCAGCTGAAGAAGTGCTCCAACTTTGAGTCAGTAAATGTTGCTTATAGGAAAAATGAGACTTGAGCTTCTCGAGCCAGCAGTTTCCCAAATAGCTCCTGCCATTTCACAACTTTATTACATTTTTTTTTCACTGGGAGACGAGTAAACTGATTTTGATATGTGAAATCAGTGGAGTGCCCCTTTAAGTGTTCTTGTGAATCCTTTTTTTTATTTTATTTTACAATCACGTTGCCTCTGTCACAGCCTTTGATAGCTGAAAAGTAGTCTTGTTAGTTAGAAAGATTATTATTTTTTTTAGCTTTGATGATGTTCTAGTTCATCTTCAGCAGAATTCAAACTGTAGTGATTTCATGACCGTCTGCACCATGATTGGTTGCCCCTGACCCCACCTCTCTGTGCTGACAGGACAAGACGAGCGCGCTCAGTCTGAGCAATGTGGCGGGTGTGTTTTACATCCTGATTGGTGGGCTGGGGCTGGCCATGCTCGTGGCTCTGGTGGAGTTCTGCTACAAGTCCCGTATCGAGTCGAGAAGAATGAAGGTGAGTTCAGTTTGATCAGATGTGCCACTAAATGCTACTGCTATCACACAAATACATTTTACACAGTTTTTGTTTGATTCATCTGGTTATAAATACATAATTGATCATGCATTATCACATTTTCATGTCATGGTTATTGTAGCCAAAAATATCAAGGTAAATGTCGAGATTCATTGATATGCAGTGGTGGAAGAAGTACTCAGATCTTGCGTTTGATGTAGAAATACTCTAATTGAGATTAAAAATCAATTTTTCAAGAGAGTCCTGGCAAAGACAGGCAGCAGGACAATCACAGTCACAATTGCAAACAACAAGAAAAAAAAAACAATTTGTGATAAAAACAAGGAACCAATCAAAGAATCATATAATATCCAAAAACTGTCATCAACATACAAAACATCTACAGTCAGATGTTTTTTCTTATGAGTCATTTAGAATAACTTTAAATATGTCCAGCGAACCAACTGCAGAAGATTCAGATTCAGGTCATTTTGCAACTGATTCCTAGCAGAGGTCGGCAAAAACTGCCCGCCTCCACCTGTGCGGGACGTCTGCTTCACTGAACTGTTGCTTGTATGATGTCAATAAGACAATCAACAGATCATTATTACCGTCTATTTTTACTGAGAATTGCCCCCATCATGCCGAAAAACTAGGCGTTAACGTGGACATGGAATGAAAAAGTCGGCGGCGTCCTGGGCATATTCCCTGTTTTTGTTTGTCTTCATTCAGGGTGTGGGCTTGTACCTCTGAAGTGTGAGGGTAACACACGTTTCACAGACATTTTGGTCTGGAGGGATCAAACAAGTGTAGACTGAGCAGAATCAGTCAATGATGTAAAAAGGTAACTTTACTGATCAGAGTTTGGTCAGCAGAGGTGGTGCTGGTGGTGAACGTAGGATTTCTTCGCTCAATCAATCACCAGCTCAGCTGAATGGTAAAGATGAATCTTGTCTGACTTGGTGACAGTTTGTCCAATCACCTCGCTTGTTAAATGTGTGGCATTTGCTGTGTGATGTAGTGCCGCTGCTTGCTTAATATTGTGTTTCATAAAAGTCTTCTAATTTTTTATGACGATAGCAGAGGTGCGCTTTATTTCCGCATCCATATAAACCTCAGCTGGACATCCTGTATATAAACAGGGTTTATATGCACAGTCTCACTTTATTTATTCCTCAATAAATGAAGGCAAAGTTTCTGTTGCTAACTAAACCTGCACAAGTACCTGCATGAGCTATAAACATTTATGGTACACCAGAAAACATTTATGAAACATTTCATAACATTCGCAGTTTTATTTCTTGATTTTTAGGACCTTTAGCTTCTTAGTAGTCGTCTAGAGAGCAGACCTCTAGGAGCCACAGGGCAGGATCACCAACATTACTCCCATCTGAAAGCATCAACTGAACTCTGCTTATCTGATACTCCTCTTCATCACCAGTGTCTTTATGTGATGAAACTGTGGTCGCCTCATTACAGACTGCGGTGGTTTACGCAGAGACTTTGATGGGCTGCTCTGAAGGAACAAACACGTCATTAGAGCCATTTTCTCCACAGCAGAAGCACCAGTCTGTTACTCTCATCTCTGCTGGACTTTTGTTATTCTCTTCACATGTGCGTCTGTGCACAGAGACTTAAAACCCTCGCTGAAGGCAGTGGTGACACAACATGTGTGGAGGATTTCATCAGTCAGAGCAGATGGAGGGGTGTGCAGAGCAGGGCTACACTGTGGTTACCTGCAGCAGAGGTACAGGGGGCACTGCAGCACACATGGGACTAATTGTCAATACAGCATTATACCATGAAACATTCTCTTCTGATGCATTATTGATACTCAGACATAAATATTGCATTATGCTCTCTTGTAGAGAAGAAGTGAATCTTTGCTTTATTAAAGACATTTTAACAGTGATACTGTTCTGGTATCTGCCACTTCAGCCTTCTAGCAATTTATGGCTGTTTGTTTGCTATAACACAAGTGTATATTCTGGTCTGTTTATACTGTAACAAGACATGAAGTTTAACCTTCTCGAGCAGAGCTGACAGGCAGCAGTGTTCGTCACACATCACAATATAAAACCATTGGACACAACAAGTAACACACTGACGATTTAGCTTTTGCTGGGGCCTCAACAGTGAAACGTTAATGTGGAGTTTGTACTGAGGGCGGCAATGGATGAAGGGTCAAAAGATCAGGAACGAGACTGCGTGAACAGCCGTGCTAGCAGCTCTGTGAGGCTGCACGACTGTACTTTATACTGCACAGTGGTGCTTTGAGCTAAATGCTAGCATGTTTATTAGGTATGATGTTTGCTGTTTTCACCATCTTAGTTTAGCGTGTTAGCATGCTAACATTTGCTAATTAGCACTGAACACAAAGTGCAGCTGAGGCTGATGGGAATGTCGCCACCATCCACAGACTAACACATGAGGACCACCTGGTTTGTCCTCGAGTGCCACCGTGAGGTTGACATTTGTGGTTTTGAGTGAACTTTTGGACAGATTCTGGTAAAATTTGGGTTAGACTCTTTTGTTCCCTGCAAAATGAATTCCAATAACTTTGGTGCTTTAAATTTTGATTCATGACCAAATATCTATTAACTCTATTAATAACTAATGAAATCCCCTTAAGCCTCAGCTGCACTTTGTGTTTAGCACAAATTAGCAAATGTTAGCATGCTAACACACTAAACTAAGATGATAAAAATTATATCTGCTTAGCAACAGCATGTTAGCATTGTCACTGTGAGCATGTTAGCATGCTGATGTTAGTATTTAGCTCAAAGCAGGTCTATTTCTTAGTGCAGCCTCACAGAGCTGCAAACTGTAGGCTCTTGGTCTGGTCTTCTGTCTGTATGCGTGATTTCATTTCACTTCACTGTACAATATCCTAGTATGTTAGAGTGTGACAGACTGTTAGACTGTAAGCGAGAAGAGCAATCATTTGCATGAGGCACGTTACACTATTTATTTATTGTTTTAAAATATAATTAGGACACTAAATCACAAATCTGCTGTCTGATGTGTTAGCAGGTGGCTGTTCTGGCTGCAGGCAACAACATTAATAGACTTTGTGCAGAGACAGATGCTGGACTGCTGTGTTTTGACATGTAGACTATAAAAATAAAACCCTCTATTAAAGTGAGAGAGAGAGCGAGAGAGAGACAGTTCCTCTCAGTGTTTACAGTGTTTGGAGGTTGACTTCAACCTGTTAACTTGGAAGTGAAAACAGGAGGGAGAAATGTGTTTGACTTTGTTGTTCAGATGTGAGAGCGCTGGCTCTGAGGTGTTCTGAGTGTAAACAAATAAACCTGGGATTTATTTGTACCAATCTTCCTGACGACTGTGGATGCCAGGCAGCAAACAGCGAGGGAGTGTGGGAGCCTCAGAGGCCTGATACAGGATATTAAGTCTGGATCTGCATCATTAGTTTCACTGAGAGGAGACAGAGAGAGAGAGCTCTGTGACTCAAAAACAACTTGTACTGTTATTACTATTGGTGATTATTCAAGACTGTGCTTTCCAAGTAACCCTAGTTAGATGTTCAGAAACCTTCAAATTAGGCTTGTTTATGTTCAATACCGCAGCAGACGTTTCATGACGGGAGACAAAGATACTCAGTTAGGTGAAAGGGCCAGGTGCATGCAGGCACTCTTGAAACAACAGGAAGTGAGTTATTGTGGAGGCGATTAAGGTACGGATTGCCGCAGTTTGTGTCAAAAAATCTGCTCATTGTTAGAGTCTTAACTCTTCAAATCTGGACACACAGACGTGATACACATATTTTTAGATGCAGTATGACTTACACTCCCCGAGGACATTATTATCTATGATTTCAGTTGCAAATAAATGTCCATAAATCCGCTTAAAAAACATTGAAAAAAAAGATGCATCTTATAACTGCAGGCCATGCCCAAGAATCTGGTTTAAGTTTTTGAAGAAGAATTACTTCATTAATCCCCTTAAGGGAAATTCAGGTTGTTTTCACACAGTTGTTATTGTACACACACATAGGCCCAAAATACATACACGCTCACGGCCCATAAATATGCAGTTATTTGGAGAGCTGTTGAGTGACGGAGCTGCCAAAGGATCAGATGTTAGGGGTTCAGTACCTTGCTCAAGGGAAGAAAAATATTATGTGTGTATGGACCCTATTTTCCCATGTTGTTGTGTCTAAGTGACTAATTAAAACAGCAATTTTGGATTTTTTTTCAGTAATTAAGAAGAGCGCTGCAGCCAGCAAGCTGAAAAATGGCCTGCAATATTGACAAGGCACTCAGGCACACTGAGGCTGGACTCAAATGCAAGACTCAACACACTTGGAAATCAAAAAGGCTCAAAGCCGGTTTAATAACAAAAAAGCTCTCTGACAAAAATACAACAAATGGTGGAAGGTGAAAATGGTAACTAAAGGCGCTAAGGTTTCTCAAACTACAAACGATGAACAAAAGACTCTTGATCAACTAGGCAAGGAAACAATGCAGGGTAGCAAGGACAGGACTGACGTGAACCAATGACTATACAAGACAATCTGGTACAGGACAGGGGAAAACGAAGACAATATATACAAGAGGTAACGAGCAACAGGTGGAGACAATCAGGGCGGGGCAGACAATCATACAGTGGGGAACACACCAGGAAGTCAAGGGCCTGAAACGAGAGGAAAGTTAGGTTTCACAATAAAACAGGAAGTGCAAGACACAACATGACGCCAGTGAACAAAACCTCAAACACAACGAGACATGACAAATGTAATCTCTCTGAGTGAACTACCAATGTTCAGTGTTTGTTTTTTCCACTGACAGACTCAGATTGCTATTCTAACATAGTGTCTGACAACATTATAAAAAGGATTGCAGAGATCAACCTTTTTGTTAAAGAGTAGGATCCTTTTTGTTTAACCAGAAACCGCCAAATCACTCTCGCCAAAGCCACCAGACTCCATTTACAAAAACAGCAATTTTATCATCGTTAAACACACTTCATTCAAACGCAATTTTAAAAAAAATAAAAAATCAACAAAACTTGCTTGGCTTGTCTTTCACTGTTCCAACAATCATCACCAACTCTGGTTTGGCAGAAATAAACTCACTGACTCAGGAGAGGAGCGAGAGAGAGTGCCAACATCAGGAGTCGCAGCAGGAGAAACAGCGTTTAGAGACAGAATATTTTCACATCTAACTAGGGAATTATTTTCACTGGACATTATGACCAAGGAAATTTAAATGGTTGGACTTCAATAAATTATTATCAAATATTATTATCAAAATAAAAAGATAATTACTGGATGACAAAAACTCTGCTTTTGTGACTTTTATCCATCATGTCGTGCATTCAGTGCAGCTGTTGTGACATTTTTCCGCAATCAAATATTAATTTTCACTATCAAATAGCTGTTTTTTACAATTCAATTATATGTTAAATTTTAGAATATGCATTGACTGCCACTGTTGTCTGTACATCCATGCATACACTGCATGAAAAGGAAGTGCTAATAGCATGCTAGTTCAGCATACTTTTCATGGTGCCAGTTTGCCTGAATGGAAACAAATATATGCAGAAAGAGGAGGGACTCAAGTTGTAGTCCACAGCCTAAATCACTGAATCCAATCCAATTCTACTTCCTGCTAAACATCAGCATTTTGGTATTGTCATCGTGAAGATAAAGATAAAAACAATATTTTTCCACTAAATCTTAGGAGCTGAATGGATTTTTGCACCTGAATCCCCAGAACTCCCTCCTAGGATTGAATAAACTTCACTGTGTGTTAATCAATATGTCTCTGAATTTTAGGATCCTTCTCTCCTTCTCTGTCTTACAGGAGCTCATCGATGCCGCCATGATGAGCACCAGCCTGGGCGGGATGGTGGGCGGAGGAGCAGGAGGAGGAGGAGGCGCAGCAGTGGGAAGTTTTGGAGGAGGAGGAGGAGCGTCAGGACTCGGAGGCGAGAACGGCCGTGTGATGGCACACGATTTCCCAAAAACTGGAGCTCATGGTTTACCCTGCATGAGTAAAGCTGCTGGCCTGGGACTGTCCTCCACAGGCATGTGATCAAAACTGAGGTCCTGATTGGACAGAACGGTCCTGCCTCTGTGTCTGTCTGTCTTTCTGTCTGTATGTATATCTGTTTGTGAGGAAAGAAGGGAGGGAGGAAAGAGATAAGTGGGAACTGAGCAAAGGTGAGGGAACAAATGACAGATGGAGGGAGGAAGAGAGGAGGAGAAAGAGGAGATTTGAGGAAGGAGAAAATGAAAATGGAGGGAGAGTAGTGGAAGAAAAGGAGGGAAAGAATAAAACAGCAAAATAATAAGAGAAGGAAGTAGAGGAGATGAAGAAGACGGATAAAGGTGGAGAAGAAGGACAATAAAGATGGAGACGAGAGGAGGTAAGGAGAGAAGAGATGAAAGGGGTGAAAGGAGGGAAAAAATAAGACGGTACAGACGGACAGAAGGAGGAGGGTTTATGTTCTGGATGGAATACAACAGAACTCTGATGAACAAAGAGCACATGAACACAACACCCAAGCTGAATTAAATCAAACAGAGTCAACAAGCTCCTGCAAGACGAGCGGCTGGGCTTAACGAACTACAAAGAAACTGAAACTACTTTTTCTACGAGCGCTGTCTTAAACTAAACTCCTCCTCTTCTGCAATAATAGAACCCAGGGGGGAGACAGAGGAGGGAATCTTTTTTTTTTTTAAACTTCTTAATTAATGCACACGCTCTTCTTCTTCTTTGCCTCGTCCCGCCCTCCGCTCCTCTCCTCTTCCTCCAGCTTAGCAGTAACACTGAAAGCTTCGTCACTTTCACGTTAAATGCCACTTTCATATCCGAGAGGGTTGAGAAAGTAAGAATTTGAGCATGTAAGCATTTTAGACCTTTTTAAACACAGACACTTGGTGACGAAAAGCTTGCTGATAACATTCAGGAGAACACCAGATCTGGGAGCTGCCTCTATAATAATACATATGAAGACAGGTGTGTCACATGCTCAGTTTTCTGCACAAAATGCTTTTTGTTTGTATATTTTGTGGCAAACGTACGGTGTGATATTGTTAGAGGTCTTCATCAGCCCAAAACGTTGGACCCAATCTGAAATGCACCTGTGAAAAACTATCCAACACCAACCAGAAGACAGTTAGACTGTTGATCTGTACCCAAATAGAGAGAGAACGCCATCACCTGGAGCAGCGTGATAATCCATCAACAGACAGCCATATGCAAAAATGTCAGTCATCTATTCTTATTTCAAAAACAGTTGTTTTATGTGCTTCAAAGACTAATTTACAGAAATAGCTGAAAGTTCTGTTTTCTGATCAACTGCAACAAAAAACATTCTGTAGTCAACTGGGTGATACACAGAAGGTGATCTGTCCGTCAAAAATCTCAAAATTAACGTAATTTTCATTTAATAGCATTAATCATTTATACAGGCTGCTGAGTTCCTCAAATATTTTCTCCCCCATAAACAAGACAAATGAAATTGACTTTTTTTTTTAATTACTTATTAACACAACAGAAAAAGTAATTTGCTACATTACTCATTGCATCTCTTTTGTTATTCAGCTCAGCTCCATCAAAGGTGCCTTTAAACAACTACAAAGCCCCACATTCACCACATTTTCGATATTAAAACAAGACATTATGCTTTAACAAACAGCCAACAGTTTGAAGGCTCTGCTCACCTTTAACATCTGTTAGTTTAGCATTGGTGAAGTTGCTAACTTGAGTGTAATGGTAAAGTAATTACTAAATTCCAAATAGTAATCCCATACATTACTCAGTCCTGACAAAAGTAATCACATTGCTGTAACTTATTGCTAAATTCTAAATAGTCATTATGATGCACCACATGATCAGAGCTGATACTGAGCAAGTTCAGGTCCATTCAGGCCCACATGGGTATTAGACATATTGACACACTGCCATAATTGTTGTAGCATAATTTGGAACCAGTCTGACTGCAGTCCTAGGTAAAGTCTAGGTTCAACAAAACTGAGTGGACCGGTGAAGACCTCTGGTCTCTGCTACAATATTTATAATGTAGTATAGTGGCCTGAATATGAAGAATATTATTTTCTGTTAATTACTTTGTATGGGTAACCGTGGGTTGTATTATATTCAAGGACTATACATTTTTGAATTCATAACATTCAACATTATTTTTGAAAGGAGAGAGTACCACCTCAAGGCTACTCTAATACCAGTATAACAGCTACAAGCCAGCTTAGCTTAAAGACTGGAAACAAGAAGCTTCAGCGCCCAAGAAGTAGTCACCACAAAACTCCTGTAACACCTCAACGTGTTGTTTTCACACTATTCATGCGAATGAAACGAATAAGATGGAACATGTTGATCAGTGAGCTTTAGGGCTGCTGGTAGGTGGATTTTGTGATGTTTGGACAGAGCCAAGCTAGCCTCCCGTTTCCGATCTTTGTGCTAAGATATTCTAACAAGCTGGGTGCTGTAGCTTCATATTAACTGTGCAGACATGAGAGAGTTCAACTTTTTCATCAAACTCTTGTCTAGAAAGTGAATAAACATTTCCAAAAATTTTGAACTATGCCTTTAAGATATTTTGGACAAACACATCATAAGCATGTTTCGTTGAGGGTTCTTGTTCATGTGGCAAAAATGTGGAATTTTTAACTGCAGATTTCTTGTCATGGAAAATGCACCAAAGCATTTTAGAAAACAACTAATTGTTTTTTGATTTTGTTGGTGTATGACCAAACAAAATCAGGTTGCTGTGTGAACTGTGGTTGGCATCTCAATCTCTGCAATGTCTTCAATGCTGAAGCATCAGGTTAGTTCAGAAACAAGGAAAAGTTTTCAGCATTTGACTGATGAATACAGTGAGAGAGCTTAACACACTGCAGCTGAAGAAAAAACACAAGCAGATGAAGACATTGCATTTTTGCTTTAAAAAATTACTCAAACAATTAATATAGTATAGAAGCAAATTAAAACATGATATTAATTTTCTGTAGATTATCGATTAATCGACTAGTTGTTTCAGCTTTATATAAGATCTTCAGCTCTTTGTGTGTTTCTTCTATTTGTTGTCTTAAGAGCACCATATAAATAAAATGTCCACATGATCACACGCGATGCAGTGAACTTAAACTGTATTTTTTTTTTTAAATGTCTTCTCAGACAGTAGATGTCAACTTTATGACATCAGTTCATTCACAAACTTGAAGTATTTTTGGAAAGTGTCTTTTCTGTTAACAACAAAACCTGACATACTGTAAATTCTCAAATTGTGGCTGAGGCCTTCGGTCTGCTCAACCGCGGAGGTTACCAGGCCTTTATTTGAAGCAGGCTTGTATTACAGACAGGCATTTTTTCTAATTCCCTGTCTTTGAGAAATACATGTGGTCATATTTTAGTATGAAGCTTCTTTCCTGTGTCCATTAAATTCAATAATACTGAAATAGGACAACAAGACTTTAGATGGGCAATTCAGAACAGCAAAGTGTTAAAAATAGCATTAGTAGATTGTTTAATTTATTAAATTACAGCACTGGAAATACATATACATGTACATGTTTATTTGGCATACTCATTATATAACAGGAACCAGGATCTTAACCACCCATTTTGTTTTATTTTTGTTTCATTTTGCTTTTTCTTTCTCCCAGCCTGTATTTGGGACAAGCTTTTATTTGTCTTTGGCGATTATTTGAGTTGTTTAGCTCTTTACAGCCCTCAAACTTCTTTTTCAAACTCCAATGCTGCCGAAAATATCTGGACAAGACATCGTGCTGTTTACATTGCTTAGGTAATTCACAGGAAGAAACTGCTGTTAAACACTACTGGGGTGAACGTTCCTTTAAATCAGAGGTTTAGTGACGTTCAGTGAACCACAGAAATGAAATTTACTGGTAATATAAATCTGCTCTGCCCTGTGGTTTACTGATGACAGAGCACAGCTCAACATGTTGCAGCTCCACCGATCATGTTTGAAATAACCTCAGAAAGCTGCTGGTCAGGCAGCTGCTTTGGTTGCGTTGTGGTTGAGGCTGGTTACATGTTTCTTCTGGATTTTCTCCTCAGTGTTTTCTGGACTGAACACCTGACAAAGCAGCACTGCAGTTGAACTTTTTTATACTCTGAAACTGAATAAAAATCAGGAATAATACGTTCACATTTGTATGATATGAATTATACATGTGCTGAGCTACACTTGTTTGTCTAAATAATGTTATTTTTATTTGATTTATCAGTTTGTAATAATTTGTTTTTGTTGACTACATTCAGTTCAGTTACTCTATTTATTAAAAACTCTGAACATAATCTCGACTTTTGTAGTTTTTTTCTGTCTTGAAGACATTCATGCTTCCCTAGAGATAAAACCTTATGTTGATGAAACAGTCCCCAAGATTAATTTACTCAGCTGGAGGTGTCGATATTAAACAACGTCTTCATCAGCAGTTTGCTGAGTTGTCATGGAACTGGACATATTCAAACTGTCCATAACAAATGTATGTTTTCACAATGTGTTTTGTCATTTACATTGGAGGACTTGTTTTTTGGAGACGGGGTTGCACTGAGCCAGCAGTCAGTCGTGGTGGGCAGTGGATCCACGGACAGGTACTAAACTTTGCAAATTTCTCCTTGGAGATGAATAAAGTATCTATCTATCTATCTATCTATCTAAACGCACATTTAGTCCAGCTGAAATCAAATTCAGTCCCTTTTTATAGTCAAAAATAATGGCAATTTGTATTGTTTAAAGTTTTTCATTTGAGAAAATGTGAGAAATACTCGTTTTCTCTCAGAGTGTTGGTGGTACACTGCTGAGATCGAGAGACAAAGTGAGCAAACTTACACTGTGGCTACATGTCACGGCAGATATGTTGTTACTGGGTTTGAAGGCTGAGCAGCTAATTAGCTATCTGGCCAGCAAACCGACGTTAGCAGTGCACTTTTCCCAGACTGAGGTTTTTTCTATCTAGTGTCCAACAAGCTTAAGCTCGGGACAAGACATATGTTTATGTTTGTAAGTTAGATAAGCAAGAAACTTAAGCGTTAAAGCTAGTGTGGGTTGTTCAGAGTCTGTGGCTCTTCTGTAGGAGGCTGCTGATTGTCTGCTCTGCCTCTGATACTCTGTTACTGCTTCTGTATAAATAGACAGCTAATGGCTTTCTGTACAGTTAATACAAAAATAAGGGGTGCCATCATGAAATCAAAAAGTATAGAATCTAAATGTCTGTTTTTGGTTTCTCTTTGATTTTTTTTCTGAAAGCAGAAAATAGGACAGGTGATTTACACAGCAGATGTACACATGGCTGCAGAGAAGAACAAAATGTAATTTCATTTAGTTTGGACTTATTTCTAAAAGTAAGGTATGAGAAAGAGTTTTTTTGAGCTTCAGATGACATCAGCCCTGCTCACACCCGGCAGTGTCTCTTTAAGACACTGTGGCGATGCTCTTCCATATATTTTCCTCAGCTGTCATGTTATGAAACCTTATGGAATAATTTGTGGATGCTCTGAAGCCACGGGGCAACACCAGATGGGAGGTTAAATCAGATTTTATCTCCCATTTCCAGCTCGACATGAGACACATTAGAATTCTTTATTTCAAGTCTATTGATGGTAAAAATCCTCTCTGAAGACCAATACAGCTCTGTCAGATGAAGGAGTGTGATATCGAGCCTCTCTCCACTTTAATTATCCGCTGTTATCTGGCGTGACCAATTGGCAGAAATGACACTTTCTGAGTCCAAATTACAGACTGGAGAAAGATGTATTGTGGTGATTGAACCCCCCGTAAAAGTTTATTTCCCAGTAAAAATGTCAGGCTCTGAAAGTGAGGTTGCTCAAAAGCACTGATGACATTATGCAGCAGGAGCTTTTCTGATGAGCATCACTGCAAAAATCTGCTTTAGAGACAACTTACAGGAAAACTTGGACCTGGTGGAGAGACTGAGGCAGATCAGAGGAGTCTCGCTCTGGTATTGAAGTGATAATGTGACGCGAGAGGCTGGAGAAGCTCCATCTGCCCCCACTTCAGCAGACATCCCTAAAGAAAATCACCCTGCAGAAAGCAAGACGCATCTACATGATGGTAGCTGAGAAATGTGAAGCTTGTTTTTTGAAAGCCAGGTGGCTCAGGAAATTTAAATCCTGCGAGGTCAGTAGGAAACTGTTTTGTCTTGATGTATGTTGGCAAGAAAAGATTATTGCTAATGATGGGAATAAGATGAGTACATTTATTAAATATGGCTTCTTTCTACAATTGGTTTGACACCTGATTTGCTAGAAAAGGTTGTCTGGAAAGGTCTCTGCTCAGTGAGGGTTGGGAGCTGTGTAGTAGTGAAGTCACTTGACACAGCTAATAGCTATAATACTCTATCCTGGACTCTCCAGCTCTTCGTTCCCTCAAAGGTCAACACTGCATTTCAAACTTCAGCAAAGTTCTGCAGGAGATTTGCTCCACATCCATGATAGAATTTGCTGATTGTGGTGATTCAGTTCAAATTAATCCCCATTTGTGTGATTAGTTCTCGGAGGCAGATTGGTGAGACTGTGCAGGCAGGAGGAGGCTACGAGGGCAGCAGTCTTTCCGACATTTAAACATAAAAACCCCTTCATTAACAATTCATTGGCATGTAGTTAAAGTCTCATTGTACAGTGAGTGAATGCTGGAAAAGCCACGACTGACATTTTAATTGTCAACGTGTTTCTTCTGTTTGTGGGAAATAGTGAGCTTTTTGTGTGGAAAGTTTTCAAAGGACCAGACAAACTGGAGGCTTTGTGGAGTACATGAGGCGTTTTCAAATGATTTGGTTCATACTAAAAAGTTCAATCAAATGAACATCTTTGCCTGTGGGTCTCTGATTCTCCTCCGCAGTCCCCTAAGGCTCGCTCACCTTTTTCTTCTTCTTTCTATTTCTTTGCTGTATCGATCCATCTCTTGGTGCAGCGTCTTGATTTCCACTTCTTCCTTCTTTTCTTTCTCCGCCCTGCCTTTGCACTTACTTTGTATCCAGTTCTCTCTCTTATTATTTCGTCTTTTCGTCCTTGTTTCTGTCCATTAGCTTCTGCTCTTTTCCAAGCTCCCAGGACCTTTCGTTGAATGGTTTGGTGTCCTGAGGGGGACATCATATCATATAACGCCTCATTACTCCCCCGGCTGTGAGGGAGGACAGAGACAGACGGGGCCGAAACAAAGCCGACAATTAGCCCCGGAAAGGCCCTGATTAGGAGTTTGTGGCCCATTACCTTCCCCTGCTCGCCCTCGCAGAAGGTTCCAGAAGAACAGTGATGAGGAGGAGGAGGAGGACCGGATCCTCGAGGGGCTGCAGACAAAACACCAGACCATTCTTCACTGCAAAGAAATATGGAGAACTTTTGAAAGTTTTTCCGGCACGCAGAGAAACTTTTGTGCTACAAAGAAGAAGTAGAGTCAGTAGAAAGAGCCTGTAGGCCTCTGAATGAAAATGTCGTGTGAAGCTGAGGTTTAAATCCACTGTGTTTCGAACCCTTTTTGCTCAGGACGAGAAGGTTAGAGCACCAGGTGCTATGCTAGCAGCTCGAGCATGGGTTGTAAACCTACTTAGACTGTACTTGACAACAGTCCTATGAGCTAACGTACCATGTTCAGCATTTTGCTAACATTTGTTAATCAGCACTAACCGCAATGTACAGCTGACGTGAAGTTTGGCCTTTGAGTAACGTCACTAGGTGAAACTTGTATATTTAGCTAATCAAGCTGGAAACTGCAGTTGGACCCTCTTGAACAGGGAGCTTTTTGCTAAAATGTTTGCAGTGATAAATAATGAATTGATTCAGCTTTAAACAATAACACTGTATGTTGTTAATCATTATTTATAGCACAAACAAAATCTGACTTTTGCTGATAAGATTTATGACTATTAATTTATGTGGTGACAGATTTGTAGCCCATTGCACAAAAATATGTGAATTTGATGATGCTTTATAATTGTTTTATATTAGAATTCTAATAAGTTGTGCTGCTGTATTTATAACAAGCACCACAGAGTCCAACAATACATCTTTACTCCCTGTGGAAACAAAACAGTTTTGTTTGATTTGTATATCTGCTCTCAGTCATATTTATCTGGACAAAAATCTCTATTCATTCATTTCTGCTTGAGTTACTGGTTTATGCCAGTCACTGTCAATGTGCAAACAATCAGTTGCCATTTAAAAACCAGGGAAATAAACACACTGAATGGCAATAAAGTGCTTATTGTGTCCTTTCTGTTAATCCTGTAAACACACCTGTTTGCTGAGTTCACAATGTCAGTAACAGTCAAATGGAGAGAGAAACACTGAACTCACCTTAGAGGCTGATATTCCAAAATATATTTTAAAAAACTTAAATACTTCGTCATCGTCTTAAGGCCCTGTGTTAATGCAGAGTTGTCCCTGATAACAGACAGAAAGACAGCCTGCAGCTAAGCTGCTAAGAAGGACAGTCTCCCTGAAATATTCTGCGGAATTTAACCATCCTGACCTTCTTACTAAAACACTCGCTCTTCACTTCAGCTGCAGATATTCAGTATTTTCAGCAAACGCCCCAAAACAGCATCTGTTTACAAGTGAGTGACCTCTAGTGGTCAAACTGATGATTATTCTAATAATAGTTGTAGACCAGGCATGTCCAAACTATTCCATAAAGGGCCGTGTGGCTGCAGGTTTTCGTTCCAACCAAGGAGGAGCACACCAGGCTGGAATCAATTAATCAGCTGATCTCAGTGTTTAGCTGATAACAAAGGGATCCCTTGATGTTGATTGGTTGGCCTGGTGCGCTCCTCCTTGGTTGGAACGAAAACCTGCAGCCACACGGCCCTTTATGGAATAGTTTGGACATGCCTGTTGTAGACTAACAAAGTCCTCAGAGGGAGAGTATGGAGGACCAAAACTGCCAAAATCAAAAATAATTAAAGAAAAGGATTTATTTACTGAGTGATTCATTTATTTATTTTAGATTTTGTTAGTCATTTTTGTGCCTGAATCCTAGCAAAACTTAACCGTAGTTAAGTTAAAACACTCATATGTTGTTCTAACAAGGATGTGGACAACTTGTTGCTTTTATTGACTTGATATTACTGATATTATCATATTTACAGACTGAAACCTCTCTCATGAGCAGAACAGCAGTGCAGAATGTGATTTCTGTTCTGCACTGTGAGAGTATGAACAGAGACTGGGGCATCTTTTGGCATTGAAACAGCCCTGGATACAGAACAATGTGTGTCTTGGTGTTGTAGCTCCTCATCTATGGTGCTGTTGCTGTACGCTTTTCAATCATCCAATGTAAATATAAATCCTGGAAATTCTATAAGATTAGTTAGCTTGTTAGCTAAGAGAGCTAAACTGAGCATTGTATAGTGTGAGTCTGGTGATAATCTGTATTTTTCTTGTCAACAAATCAACAAAACTAAGTCCCTCATTGCTCACTCCAAATCACTCACTGGAGAACCAAATGTGTCTTCATCCGCTGCATAAAATAGTCCCCAATAAATACACTATTTCCTCGTGACTAACGTAGTTGCTAAGTGTAAATGTTTCGGCTCTAAATATTTACAGAAGTACTGAGAGATCAGTTGTCTCAATGGGATTTGTTGACAGTAAGAAAATATAGAATAACCTTATCTAATGGATGTCTTTATCCGTTAATATCCTGTTGTTCTGTAGTATTTTGGTTTAATTTTAAAAGGGAAAAATCTTGAGTTAGACAGATCTATGGTACACATTGACAGAAATTAATTTCATGACAAGAATACAAAAAAAAAAAAATCTCCCCTCTTGATTTCCATCTTCATCTGCCTACTTCTCCTCTAGAGTTAACAGCCCAGGGTTATAGGAGAGACATCTGAAGGAATCTGATTAATGTAATGTGGTTTTTCAATTAAAAATAACAGCACACCCCGGAGAACCTCCTCATTCCTTCCCCCGTCTCCCTCCACGACAGGCTCCATGTGCTCATAGCCGGGCGTTTAAAGGAGGCTTATAGACACATTACACCCTCTCAATCCAGGAGATCTGTCAGTTTCTAGTAGCTTCCGTCACAGTCTGCCTGCTGGGGAAATAACAGCTACGCTCAAATCAACACAGCCCCTGTCTCCCAGTGGTTTTTAAATGGGCGGATATGCAGCTATAAACGGAGCCGAACCGGCCTCCTCCTACCTTTCATTTTCCTGGTGGTGTGAAATCATAAAAGACAGAGAGACATCGTCGCTCTAATGATGTGACAGGAGGTTTATTTTAACTCCTTTTTGTACTGAATCAGACGTCGGGGGGTCCTGTAGGACACAAAATCTGACATGATGGAAGAAAACGAGTTATGAAAGACAACCCAAAGTATAAAAGACATGAATTTAACATGTCTCAACCTAAAATTGCCCCGTTTTTATATCCTGCTTCATCTTATCTTCAGCTCTCATTGTTAATCTGGTTCTGGTCTGAACCAGAATGTTTGTGAAAGGGATGGTTAAACAAAATCAGTGACGAAAAAAAAAAAGGGAAACGCAGACTTTTAGACACAGATGTGTCACCTACGGTCATGCTAGCAGCTCTGTGAGCCTGCACAAGCTAAATGCTAATGTCAGCTACAAATGCTAACATACTTAAAGTGTCAATGCTAACATGCTAATGTTCATGTCTTTAGCAAGTTCACCATTTAGTTAAAAATAAACCAACCTGCTTGACCAAAATGTTACACAGTTAAAACAACAGTCTAAAGACATGCTGTCAGGAAGGCGGGGATTTAAGGGGGAACTAAGGGGTTGAACCCAAATGCAGACAGAAGGGGGCACAGATATAAACAAAATGTATTTAAAACAAAGAAAACCAAGGAAAACCAAACCTCAGGAAACTATGAATAAACACACTCTAGGGTAAAGGGTTTACACAGAGAACGAAGACAACACAACACAAACACAAAACACAACGACAGCACTAGAGACTTACTTATATAGATCATGACATGGCTTTAGACAAAGACGAGACTAGCAACTCGCTAACAAAACACATGGCATGACTAAGACAATGCTTGAAACACACATACATGAAACCTGGCGTAGATAAGACACAGACAAGACTAGGACAAATAAAAGGGACTGTGGCAAGGTTAGGGAACATGGACTACACAAAAACACAATGGACAAACACTTACTTGAAACGAGGGCTGGACATGAACAAAGACGACACATGGATAAACACTCACTGAGGGCAAGGGCAAAGGCAAGGGATTCACAGACAACTAGGGTGACACCAAGAGCAAAGTAACATAGACAACGACCTGACAAAGACTGGGGGGAAGACACGGACTAATATAGACAAGGAGGGACCACTAACACACAGGTGGAAGCGATCACACAATCACAAGGGCAGGCAAACACAGGAAGTAAAGTACACAAAGAAACATAACTTGAGCTTTCAAAATAAAACAGGATGTGACAAAAAAAACAGACAAAGACAACACACAAGGGGAATCTTCAACAAAAAAAACGGCATGCACAGCACAGGTCATGACACATGCTAGCAGCACTGTGAGGCTACACTTTGTGCTTCATGCTAACATCAGCATGTTGAGCAGGTATGTCACCATCTTAGTTTAGCGTGTTAGCATGCTAACGTTTGCTCATTAGCAGTTAATGCAAAGTACACCTGAGGCTGAGGGGGTGTCCTTAGTTTAGCAGATTATTTTGTCATAAACTGAAGTTCATGCTGAGGGGAACATGAATGTCTGAGATATTTCAGTGGGTGTCCTCCATGGTTATAATATTTTTAGCACAAATTTTCCTCTTTTTGTTTACCTGCAGAGCGGAGTGGAGGAACAGAACACAAAGAAAAAATAATGTTCTGAAAACTCATTAAGTTTAACCGATGAAGCTTCACTTTAGCTTTGGTGGAACTAGGACAGAGGACTGTGGGGGACTGTGGATTTTGTCCCCCGTAATTTACATTAAGGAGAGATCTCTTCATGGCCTGTATGGACTACAGCAGCACTCACTTTGTTTAAAAAATACATATTCTAGTAATATAATGTATTTAACACATACTGGACATGTGGGTCAATGCAGAGCTCAACCAGATAGCACAAGATCCATGTTCCTCTAAGTTTGGGAGTACACGCAGTCTGCACAGTAGACCTGAAATCATAGTTGTCATCACAATACACACTCACATAACCACAGTAATGCTTATGCACGCACACACAACAAGACGTGCACACCTACGTGCACACACAGATTCGCTCTGTATTGAGGGATTAGAAAAATCACACGACACAACGTAATAACAAGTCGTGGAAGCAGATTTATGGAGGAATTATGGAGGAACATCTGTTGGAAACTGTCAGATAAGAAGAAAAGTGCATAAACGACACAGAAGCTGTCAGACTGCCACAGGAAGGAGAGAAAAAAATTAGCTTTTTGTGTTTGCGTCCGCAAAGCAGCCGGTTCAACCTCTCAGAGGATTATGGGGGTTTAAAATGACCATCAAACATGGACACAAGTTGAACAACGCAGACAGAGGAGCCGAGCTGATTGGCTGTCAGGGAATTAGCGAAAGCCAATCAAAGCGTGCAAAATGTAATTATGGCTTTCGGTTTACAGTGACTTGTTAGAGCGGAGAGTCGTTATCAGCAGCAGCAGATAAAGCTGTGATTATTATTATCATCGTGTGCTGAATAACCACAATTATTGAGCTGCAGAGACGATGGGAGGAGCTGAATGATGCTAATCATCGTGATGAAGAAGGTTGTAAAACCTGCATCAGACTCTTTACTGAACATTTCAGACAAAACTGCATGAAATTTACAAAGTGAAGCTATTTTTGCAGCCTGGAGATAAAGGATAAGTCTGTAGTTTGTCTACATGTTTGTTATCATTAACACACCTAATGAAAAGATCAGAACCAACCAGGTGTGAGGTCTTTACAGGGATTCAGACTGAAAACAAATCAGGTGGCTGCTTGTTTAAGGTACCAGTGAGTCAATAAAAAAGCTCCAGGAAGTCCAAAACAGGAGATAGGAAGTCCAGTTTGAGTAACACAATGCGTGTAAGTTTGTAAGTGGTGGAAAGAAGTACATTTACTCAAGTACTTTACTTAAATACAACAATGAGGTATATGTACTTGACCTGAGTATTTTCATTTTCTGCTACTTTATACTTCAACTCCACAACAGTTCAAAAGGGAAATATTGTATTTTTTACTCCACTACATTTATTTTATAACTGTAGTTACTTTGTGGATTGAGATTAAAATCAGAATAAATATATAAATAACAAATACATTTTGTTGTATTATTGAAGCTACCCTACAGCATGTGACGTAATTAAAAAGAGCTCCAACTTTAACAGCAGCAACATTACAGCGACATGAATGCAATGAAAAGTGGGATGTTAATGCTGATAAAAATAAGAAGCAAATAGGATGACATTGTGCTGAATTATTAGACACTAACTGAAACATGCAGAGCACAAGACACATACAGAACATGAAATATGCAAATTGTACTCGTGCCGGCCATGATGAAAACAGAATAAGTCCTCCATCTGCAGCGCTTTGTCACAACACAGAAAAAGAACAAATAAAAGTTCCTCGTCTTTTTTTCCTTTTCACCCTGTTTTGGTTAATACATGCACTTTGCTTTTTTTCTGTGCTTCTAAAATATCACCAGAGGTGTCAAGTAACGAAGTACAAATACTTCGTTACTCTACTTAAGTAGAAATTTTGGGACTTTCTACTTTACTGGAGTAATATTTTGTCAACCTACTTTTTACTTCTACTCGTTACATGTTCAAGCATTTATCTGTACTTTTACTTCACTACATTTATAAAAATAGCCTCGTTACTCCCCTTTTTGAATTTGCGTATTTCGTAAACCCCTTTCATTTTATTTGGCACTCGTCTTCAGTACCAACACAACATCCAATCCTGATCATCCGCATCATCCAAAAAAACAGAACCCCCCCCCAATTAATTCATTACACTTCCAGCGGAGTCAAAAGTATTGTATTATTATTGTTCAGAAGTACTTTTTAAACATCTTGTTGAAACATGTTGTTCTGCTCATCATATTTCCATATTATATGACACCAGCCAGCACATTGTGCATCGTTTCATGTCATTTTCTGCTGCTGTGATGTTGGAAGAATTCAATTCTAAATTTGTGAAACTATCAGAGATTTGATGCAGACTGTCTCCAAATCAGGCCTCAATGGATGACTAAAGATTTCACTGTATTTTTGTCAGATGGAAAAAACTTCCATCTCTCTTCCATCTTTTAGAACGGTCTGACTTCATGTCTGTGGCTCTCAGCTCAAAGCCCATTGGTTCCTACTAAAGTAGTAAATCTTTAAAAACACCTCTCAAACATATGGCTTCAAAGGTTGAGTCACATTTGGTGGCCTTGTGAGTATTTGGGGCAGCGGGACGTTGAATGTTGGATTTAGTTAAAATAAACTACAGTGTAGATCCTGACATTCAGATAGACAGCATGTCATGAAGTGTATATCGCTAATAATGACGACGGCCTCTGAGCTCATGTAGATGTGGTCATTTTAGGATGCAGAGTCATGACACCTCCAGCAGCACTGGGAACATGTCCAACAGTCCTTCGACCACTACACAAACCGTCCTGGGGATGCCGGGACTCTTCGTGAACAGCCTGCTGGAGATTCAGGTCACTGTTCACTGGTGAGCTGAATCCAGGTAAAAGCACATTTTCCCTTTATTGGATTTCTGAATGTCAATTTCAACGCAGCAGGAGATGAAGACATGCAGAGTAGACAAGGATTTCAAGCTTTAGGGACTCCACGGTGTGTTTTTAACAGAGCTGTGGGTCTGATATTTTATGCATGCAGTGTGATTAATGGTACGGCTCACTGGAAGCAGCTGTCCAGGCAGTGGTTGATGTCTTGTATCGCAGCGACACCACATGGACGTCTGGAGAACTGACAAAACCCACCACAGGCTGTTTTAGCAGAGGACATTTTTACTGCGGGAGGAGCACAGCTGTGAAGAATAAAACAAACGTTGGCTCAGTTCCATTTAGTGGAGGAAGTGTTCAGAAGCTTTACTGAAGTGTCTTTTCCATTTAAGTAATACAAATACCACACCTATGTCCTGCACTGAAAATGTTACTTGAGTAAAAGAATATGGGTATAATCAGGAAAATGGACTTAAAGTATTTAAAGTAAAAGTACCCAATGAAGAAAAAAATGTCCCCTGTGACTGTTATACTAAAGAAGTACCTCAGATTCTATAGTATTTGAGTAAATGTACTTAGTTACATCCCAATTCCCTTATTTAGCATAACAAATTAAAGCTGCTGTAACACTGTATGTCAAAGAACTGATGGCTACACTGACTACAGCTGGCTTATAAATCGACTGAATGGTTTATTCCTGATCTGTATTGAAGCGTCCAGAGCTCTCAGCTGGTCTGGGATCAGGTCTGCTTATTGTACCCAGATTCCAAAGTGAAACTGAAGGAGCAGCCTTCAGTTTTAATGTTGGTCTTAACTCTTAGATTCTCTTTTTCACATTTACTTGCATGATTTTTGTTTTTATTTACTCACTCTGTTTCTTCTGTTTTATCCACAGGAAACACTTTTAAAGATGTTGAAGATGCACATAAAAACAGGCTGGTACAAAACTCTTTATTAGTTTGTCCCTCGTATGTAACATGAGAGTGAAGCTCCATCTTGTGCAACAAAAAGCATATTTATGCTGATGACTCTTAAATAAGCTCTGGATGTGGCGTTCAGTGACCGGCTGCAGTGCTGCTGGTTTGCAATTCAAATTCCTGTGCAGCACCAGAGTGACAGTCTGCCGAGAGTGAGGAACATCCAGAGAGTCTCACAAAGTACCTGCAGCTTGTTGAGTTCCCTGTCTGACACTCTGACAGTCTGCCTGTTTGTCTCCTGATGATTCTGCTGCTAGATAATTAGTCCGCTGAGGCTACAGACAACGCACTTCACTGACAACATCCTCCCTCCGTGTGAGACGGTGAATCCTCACAGGAGGAGCAGGAACAGTGTGCGATGATGGTCAACAAGCAGAGAAGAGGTTTGGAAGAATAAACAACGTGAAGAACGACAACTGCTGAAATCATTAATCAGCTAACATTGACTCAGATATGCACATTTGCAGAAAGCTTGACCTAAATGTTACACCCTGTGTAAACAAGTCTACAGCCGTGCTAGCTGCTCTGTGAGGCTGCACTTTGAGCTTAAAGCTAACATCAGCATGTTCAGCAGGTATGTTTACTGTGACCGGCATCTTAGTTTAGCATGTTAGCATGCTAACATTTGCTAATGAGCTCTGAAGACAAACTGCAGCTGAGGCTAATGGGAAAGTCATTAGTTTTGCAGGTATATTTCTGTGTGTATGCACACAATCATGTCTCTGTGCTCTGCAGGCAGTTCCTTCAACCTCATGGCTTGTTTTTCACCCTGATTAGCATCGACAGGTGTGTGCCTTTGCAAATCATGTCCAATCAACTGAAGCTACCACAGGTGGACTCCAATCAATCAATCAAAGATGACCTAGAGAAATGGAAGGGACCTGAGCTAAGTTTGAAGTGTCAAAGCAAAGAGTCTTTGCTGTGTGATAATCCAGTTTCCTGCATTGAATAATCACAATAAAGCTGAACCTCGAACCTTACACAAAAGTATTGGAGAAATTATAATTAGACATGAGAGGAAAGGTCAGAGGGTCACTAAAATTACTGCAATGTATCCTGAGGGGAACATAAACATCTGGAACAAATCTCTCCAATAGTTGTCAAGATATTCCAGTCTGGACAGCGAGAAGCCTCTGGTCTGTAGACCTGAGAGCTGAAAGTGATGGAGGCTTCGACTGTTGTTGCTCCTCGACTCTGAAACAACCTCCAACTAAATCTAACAGAAGCCAAATCAGTGAATCAATCAGTTTAATTCTTTTGTATCTTTTGTTTAAAAATGCTGTATAACTAAAACTTGCTTGCTTATCTTTTATATTGGTGTAATGCGAACTTTGATGGTTCAAATAAAGTTAACTGAATTATGAATTTAATATCTTTGGACTGTTTAACAGTGTGAAGAATCACTCTGGGCTCCGTTGAAGCCATTTCTCATTATTTTTGATGTCCTCGCATCAACAGATCAACTGATAATTAAAGAGAAAAACGACTGATTGATACTAAAGATATCAAAGTGGTACTTATCATCAAAAAGGACCAAAGCAATTGAATAAACAGCAATAAAAGATCACAAGTCTTTATTAAAATGATCCGTGTGCAAAAAAATATAAACATGTATTTAAAAACAGGAAGTTGAACAGTTTGATGATGTGAGTGTAAGACATCTGAATCAGACACCATGAATGAAACCAAACCAGAGTTTTTGCATTTTGTTTGAGCGGTTTAACTTCAAATCACATATACTTTGCTTACATGCTGCTCATTTTCCAAATACAGGGTTTGTTCCTCCTTGCAGGCAGGATTTAATAGTTAATCTCTAAAAACAAGATAAACCCAAGACTGGAAACCTGCTGAAGACACACTTAAAAGACAAATCAGTGAACATCATGTGGCAGTTAGGTTGTAAAGGTGAAGTTGAAGGAATAGTTGTACTTATATCTGCCCATTAATTATGAAGCTGCAGCCATCAGACACTTATCTTAGCAGGGCATAAAAACTCAGTGAGACACAGCTAGCCTGTTTGTCCAAAGTATGGGAAGAGTTTTAATTTACAACCTTAGAGGCCATTTTAATCCTGATTTTCCTGTAAAGATGCAAGAAGACTAAAACTAAAACTTCAGTAATCAGATATCTGCATTTCCTAGAATGTCAAACTATCATAACTATGATTCATTACACGAACTTCAACACACACGAATTATCTAAGAATCCAAACTGTGTGTGATGTTTGCTGAATCGGCTAAAACCAGAAAAAAAGTGGTATGTTCCTTTAAGCAGGTTGTAGTAGCAGAACACTGTGCGAGTCTTTAATTAGTTTGGTGAGTTTGTTCCTCTGAGCTTCATCAACAGATGAGTCTTCAGCTGCACACACACACACACACTCTGTACATCCATACAGCTCACTGCTGAGCATCATTCAGTGTGTACTCAACGTGTCACGGTCACTAATTATCCAGGATGGAGCCAAAATGATCTCTCATAAAACCAGGGTGTTAAATGATGTATGATAAGAGACCAGAAAAATGTGGACACTTTGTTTTCTGCAGGTGGACCTTGAGTTAAGATTATTTTTGAACTGTTGGTTCACAGGCGACTGCTGTTGGTATCTTGGACTTTTTGCACGAGCTGTCGATCGACATGTTCCCACTTTCATGAAAAGGTAACTGTTCTGTTTCTTTGTGGTCGTCTGTATCTCTTTTTTTTTAAGTTCTTTTGGCTCTATTTGTGGTTGTTTTGTGTCTCTTTGCACTTGTTCATATGACTTTGTTGTTGTTTTGAATCTCTTTGTGGTTCTTTTGTGTCTCTTTGTGGTTGATTTGTGTCTCTTTGTGTTTTTTTTGTCTCTTTGTGGTTGTTACATCTCGTGTTTTGTGTCTGTAGTCATTTTGCATCTCTTTGCAGTTGTTTTGCGTCTCTTTATAATAGTCTAATGTATTTTTGTGGATGTTTTTCATCTCTTTGTTGTCATTTTGTGCCTGTAGTCATCTTGCGTCTCTTGGTGGTCGGATCGCATGTCCTAATGGTCATTTTAATTCTCTCTGTAGTTGACAATAAAATGCAGGCACGTCTTGCAAAAAAGTTGAACCTTTTTCTGTCTGTCTGTGTAAGTTTTGTGTTTTCCCATGCTGAGACAATTATTCCCTGAGAGAAAATATAGTTCAAGTTGAAAGTTAGAGTAAACACTGAATGATGGTCAGAACGTGTCACAGATACAGTTTGTGTAGTTTGGCTGCGTCATAGACTCCAGTCATCAGCAGAGTACAGGAACAACCAAAGCATGAGGGTCTAAAATCAGACTCAGGAACATCCAGATTCTCATCATCAAGTTCTATCCCTGTTAGACTCAACTGTCTGTTTGACTTTAGGGCCTTTTGTTTGATGGTGGTAAACTAGAATCCATGAAAACCATCTGCACTCACGCTGTTTCAGACTTCTGAAGATGACTGAAGTCTGAAGAAGAGCGTGAGCTGGAACAGTCCAGTGGATGTTCTGACCTTGTTCTCATGGTTTCATGGCTGTGTTCCTTTGCTTTTTACAATATCTGGATATGACTTCCATGCATCATAAAGTAGATTCCCCAATTCTGCCTTTCACTCAGGTGGTGCTGAAATATTTCATTAGTGATTCGAGTTATAGCAAGCAACAAATATAAGAAAAATACCTCATTCAGTCACTGTTGAGACTTGTAATACAACAAAGAAAACTTCCACCAGTTACCATAGAAATATAAAACATTTTTAGAGTGATGTCAGCAATAAGAACATTTCTATTATTAATTATTGATAATTCAACGTATATAAAGTCATGAGATATGTTCTACATGTGTTTAGGTCTTGAAATGATCATTAAAGTGAATAAAGTGCAATGGAAAGATATCTGTTAATCATGCTTCCCACCAAACTGCCTCTTCCTCTTGTTTTTTCTTTAAAAAACAAGTCTGGATTTTCTTTACTGTCAACAAATCCATGAAAAGATCAAAATCAACTCTGAATCGATTAAGCGAACGCGACTGTTCATCAGCCCTGAAAATCCACAGAAGAGAAAACAATCGCTTCTCCGTGTCTGGCATCCGTAAACAGCTACATTAGCGAGCCAGAAGTCTTCAAACACGGATCAGAGTCGCAGTTCTGCCAAAAAGTACAAAATCTACTGAAGCTGATACATAATGAACAGAAAACACCCGATTAACTGCTCAAGATCTGATCCCTCGCTTTGTTGGAACTATGGCAACGAGTATTGTTGTCATCAAGTCGAGTAAATCGTGACACACGGCTCTTTGCTCTCGTCACACAGACACTGTCTGTGTGTGAAGGAATAAATACTGCAGGTTATCATTGATTCAGATCAGATCCCCGTTCAGACGTGTCGCCTCGCAGGTCGCAACTACTCTAAACACATAAAAACCAAAGTTGGTTTTGGTTTTTTATAATTTTTGTTGACAATAAGAAATCCTGAACAACACCAGCCTCATCCTTCAAATCCTAAATAAAGAATTTATTTTACATCACTTTGTAGTTGTTCTGTGTCTCTGTAGTCATTTTAAGTCTCTTTGTAGTTATTTTATCGTTCTTTAGTCTTTCTGATTCTCTTTGCAGTTCTTTTGCGTCTCCTTGTAGTCATTTGATTGTAGATTGAAATCTGTCTTAAATGCTTCTTGGATGCATTTCCAGCATTTTTGATCTCTGACAGTTGTCCAATCTGCACAGGAGACATGAACTGCTGAAGTGTAAATGGGGGAGTTTCCCTCAGATTTCTGTCCAGGACCTGCACAGTTTCAGCTCACTTAAAGGTGATTTGTTTGCGTGAAAGCTGATGGACCTTTGTGGTGAACTGAAACACTCTGAAACTAGAGGCCTGGACCTTTAAAAAGTGCACAAGATTCATAACATCAGTCAGAGTGAGTCTGAACTACAAAGTCCAGACAGGAAACACAAACCTGTGTCTCCATTGTCTTCTGTCTCTTTCAGCTGATGATGAAGACTCTTGGTCCGTCCTCTCTCATAGGAGGAAGACTCTCTATCACCATGTTGTCCATCAGTCCGTATTTATCCTCTTTTTTATTCCTCCTTCCTTCTTCTCTATCCCTTTCTGCTTGTCTGTTGGTTGAAATCTCATCCGCGAGCCCCACACTCTCCACCGGCTGAGACAGCTGACTGGTCAGCTCCTTCATCGTCACCTACAAGACATCAGAAGCAGGATTTGTTCTGGTATCACATCTGTGTTGCACTTTGTATCCCTGTAACCATACAGATTATGGTGATGATGCTGCTATGATTAGTGGCCAAAAGTATGCGGACACCAAACGATACATCCATAAATGATTGTTGGACAACTCATTCCAAACTCAGAGGCATCAACAGCCTCCACTCTTCTGGTTTCAGTCTGTCCACCAGGTGGTGGAACATGGCTGCAGACGCTCACATTCAGACAAAGAGCATAGAATTTCATGGAAATCCGTCAAAGAGTTGTTAAGTAATGAACTGACTAACTAACACTGCTATCCTCAGAGCCATGCATGGCTAAAATGTTTTTATACAAACCTTCTTTTGTATATTCATCAAAACTTCTCAAATGAGTCTTTAACTTTGTCTTAATTCAAACAATCCAATATAAAACACAGTTTAAGCCTGGCAGATTGATTAATAATTGGATAACTCCAAAAAAACGCATTAATGTGGAGAGGAGGGACCACCAACCTGCAGCTCTTTGAAGAGGTGGAGCATGGCCACGCCCACCACGATGACCAGGAAGGCCCCCAGCGTCGTCACTACGTCCACGGCCGCCATGCTCCTCCACTCCTGGAAGAGGATGATGGAGGTGGAGAGGACCACGGAGGTGAAGAGGACGTAGTAGATGGGGTAGACCAGCAGGGTGTTGAAGGTGTCCAGGGACTTGTTCAGGTAGTTCACCTGTGAGCATTAGAAAAACACTTTTGGATGATTCTTAAACACCTCTAATTTTATCTGTGATTTTTAATTTAGTGTCTGAGTACCGCTGAGACTCAGACACCACAGTGTCTATTGCTATTAAGCAGAAACATCATTAAGAAACTCCCTTTAAGATGATGACAAAACCAAATTTACAGCTCACCTGTGTTACTATGGAGACGATGAGAGTGAGCAGCAGGATCCAGGTGAGAGGACTTGCAAGCACTGAAATATCATAAAACACTAGACAGAGAGAAAAAGCTTCCTGAGTATTAAGAGTCTTCCGTAGACTCATCATTGCAACTTGACAGTCCAGTCAGAGATTCAGGTGTGCTATGCTAATAGCAGCTAACATAGCCTGGAGCCACTAGCCTGCAGCAGACACAGAGGTCTGGTAAGATCACTTTCTGATGTGGAAAATCAGCTTGGCTTTTGTTTGAATTAAATAATTCACATTCAGTTTTTTAATGCATAAAAACATGGAAATGTTTTTCATCTCTCACCGGTGTTGATGGCGATGGCGAGGCCCTTCACGGAGGAGACGGTGAAGGCTCCGAGCAGCGAGCAGATGCTGATGTAGACGAGGATGTTGGTCCGACCGACCCGTGGAGCGAAATACAGCACGAGAACCGTACACAGAACCAACACTGCCGACATGTACACCAGGAAACCTAACACACACACACAAAACCGAGTTAGTCTGACCAGTCCTGATGCTAAGCAAAGCTAAGATGAGCGAGTACTAGCTGTAGCTTCAGCTTTCCTTTCCATTAAATCAAGATTACAGATTAGCCCTCAGCCTAATACTTTGAGCCAGATGATAATGTTTTATTTATCTAATGTCTTATTTCTAATTTAAGCAGCTAAAATATTTACTATGTTGTCATTCTAACATTTGCTACTTAGCACTAAACAGAGAGTAGAGCTGAAGTTGATCTGCAGGTATTTGGTCATAAACCAAAGTGTTCGATACTTTTTGTCCTGATGATGGCGCTACACGAAAAGTCAGAGCATCAACGAATGAACAATAACTCACTTTGTATGATTTTTTCTCCTGATTTTTGAAACTAAAGACAAACAGACTCAGTTCGGTTGTTTCGTTCTGCTGAAATAATATTTGGCCTAATAAAACCATAATCATTAAAGAAAATCAGGTGTCAAATTCAAAAGTAATGTAATGAATCAAACTACCAGCTGACAGTGAACAGGTGAACTGCTCGTAAACAGTCTAACAGACTTTATTAACGCCCTCTCACCAGGCTCCAGCAACTTGTTGGTCATTTCCTGTAGTGATGTCACTTCCTGTTCTTGTGGGGCATGGATAACCAACAGGATGCTTCCCAACACACACAGCAGACAGCCGAGCTTCCCCACCACGTTCAACACCTCCCCCAACAGATGGGAGGACAAAACTGCACTAAAATGTGCACGCGCACACACAGACACACACACACAAACAATGAGTCAGTTTTACACTGAAATATCTTATCACTAAGTGTGTTTTGGCTTCAGAATACAGTATCTGTCTTTCTGTGTGATCTTTAACTATTCTTGTATTTACCTTGAACCTTTTCCAAAACCTTTGTGCTGATAAGTGCAGTCAAACTGAAACTAGCATTGAACTTTGAGAACTACGGCTACCTGATGAGGACGCTCAGAGCGCCCAGCGGAGTCACCAGTGTGGCCGGAGCAAACATGTAGGCGGCAAAGTTACAGGCTTCTCCTGCTCCCACTGCAGAGGGAGAGAGCAGTGAAATGAAAAGGCCTCTGCTGAGGAATACACACCCAAAAAAGTCAAGTTTCCATCCATGTTTTAGGTGCATTTTCAATACAAAACTGCATAAAAAGCACTGAAATAAACTTGAAATATGAATAAATGTGCTTCCTGTTGTCTGAGGTGTGAAAGTTGTGGGGAGAAAAACAGAAAAGGAGTTCGTGAATAATTGATGATGTCCACGAAACCATCATGTTTGAGCTTTGACTGGAGCTCATTGATGACTTCTTCGGCAGTGGTTTAATGGCACCAACTGGAGATTAGCTCCACCTGCTGTTCACCTCCATCAGCCAATGAGCTCACATTCACACAACAGGAATAAAGGGGCACAAGCAGCAATTTGCATTTTCTGTTGAAGATTTTCTTGAAATTTCTTCATAATTTGTGTTGCATTTGAATGGGAGCTTCCAGTTCCAAGACCTGTGCCCTTCAGCCACCCATTCAAAATACAGAAGACAAAGCAGCTCATCATCTGAAAGCACTTTAGCAAGATGAAACATAGGTGTGAGCTGAGGGAACTAAGTCTAAATTGCACAAAGATTTTAACATAAGGTGTTGTCCTGTTGTATTTTTTAACTTTAGATGAAGGTAGGCTGGCAGTTTCCCCTTGCTTCCAGTCTCTGTGCTAAGCTAGGCTAAACAGGTTCTGGCCCTATGAATATGATGGTGTCCATCTTCTCATCTGGCTCTGAGTAACAAAGCAAAGAAAATAATTTCCGAAAATGTCGAATTCCTCCTGTAACTTTAATGTAATCACACTTACACAGAGCTATGGACCAGAAACTGAGATAGAAATACAATTCTTACTGGTCAACAAGCCCCCCCACCACAGCCAGTCCTTCAGGTAGCCATGACCTCCGTCACCTACAAACACACAAACACACCCACACACACACACACATATTTAAACAAAACACCACTTTATTATTATATATAAGTGATATATAACTGGGCGTCCTGATCATGCGAAAAAAACTTTGATATTTCAAGAAAATAAAACAGCTTAATTATTATCTAAGGATAATAATTGTAGATAATAAATACGAGCACCATAAAAACTTACTTACAAAATTACATAATTAAGATTTGATCTTGAGACAATGACTCTAACACAGTTATTAGCATTCATGGCTGTTGCTGAGTTTCTAGGTTTAGTTTCCTGTTAGGCAGCTGCTCTGTAAGTGACCAGTGAAGTGGAAAGAAGTCAAGCTATGAAAAACTGTTTGTCCAAGTTTAGCAACTCTCTATTTGGCCGAAAGGCAGAAACCAAGCAGCCAACCAGTCTTTATCTCTAACTGAAGCCTTTCCCATCACTGTTTTATCACTGAACTGGAGAGCCTGAACAATGTTTGTACATTCAATATTTTAGTGTACTCTAAAAAGGCTGTCAGGAGTGAGACCTCTTTTCACGTCAGAAAACATACCATCCAGACGCTCTGACATCCAGCTCTGCTCACCTGCTCTGGTGTGACCGGTGGTGGCCAATCGGAGGAGAGCTTTCTTCTTTAGAATGACGCTCCCGCCAATCAGAAAGGCGGACAGCAGGGCCAGAGTCAGGCCCAGCCATTGGTTGTAGGTAACATTTGTCTGCAAATCTGGAAACAAACATTAAGTCAGCCGAGTGTGTGTTTATGAGGGTGTGTGCCACTATGCTGTGTTTAAAGACTTTATCTGACCTGAAAACAAATCCAAAGAATTTAGTGAATGAGATTATTTCATGATAAGAAGACACTGATCAATCTGATGGTGTTAACTAGACACTTATGAATATATAGTCCTGTGTATTAATACAGGTTCTCATGTGTATACTTTATTGTAATTTACATGTGAAACTTCTCATTTGATTGCTGGCTATGACGTCTGAAGTGTAGCACCTGAGTAATAACAGTACAGACTTTTTAACATTTCACTAGAATCTATTGGCCAGTAGACCACTTATCAATTACCCTGAGCATTAGTCTCCTCATCAATAGACTTATTGTTTGGCCTGTAATAGAGGTTTGAAACTGTGAGGTGGTGTGGGGGATGAAAGGTACATGTGCAACAAGAACAAGGAAGTTAACAGCTGATTTGGTTTTGTGTGGGCTTAAAGAAACTGGACTCAGGCTGTAGCCCACAGCCTAAGTCACTGAATCCATGGCAACATTATACTTCCTGTTTACAGCCCCCAGCGATGATTTTTTTTTGACAGAATGTCCCAACAGAATGGTTCTTGTGGTTCTGGGAGTGTCCCACAGTGCCAGAGACCGGAATGGAAACAGAGACAAGAATACTACTACTACTACTACTAATAATAATAATAATAATAATAATAACAATAATAATAATAACAATAATACATTTATAGAACGGTGCAGTGAATCGGGTAAATTCTCAAAACAAAACACCCTGCGTCGACTCCTGAACATACATCAACAATGCATGCATTTAAAACAGAAGAGAATGAAACCAATGAGCTGTAAGCCCTACTCACTCCCGGTAGAATCACAAATATCAAGGAAAAATGACCAAATCAGCAAAATCTGAGCAAGTCAACAAAATAAGACAAAACACTCTGCTTCTGCATCCAGTTGGACTTGCGCATTTGCACATGGAAGACGGAACAAAAATGTGTTGCACACGTGACGTCATGGAGACGCACCTGTTGGAATCTCAGGGTAACAGGTGATATCATCATGATTGGGTATGAAAGGAGCATTCGTTCACAAGCAAGGATGGAGCGAGGTTCACCACTTTGTCAACACATGATTGGATAAGTGAGATTAGCACATGGACTCAAGAACACTTCAGAAAACTGTGTCAGTAAACACAGTTCGTTTGCCAGTTGTCCCAACCTTTTTGGAATCAGTGCTGTAACACAGCACAGTACAGAATACAGAATTGGCACTAACATGAGATAAATCCCCCTTTTCCAACTTTTGTGAGATACATAACACTTTTATACTCATCTGGTTGGCAAATGTTCCCTGAAATGATATTAAAAATTGTGCTTATAATAGACTCTGGGGTATATCATTAACCCGGAACTGTGGCTGACTGTAGCTCATGTTTATGTCCCTGAGGCTCGTCTACAGTAACACTAACAGTAAAAGACTGACTGCAGTAACTTCAGCCTCATTGTTTCACTTTAAATTCAATCTACCAAACAATGTGCCACCGTTCTTCATCTTTCTGACTGCATTGTGTGTATTGAGGAAGTGCAAAGACATTTTCCTCTTTTTGACAAAGGATTTTATTTTCCACAACTGCAAAAACAAAAACACATTGTGAGTTTGTTCTCGTTTTAAATACATTTTTTCTTATGAAACAATGATCCACTTTGTGTGTGTGTGTGTGTGCGCGAAGGCATACCTGCTGTGTGAGTGTTGTTGTTGTCCAGGTGTGGGTGGAACAGGGGTTGAACCTCAGGGACCACGCACACTGTAGACTGAGATCCGCACCACAACCTGACGACAGACCCTGCAGAGACAGACGGCATCAGATTAGATCAATTAGCTTTCATGTTCTGGGACTGTTTCAAACCTTTTATTGTTTCCTGGTCACTTTTCGAGACTTGCCAGAGCCCCAGATTTAAAGTTAAGGATCAAACAGCGAGGCTGAGAAATAGACAAGCAATTATGTTTGTGGAAGTAAGAGACATCTGGTGTTTTTAAGTTTTTTTTGGGTGGGACATGCTTGCAGTAATGAAAAAGATTAATCTCAAGAGTGATTACAGTGGCAAACACGCTAAACTGGATGAGCTGCTAGGACAAATGTGCTTGGATAAATTTAAGTTTTGTGGTGAGCGAGCTGATGGAAGCTGAACCCGCATTCAGAAGGAGGATTTGTGAGGGGGGCCTTGTTGCTGGTGTGGAGCTGCTACAACCAGACAAAGAAAAAATGTTCCAAAGTGTCAGTTTATCTGGAATAAATCACAGAGGTGAAGGAAACCTGACATGAAACTCTGAGGATTTCTTTATGAGAGGTTTCAGGACAAGAAAAGCAAACACAAAGGAACTGAACATGTTTCCTGTTTACTGTGGAAGCAGCTGACAACCTATCAGGAAAGACCTCCCACTGGTAACACATCCACTGTTTGTGGAAATGTCAATCTGTTCACACTCCAGCAGCTCCAGCCAAACGAGCTGTTGACACCATTTCATTTGCCAGACTCAAGGCTTCTTTCTCACATCCTCAAATCCTTCTCTCTTGTAAAAGTGAAGTGCACTGTTTGAAAATACAAACAATAAACCATATATGCGTGCGCTGGTTTTTTTAATAGTAAGCATCCAAACCTTTCACAGGATGATAGAATGAATATAGATTTTAATCCTAATTCTGATCTAATATAATCTAATCTAATTGGCCTTTATTTTAACATTTTATGCTTTTTTATTTTGATATGATGCCACTATATACTGTGCTATACCTGTATTACATGGACCAACTGCTGAGGATAGTGATGTTATGCCAGGGACATGTAGCTTTAGCCTCACACTTTAGCATATTATCATGTACATAGATATCAAGTATATACTTAAGACTGTTTCACTGGGTTCTTGTTTTAAACTGTTTCACATGAGCTGGAGACGGACTTCTCAGGTGACTTACACAGTTTAAGCATTAGCATTAGCTTACATTAGCTAGCTACACAAAATCTGCTAGCGAGAATCACTTTAGCTGACAAAATCCACGGTGGTCAGCTGGAGATGAGAAGCCTGCCCTCGTTTACGCCTGCGAGGGATCGAAAACCTTGCGTTTCAAGACTTACTGTGAATTTCGATGGTAAACGTGCCGCCGTTATGAGTGTAAACTCAGTAAGTGCAGAGACAGAATGGAAGGCTTGACATGCATGGCAACAGTAACTAAGGGGGGGGGTAAAAAAAAAATAAAAAAATGCAGTCTGACATGTTTGTTCTGTCAGTCTCAGTCAAACCACAGCATTATTTATTTTTTCTATAATATTAAAACAAGCTCATGTTAAAAAGCTAAACAGCCATGGCTGAACGTGAAACTCCTCAAACTGTCAAACTTTATGACCTGAATTTGACAAACCTCCACAGAGAAGACAAGTTCCCTGAGATTTCGTGAGTGTGTTTCTTCTCTGTCTGAACCCTTTGTGCAACTGGCGAAGGGTTGTGTCATACTGGTTTGACCACTGTGCAGATTCGAGCAACACGGCGCGAGCAGAGCAGTTCAATATTTACACTGTCAACAAAGCGGCCTCAGTATACACAGACTATAGTAACACTGACAGTGCAGCAGTTTGGATTGCACTTAACAAGAAGTGGAGACAAAAAAAGAATTATTTCGTGGGAAATAAAGGCTTTAAAATGGATGGAACAAGCTTAAATATCTTGAAGCAACAATATGGAGGAGGATCTTTGATCAGGATGCTTTTCAAAACTAAATCTGCAGAAAAAATATATGTACTTTACAGGGTTTTTAATTTCTGACTAACTTGTGAATATTTCCATGACATTTCCTGTAAGGAACTACATCACTTGGCACTAATTACAGGGGAAACACAGATCACTTGGTGCACTACTGAGCTTTTCCTTTAAGAATATTCCTTATAATTAGCACCAAATGGCAAAGGACTGAACCAGGAACTTGCAAACAATGAAGCTAACATTTGACAAAGATATCAAATCTTAAAGTTATCTAAAAGTAGAAAGATTTAAATTCACAGACAGTTCAGGCAGAATGAGGTGATGATGGTTCTGTCTCCCCTCTGATTGGTGCAAATTGAGATCTTATAACTGACCCTTGTTAGAGGTTGTTACCCCCAGTGTCCCCAGTTATTCTTTGCTTAAGTTCAAGCTGTTGTATGGTGGTGCAAGTGGCTCAAAAGTGTGCTTAAATACAGTACTTGTACTTGTAAGTCTAAGTCAATGTACTTAGTTTGCCTGCTTCCCATTGCTGTTAAATACAAGTGCAGTGAAAAAATGAAATGTAGTGAAGTAGATGTTCAAGCAATGTAGATGAACAAAATTTAGAGTATTTAAAATAGCCGCACTTCTTTTCCCCACAGAAGGAGCAAACACATGAAGAAGACAAAGGATTAGATGTGTGGCGCTAAAATCTTCCACCTTGACGCAGAATTACGATGAGGATTATTAGAAAAGCCGTCCTTACCGTTCCTGCACGTCTCATTGTGCAGCTGAACATCTCGCATCCTGCTGCTTCGTTGGCGGATCAATCCACAGAAACACAGCAGCGACCTGGAAGCTGAACAAAAGTCTCGAAACGAAACCAGTTTTTATCCCGGTGCATCGAGCCGGTGCTCACAGGAACGACGACCCGGTGGCAGGTTCAGCTGGGCGCACTGAAGCGACCCTCTGTCCGCTGATATAACTTCACTGACATCGACTGAACCCAAAGCAAAGCGGCAGAGGAGGTAAACAAAGCGACACCTGACCCCGCCCAGCCCCGCCCCTCCTGCCGGGCCGAGTCGGTGTCACACAGCAGGTGTATCGTCTTTCCCTAACAATGGAACAACAGCTGGAAAGAAACTATCGAATATACAAGCATTCATACAGACTGAGTGAAATAAATCAGCCCTGATGCTCATATTCAAAGTTTGAATGGTGGACAGTAACTGAATACTTTTAATCAAGTAGGCTGGTCCTGTATGTTCATACTGACAGGAAATACATCTCACTTTATACTTATACTTCTCTTTAGAGGGAAATATCGTACTTTGTACTGCACAGCTTTAGTTTCTTTCATATGGTTTCACATATTCCTCACACAGAATGAAGACTTTATAAAACATTATGCTTTTTTATGTATTAAACTATCCAAAATGTGACGGGTTTTTTTCTTGTAAATGTTTTATTATTATTAATATTTGCATAAACATGGTGAGGGTAACACTTTGGGGTGCGGGCAAGTTTTACAAATAATCAGTGGAGAAAATGTCATACTTGCAAGACTACAATTCTGATATTAATCAGATTAATATTCATAATTGCAATCTTGCATAACTCACAGGGACCATTTTCCTGCATTAAGTACTTTCACTTTTACTTGTAACGAAGTACGATATTTTTTTACAGTGTAGTATTAGTACTTTTACTTAAGTAAAAGATTTGAGTTCCTCCTCACTGGAAAGTTGTAAACTGTAAGCTGGGGGCAGCAGTCCCATTTCTAATCAGAGGACCAGTACGAACTGAAGAAGACAAAAAGTAGAAGATAGGGAAATAAGGCAGAATAAATTACAAATACAAAAAGGGACTGCAAAATAAATAAAGAGGAGACGTGTGATCCTAATACAGATTCAGATGTTTCTAATTTTTTTCCATCGGTGAGAATAAGACCAGTTTAAAGATTTGCAAATAAATGAAGGTTGAACTAATCCAGAGAGCAGCAGACAAACTTTATCATGTTGTTAGTTTAATTTTCTGTTGTTTGCATGTTAGTAGTACTTGTGTTTGACATTTGTTTGTGCACTATTGTTTGTATCATGTGGTTTGTTTGTGTTCTGCTTCAATCCATCTATCTATCATGTCTTACTCTTGTGAAATATGAAATTAGATAGAGGTTGTAATTATTATTACATTTCTGTACATATTATTAGACTCATAATGATTTTTATATGAAAACACTGTGTTTACTCCACCACTGTTAGTTTGGGAGTGACACTACATCATGTAATCTTCAGGGTTACACCTTTAAATGTGGTTCAAAGATCATGTAGCATCATAACCAAGTCAGCATGATAATAAACACACATCTTGATATTCTATCAATTCACAAGACTTTATTTTCTAGGAAAAATAATTTCATCCATTTCTCAGCACTTCATTTGACAGCAGTTGGTTTATCAGAGAGACGATGTCATTGCCGCTCCTCTGATGGTAGGGTGGGGGGTGGCGGGGTTCAGGCTAAGTTAGCCAAGAAGCAAAGCTATGCTATGCTAAGCAAGGCTAACCAAAGCCAGGCTAAGCACTGTTCAGTTGCAGTAGTTCTGCAGGTCGAAGATGTTGCAGGGTCGGTGGCAGCACTGCTCCACGATGCCTCGCTTCACCATCATCTCCATCTGGTCCTTGAAGGCGTACTCGGCCACCTCGTTCTCGCCACCTGTCGCCGCAGCTCCGCCCGCCTTCGAAGGGAGGAAACCTAACAGGGCAAACAGGTAGAGGGTCAGAGGGGAAGTCATCACCCTCCGAGATACATTTTTTAATCAAAAGACTGGAACTGGAGAGTTTTAGTTCCAAGCATAATTCCAAGACCCTGTATGTCGTTTGTAGTTTTAGTAGTTGGTGGTCTCACCCAGCAGAGGGTCCACGTCTCTCTTGGGGTTGTAAAAGAAGCCTCTGTCCCCACAGACCAGGTAGAGGGCGTCGACCAGGTGAGAGCCACACAGGTGCTGTGGGGGCGCGACGGCCTGTGTGCTCGGCCATGATACGATCAGTAAGATCAGCAGAGAGACAGACTGGAGCCACAGAGCCGCCATGCTGGAACACACACACACACACACACACACACACACACACACACACACACACACATAATGAAACGTACAACAATAAAAATAAATATACAAAACATTACATATGATGAAAAGACAAAAAGGAATGAAAGACAGTATAAGTGAGTGTGTGATAAGAATATTCATGTAAAAAATGTGTGTATAGGATTATAAGTAACAAATATTTTAAAAGGTCGTATAAAACAATACATACATACACGAGGAGACAGAGTTCAGAGGATGAAAAGTAGAGGAAGACAACGGAGTGAGACAGGAAAGAAGAAACAAGGACGAGGAACAAAAAGAGGAGGAAGAGATGAAGGTGTAGATACAAGTGCAGCGGAGGAAGAAGAGTAGGAGATGGAGGAGGAGGTAGAGGAGGAGTAGCAGAAAAAACTCAGCTTTGAAGATGTCAAAGGGAGGTGTAGGTGCAGAGTAGATGGAGGAGGAGGAGTAGAACAACTCACCTGTAGTGGAGGAGGAAGATGAAGGGAAGAAAATGGAGACGTAGAAAGAGAGGAAGGAAGAGGAGGCGAACAGCTCCTAGATGTGAAGGAAGTTGTAGATAGATGAGGAAGAGATGGAGGAAGAGTACCACCAGTAGAGTTAGAAGAAGAGGAGGAAATGGAGGTGTAGATCAGCAGAGGAAGAGGAGTAGAACAACTCACCTGCAGAGTCGGAGTCAGAGGAGGAGGAGGAGGAGATGGACGAGGTGACTCTGCGATGAAGAGTAGAGCAGCTGAGAGCTGGTTGGCGTGAGGCAGAACAGAAGGCCTCCTCTTCATTTATACTCCATCGCCACCACCTGGACACGCCCACAGCTGTGTGTGTGTGTGTGTGTGTGTGTGTGTGTGTGTGTGTGAGCTGTCAGTCAGCACACATTAAGTTACTCAGTTACTTCTGATTGACTGGTCGCATCACTTAGTAAAACAAACAGAGCTAATGAGCCGACATGATCTGATCACCTCTATAGACAAATATTGATCACCAATCAGCTCCCTGCTGCACCTGCTGCTGCTGCTGAGCTCAGCACCCCGACAGGTTACTGAACTCATGTTACTGAAGCAGCTACGATTAATCTTTTATGATAAAAATGTCTGAAATGATCAATGTGTTGGTGTCTCTGGTAGTGATGAACCTTCAGAGATTCATCAGCTGAGTCTGCAGCTCCTCTCAGCTTTACAGTGACTCTCAGCTCATTGCTTATCTGTCCGGACACAACACACCTGTTCAGGTGCACTGTCACTCTCGTTTTCAGAGAAGAAGCCACTGAACACCGCCTGCAGCACACAGCAAACAGACACAGCTACAGCCAAGTGGAGTTCAGCTTGCTTCCGAAGGCTAAGTGGCTGTTAATTCCTTTTCTCTTAGAATGAGAAAGATTAGATAGAAAAAGGTGAAATATCACGAAAAATAAGTGTTTCCTGGTGTCTGAGGTGTAAAAGTTAAGAAATCAAACATCGCCTCCAGAGAAGAGCTGAAAACATCGGGAGCGATGAGGAGGCTCTAACCTTCCTCATATTAATACATGAAACTAACACAAATGTCTGATTTCCATCATGTTTTCCATCGTTTGAGCTTCGACTGGAGCTCTTTTAATGACTTCATCTAGTTGTGTCCTCTTCTTCAGTGATTTAATGGCACCAACTGGAGAATTAACACCACCTGCTGCTTATCTCCATCAAAGGATGAGCTCACATTCAAAGAACAGGAGTGGATGGAAACAAGCTGTCATTTACAGTTTCTTTTGCCGATTTTCTGGAAAATTGTTCAAATTGCCAACATGTCCTCCGGGAGTGGATGCAAAGAAGTTTTTTCATCTGTTGTTTTGAAGAAAATGAAGCATTATTCCTGACGTTTCCTTATTCTAGTCAGCTCCACAACAGCACTTACTACTGGAAATTAAAACCGTCATGATTTTAAACAACAGCTGCTTTGTGAGCACAGACAAAACTACAGCTCCCATGAAAATTCACTGCTGTGGCTGTAAAAAAACGCAGACACGCCTTATCCAAACATATGAAACGAGCCACACGGCTCAGAAACTCCGCTCCAAAGCTGTGTTTTTAATTATTAGTGTAGTTTTAAATGTTAGTGGGATTTCAAATGAGGTTTTCTTAGCCAGCTGTACTTAAGTACAATGTGAAATGCTGCAGACCTGCTGTTTTCAAGCCCAGCAGCACACAGGGACAGGAAGTGTTTGCAGTACACCGGCGGTCCAGCGCATGGTCCAGGAATGAACATCAGTTCATCAGGGAAACTAAACAACCATTAAACAAACACATGGCTCAACACAGGAGGACCAACTGCTGTTCAGGTTTCCACAAACAAGTCCAGTTCACACGATTCAGATCTGAAGTAGTTTGTACTTTACTTGTGTATTTCCATTTCCTACTACTTTATGCTTCTAACTGCACTGCATTTCAGAAGCAAAACTTTTACTTTCTCACGTTTTAAATAAATCATACTATATATAAATATTATATATTGAGATCAAACTTTATTGATCCACTTTTACCTGGTTCTCCATTAAAGTGATGACATGAAGGTTACGCACTTTTACTTTTGGCACCTTAAATATGTTTTGATGCTAATACTTTTGTAGTTTTACTGAGGTGAAGTTTTGAATGCATTGTGGTATTGCTACTTCTATTTAAGTACAAGATCTTTGCACTTCTGCCTCCACTGTCAGCCAGTGAGGGAGGGCCTAACTCCACAGAAACGACTCCATCACGCACACACAGAGTGCTTAATGGGGGTCTTGCTGACGGAGCTCTTGTTGCAGCTTGTTTGTCACAAACTCAACAAGCCGTGACGAGCGTCATCGTGATGACGTGACGATCACTCTGAGAACTTCTCAAAATCAGAGCGAGGACGTCTCCCAGAAACCGGGTCTGCTGCTTGTCACTGGCTAAAAACTTCCATCTTATCGTCAAACAGTCCGTAACGGGAATGTGTGTGTACTTTCACATCAGCTGCATGTAGAGTGTCGTGACCAGTGCATTAAACTTACACCTTTAATACATTATGTTCACAGCACTTGTACTTTCTTGTGTTAAATAATTACCTGCAACTGCGATGTCATGTTAATTGTCTATTATTATATATTATTGTTTGGATTGGGTTGAATTTGCATGAAAGCTGCTCAAAAGGCTCAAAAACCTTGTGTTTTGTTGATATTGACCTTCCTTACTTGTACTCCACTGCTGTTTGTGTAACATTCATCATTTTAAAATTAGCCGTATCCCTTTTTAAATAATTTTCTTTTTTGTTTCCAACCTTTTTTAAAGCCAACGTGGAGAAGTATTGCAATGCTAACCCTTCACTTAGCAGACTCAAACCAGCTAATTCTGAGCAGAAAAGCAGTTTTTACACACAATATGTGCAGCGCTGGTAAAAATCACCTGTATTTACATAGGACTAGAACGATTTAAAAATGCTAGTATTCAGATCGTTTGTGTGAGCTTGTTTCCCCTTTCCCCAAAAAGACAAAACAAGCTGAGAACATATTTCACACAATGTTGTGTGACAACATCAGTATGTGGGCAGAGGCAGCACAATGAGGAAATTAAGATGGCAAGATCAGATAATTACAGCTGCCCCTCCAAATACTCTGCCATCGGAAAACTAAGGCTGTCAGTTGTTTATGTGTCTGTAACCGGAGCCAGTCGATCACAGCCGCAGAAGTATGAGGAAAGGGACCACAATCAGTGACCATCTCTCCATCACATGGCACAAAACTTTATTTCCTCAATGTGTGAATGCCCCCTCATATTCAAATGACATGTTTGTGCTTATTCAGTGCATAAAAGCTGACAGTCTGCAGAAGTGCAGTGTCACTGGGTCACATTTCAGCAGGAATATTAAGATTTACGATGACCCGTGCAGCTTAATAAACAATGACCCCACTTTATTCAGACAGTGGACAGTATTTATATATTTGATTAGAAGTTATTGGTTCTAACTTAAGTTATAAAGATGAGTTACATTATAAACTATTGCAGTGTGCAATTTTAAATTCTTCTTAAATTATTCTGCTATACTAACTTAACCAAATTTAAGTGGATTATGTGTAAGAGTTATTACAATATAAAATAAGTTAGTACAATTTATGGGAGAGTTAGCAGAATTAAGGATTAAAAGTTGTTTCAATGTAAATGTATAAGTTAGTACAACTTGCAGGAGAGTTAGCAGAAGTAAGGATTAAAAGTTATTACAATGTAAATTTATGTTAGTACAACTTACAGTTGAGTTGACAAAAATCAAAAAAGCAAAGCAAAACTTAAAATATTTAATATAATTGCCTAACTTAAAATTTTATCGAAGTTTGTTGCCTTGAAATTTTGAGTTCACCCAACTTTTCTTTTTTTGCAGTGCACTTTATTCACACAGTGGCAGCTGATAATTAACATTCATTTATCAATGGCTGGAATACTTGTCCAAAACTGGACGGAGCATGTTGTCATGTTTGCCATAAAAATTTTTTCGATTTCGATTACTGTTCGATTTTGCTGATTTAGTTGATGTATTGTTTCATTAAGAGGATATTACAGTTATGCTATTTTAAACGAATGAAGTGAAATGTGATGGCGATTCAGTCACATTATCAGGCCAATTACTAACACATTGTTTTAATTAAGAGCCAAAGAACAACTGGAACTGTTCTGTTCCAGAAGTAAGAAAACCTCGTTCAAAATCACACTGATGTTTGCAACAATGCATGACAACTTTTTTTTATTCATTATGTTTTGTTTTTTTTTTCTTTTGTGACTGTAGATGATTTTAAACAGAGTTAAAAGAAAAAGAGAGAGCTGGTGAGTTTAGTTACTGTGGACAAAATCAAACTGCAATGATGCAAGTAGTCACGCTGCCGTGCTGCCAAAGCTTCATTTTTCATGGGAGTTGTAGTTTTTTATGTGCTCACAAAGTAATCATTGTTTAACTTTGTAGAAAATAAACTCCAGGAACTCACTTTTCAGAAAGACAGATTACAGAAATGTTTGAGACATTGAAGAGGAAGTGATGTCAGGACTTTTACTTTATCATAGCTATGTTTTAACTGGTTTTGAAGTAATAATAACAATGATAATGATAATGTGTATAGCACTAATATCCTTGATATACATATATTGATATCTGGGCTTTCTGGGATCTCCACTGCTTCACTGTTGTAAGAATTTGACAAAAAACAAAACACTATTGTGAGAATAAAGCTGTAATTTCCTCATAGTGACAGCCACAATGTGCCATCATCCATCATACTGACACTGGTGCACTTTATCATGTGAAATGTTTTGATTTTTGGGAATGAGGAACAATTCACAGGACCATTCAGCAGGTTAAAGGTGAATCAGGAAAACAAAGGCATCCACCAGCTTCACACCTCTTTTTGCTGCACTACATAAATGTCCCACAGGTTTACAGGGGACACAGTTCACCTGTGCAAATTGCCAGCGTGAGAATGAAGATCGCCGCGACTTTCCTGTTGCTGCTGCCGCTGCTGGTGGTTGGGTCTGTCCCCACGGATCAGAGCAAGACGGGGGCTGATACAAAAACTGCTGCACTGACAGCTGCACACGACCAGCACTGTGCACAAGACATCCATGCTGTGCTGAGAGAGATGGCCGTCTCGCTTGCTCAGCAGAAGGTGGAGATGAGGTTCTTGCAAAGACAGAATAAAGGTAAAGCACTACGTCAGGTGATGAGAGAAGTATTAGCATGAGCAATACTTCCCCCTGAATCACTGTTGTGGTAGGAAGTATTTTCTTCCGCAAAAATATTTCCAAAGAAATTGATGGTGCTGTGAACTCAGAACGTCATTTATTCTCTTTTTTTCAGAACAATCGGCAAAGCTCAAGGAGCTGGAGAGGCAGCAGACTGAGGTCCACAAGCTGAAGCAACAGCTGCAAGGTAACCATCACAGCTTTGATCATTTCCGTAAAAACATGACAATAAATAGATATATTTTATGGCAACTGTTCAATTGTGTGGCATAAAGCTCAACCACCAGACTATTATTTATTCTGTTTATTTAAAAAAAACAGAATATATCACCCTCATTAGAAGGTGCATTTCTAGCTGCTTCTGCTGCAAGAGAGCTTTGTTTTTATGAAGTTAAATGATGGTGGCCAAACACGTTGAGCATTTCTAACATACTCATTTTAAAGTTGCACATTTTAACATGGTGGTCTATGGGGATTGACTCACTTTTGCAGCCAACCTCATGTGGCCATTCTAGGAACTGCAGTTTTGGGCTTCATTCATTTTGCTTGTTGAGATGAATAGATAAAGACCTAAAATTAGCAATTTAATGTTTAAAGATTTTCAGTCAGAATTTAACACATGGCCATTGCTCTGTCTCTTAGCCAAACAGGTGGCTTTCTCAGCCTCCCTGATAGCTCACGGCCACGGATTTATCGGACCCGTTAACAAACACACGACTCTGATGTTCAAACATGTGATCACAAACATCGGAAAGGCCTACAACCCGCACACAGGTACCTGAGCTCTGATCAGCTATGATGATGTCAGTCTGATTGGCAGATGACGCAGCTGAACAGTTGATTTAACATTTTAATTGACATAATTCCCAACAGGTGTCTTCAGTCCACCGGTGAGAGGAGCATACCACTTCGAGTGGTACATAGGTGCCCCTGGAAACCTTCCTGTAGGCGCTGTGTTGGTGAAGAACTCCGAGCACATTTTTCTTGCGTATGTGCATGTTAAGTCCTATTACGCTGCTTCTTCTAATGGTGCCACGCTGCTTCTAGAGGTTGGAGATGTTGTGTTTTTGCGTCTGTGGCCTAATTCGAGGGTGTTTGACAATCAGTTTCACCATGTCACCTTCAGTGGTCATCTTCTTTTCACCATGTAAGATGCAAAAGGATGCACTTTTCTTCACCTCTATGTTGGTCATGCAGGGTTTTTTTTTTTTTCTCTTGCACTTGAACAGATCTTAATCTGGGTGTGTTGAATCACTGTAGCACTGCAGAGTGAATGTCTCGCTGTTCTTTATGTATAAAAGCTGAATGAGCAGTGCAACAATTTATGGAAACTAAAATGTTCATTTTTCATCTGTATCCAAATACCCAAAATGATTTTTTTTCCTCAAATTTCAAAGTGATTTAATTTTCTCGTCATTTGGATTGAAGAATAAACATAACTGCTACACTATCTGTGGATTATTTTTGTTCCAAATTTAAATATTAACGTATGGAAAGCAGAAAATCAGTCAAGATGCTGAGACACGGTTAATGAACCAAGATTTAAACCACGTCTACTTCTGTGAGTCTGACTTATTTTCAGAAAAAATCATTTTCATTAAGAAGGTCTAAATGAGTTTGACCTAAATTACCATGGAAACTGATTCCCTCCAGAGCAGCCGATCCTGGTCATCCACCAGTGCAACAACTAATCTGACAGAGCGAAACACTGAGTCTCCTACAAAGTTCCTTCATGACAGTTCCTCTTTTCTGCTACACTAAACTCCAGTTAATTTTCACGTGAGCGGCACTAATTCTCACAGTCACAGGTTGTGATTGGTCATTTTTGATTGGCCACCAGGCTTCAAGGTAGCAGGATTGAGATCAGATACATGGGCGCATAAGTGAGGCATACTGCTGGTGAATGCACAGAGCAATGACCAATGAGTTATGGCCCTCATCACTGAAGTATTTTGGTTTAGTTTGGTTTAGTATTTTGTACGTGCTGCCCCCTCCAACAGACTTTGCTATTGGTTTACTCTTTTGAGGCTGCGCCACAACAACACATACTCCATTGACTTTGAGGTGAAATGTTTTTTTTTTTTCAAACTTCTATTTCCAAGCTCAAATGAGCTCAAATAAAAAATGTCTCTGTAGGCTGGAGAGTTTGTTAGCATGTTAGCATTCTGGCATTGGCATTTAGCTCAATAACAGCTGCTGGCATGGCTGTAGACTCTCGTCTGATTAAATAATTTGACACGATATGATTGAACAGCCACTTTATATTTGAGAGGCTGCTGTTCACCAACATTTGCATGAGAATAAAACCTTAAGCCTGACGTGTCTGGAGGGTTCAAATAGTATAAACACAAACCTGCCACCTGATTTTTCTACATGAACCAAGTCAAAAAAAATGCCTCTTTGTGAACTCATGATCTCAGTTTTAAAAATCCTCACTACAACCTTGCTTCATGCTACCTGACATGTATACTTATATCAAAGAGGTTGAACAACAGTTGCAATAAAAGCATGGCAGCATGTTTATTGGAAATTACTGAGTGAATATTAAGACACAATTTCATGGCAGTCTCTTTCAGTTTGCATTGTGACCAATATGAAGAAGTCATGGTTCAAAAATCTGAAAACTCAAAATAGAACAAAATAAAGGAATAAAGCTTTAAACCAAAGCTGTCACATGGACTTCTGCACCAAGTAAAGAAACAAATAATGCTTAACATCCAAAGCCAAAATTAAGTATGTAACATATTTGGCAACTTCATATTGTTTTAAATAAATGTTCAAAATATTACACATACATAAACTTACATAAGAAGAAAAACAATTGTGGCAATAGGTAAGTCTTTGGCCCATATCCTCAGGCGAATTAATCCAGTGTTAATAATCAGCTGCCGCTCAGTTCAGTGGTTATGAAATAACCATTCACACTTCTCACATACCAAGAGTTTTAAGGGCTTCTCTCTTGTTTTGGCATTTCAAAGTTGATGGCTAACATAAATAAGAAAAATTTATTTAGACTTTCAAGTTTTAAGTTTAAACACCTGGGTGCACAAATACTGTTCAATAAAGTTAGAAAAGTGTCCTGTTTCAATTACAAAACATTGGAACAAAGAATAAATAATAAATAAACATCAGTAGTTGGCACTTTGCAATACTCAATTCTAAAGACACAGTTCAGCTTAAATAATATTAAGTTCAGCACTCAGATCTATGCGTAAGAATTACTTTTACAGAGAAGCGTCAATCATGCCAACAGACTTCTTCTGCTGTGTGCTGCGGTTCGCAGTTGATGTCACTGGTCCATCACCCGTCAGAGGAAGACGTCCATGGTCTGTGTGATGGGCTGCCTGCAGAGCGGACAGCAGCGCTGCTGGACGTGTCGGTGTTGGGTCAGGATGTCGGCGCAGTGCCGGCAGAGGCAGAGGTGACGGCAGGGCAGCAGCAGCACGGTCTTGCTCAGGTCCTGACAGATGACGCACTTCTTCCTCTCCTCCTGCTCCTTCAGCAGGCTGAGCAGCTCGACGTCAGTCGGTGGGGTGCAGCTGTCCGCCGGAGTGGAGTTTGGCCGGGCCGTACTAGTCCTGCTGCTGCTCGCTGACTCGCCGTCCTGCTGAGCCTGGAGCTGCCGAGTGTCTGGCTGGGTCGGCTCATTTGCTGACGGCAGGTCAGTCTCAGTGTTTAAAGCTTCTGTGTGCGGGAGCCTTGTTGTACTCACTTCCTGTCCTGTCCTGACGTGGGCCTCCTGATTGACCAGAGGTTGCTCCAGTAAAGTCTGTAAGCCACGAACTCCCGGCAGAGAGTTGACAAAATGAAGGATCAGGCGTCCGGCGAGGACGGGAAGCCTGTGGTTCAGTAACAACAAAGCCAGTGAGATAATAGCTGCTGAGATGAGCAAGCCGTATGAGTCCACCATGAAAACAGTGAAGAAGACACGACCCAGTGCTCCCAGGAAGTCCAGCAGCAGCTGGCAAGGCGTCCACAGCAACACAGAGGCACCAACCAGACAGCTGTACAGAAAAGTCAGCAGAGTCAGAGCCAGCTCCATCACTTTGTGCACAGGGTCCGCCACCATCTCCCAGACGCCTGCCAACACAGACACGCAGTTCTGCGTGCTGATCAGGACGATGTTGACCACTGTGTTGACGAAGTAGAGGATGAGGCTGAGCGCGATGCAGAGGCCTTCGCATGTCTGACGCAGGATACAACTCCCTGAAATAAGCCCGCGGTGAAGCACATCCTTGATGCGCCACGCCACATGACAGGAGAGGTGTCCCACCATCTTGAAACTCTCAAACACTCCTGCCAGCATCTGCAGCCAGCCCTCAACAACGTGCAGAGCTCCATAGGTAGCACTGGAGACGGCCTCGCTGACAGTGAGAAAGGAGAAAAGAGCAAAGTTCCAGTATTCAACCAAAGTGGATCCGCTCAGGACAACCAGCGTGTTGTGGACGGAAGCGCCCACACCAGAGAGGAAGCGAAGCAGCCAGCTGAACGTCCTGATGGTCAGGTCGAGCAGCAGGCAGCAGGCGTCCACACATCTCCCAACGGCAACAAAGACGAAGTTCACTTCATCCATATTAGGCTGCAGATAAGAAAAGTGGAGTTACAGCTGCACAACATATCTGCACCAACCAACAACAGCTTCAGAATACATATTTTATACAGAGACAAATGCCAAAACGTTGTATTTCTTTATGAATAATTGAGAATGGATTAAGTTCATATCTGACAAATACTAGACTCTGCAATGACTTCTGGTGGAATTTAGGTGATTTCTACAGGACATAGCAGCTTATTAAAGGTTTAACTGCAGCTTCTGAGGGATTGAAATATGAGGTTGTTCCAAACAACACGTTTGATGTAAAGAGCTGTTCATTCAAATGATGGTAAGCGAAGATTGCGGAGTGGGAAAAAATAAAAAATAAAACACACCAGTCTCTGAATAACACTTACTTTAGTGGAACAAGGTTATGGGGAGACATGACAAGCAATACAGTTCATTAGGATGAAAATCGGTTTAAATAAGCGTTTCTGTGTATAGTGTGTGCCGAATTAAAGAGAGCCTCTTGTCAATTATGGGTAAGTATCTGATCATCATTGTGGCATTTATGTAGACCTGTAAATTTAAAATTAACAGATTTCTAAATGGAGTTTGGTATGAAAACGGAAGTTTTGACTCTTAGCGAGCAAACACCAGTGACGCTGTCTGTGGGTTAACAGGGCAAATCCTACCTTTGCTTAACTTTGCAACTGTCGGTTTTATGGACTACGCCATTAATGTCCATGTACACATATGTATGAATTCTTTACGTCTGAAGCCCTGACTGTATTTTACAGCTACACACATGCTAACGTCGCTAACATTGCCTGGCAGACCGCACCCATTGGCATTAACTCGCTAAGTAGAAAAACGTGAAATGTGGAACAAAAACAAGCTTTCGGGGAAAGGCTGATGACCATTTTAAGTAAAAACGACTCACTGTAGCGACATGGCGCGGAAAGATTTAATCACTGGTCTGTAGAACTACAATTCAAGTATTAGCCACAATTTCTCTAGCATGTTGGCATCGACTTCTTCTTCGTTGTGTTTACTGACTTCTCCTTCTTCTTCGTTTCGTGTAATAGAGAGTGATATCTAGCGTTGCACATGCATTACCGCCACCCACCATGCTGGAGTGTGGGCCAGTGACAGATAACATATCCAATGTTTCTTCCTCTAAGCCTCATTCACATATTTCACATATATCCTGTTGACTGTTCACCCACTAAGTCTATTGTTTTACTTAACCCTGTATGTCCTACAAGTTTATTTCAGCCAGTCAGCGGGGGTCCCAGTGGGCAGAGCTGTGTCACACATGAGTGCCAAAGAGCTTGTCTGCCACAGGTGGTAGAGGGGAACAAAGGGGCATTGTTTCCTGCTCCACACAAAGCCAGATTCTTCCCAGACTCAGTGGGTTTAGTTTGGAGTCAGATTCCACCAGTATGAAAAATGTAAAATGTCCCAACTTACTGAACTCAGTAAGTTGGGACAGGAAAAACCAAAAGATCTGTGGAATGCTCCAAAACATCTGTTTGGAACATTCAATAGGTAAACAGGCTCATTGGTAACAGGTGATAGTATCATGATTGGGTATGAAAGGAGCATCTTTGAGAGGCTCAGTCATTCACCACATTGTGAACATGGGATTGTATAAAAGAAATTACGACATGGGCTCAGGAACACTAAAACTGATGATAGTGAACGGTTTGTCTGCAGATGATTATATTCACTGAAATGTAATAGACTAGAAGATCCCATAATACCAATGGGTGGTTAACCATTGCTTAGTCATATTTCTATTCTACTTTCTTGCTTTTATTTGGAAGGATTCATTTTGCAGCTGACTATTAGTAAACATTGCATTGCTACATTTACATACTGTATTACATTGTGCAAATACATTGTAAAAATAGTAGTTAACTTCTATATATAATAGATTAATCGGACTGTGAAAATGGTGCAGCCTCCAACATTTTCAGCGGGCTGAGGTTTTTTTTTCACCGCCCAGCGAAACTGTCGCAGCCTCCCCATGTCTTCACATACGTCCGCAAACACCAAATAAATACTGAGTAACTGCAGCACTCGGCACATTCAGCTGAAACTTCGACTGAACCTGCAAAATGAGTGGACGCGGAAAGGGTGGTAAGGGACTCGGTAAAGGAGGCGCAAAGCGTCACCGTAAAGTCCTTCGTGATAACATCCAGGGAATCACTAAACCCGCCATCCGCCGCCTGGCCCGCCGTGGTGGTGTGAAGCGTATCTCCGGTCTCATCTACGAGGAGACTCGCGGTGTGCTCAAGGTTTTCCTGGAGAACGTGATCAGAGACGCCGTCACCTACACCGAGCACGCCAAGAGGAAGACCGTCACCGCCATGGACGTGGTCTACGCCCTGAAGAGGCAGGGACGCACCCTGTACGGCTTCGGCGGTTAAACACGGTTGTGACTTGCTGAAACTGAAAAACCAAAGGCTCTTTTAAGAGCCGCCCACTTTAACTAAAGAGCACGTCTTCCCGTGTTTTACACAGTAGTTGTACACAAGCATACCCATATCCGAAGAAATGTTCACCCATGTAGTCTCATAGCAATACAGTTCCGGTACAGTATGCTGTCCACCTCATCTCATTTGCTCTGTATGATAACGATTATAACCAAGAAGAATGGAATCTGTATGTTTGATGAAAGTCATGATCTAAACTAACCAGAAAGATTCTGCATAATTAAGTTTACTCTCACTTAGGGATTGCTTTCACTAGGCTTGGTATTGCATTGAAACAGCCGTGACACATGAAGGACTTACTCTTGTTTTGTTAAGTACTTGATCATGTAATCACATCCACAGTTTCAAATGAAATGAACAAAATATGTGAACATGAATAAACCAGTTACTGACCCAACCACCTTTATTACTGCCATTACAAATAAAACTCTCTCCAGATGTTGGTCACAGCCCAAATACACCAAGAGTGACTTCATTCATTCTGTGGCCTAAATATGGCTTAGTAATTGACTTTAGTATAGCCATTTAATGTGTGTATAAATACCCACCATATGCAGTTTCTCTCAAAACTGAAATTCTGTTCAAATTATTGGTAGTATAGTAGAATATATATATATGTGTGTGTGTGTGTGTGTGGTATAAATGTACATATATAGTGAACTATTATTTTGTAATTTTACTTTTACTCTATTGCCTATATTGTATGCAGAATAGTACTACCTTCTATCGATGCTCGTTTCCTTTTCAATACAAGGTTTCTGGATGTTTTAACAGTTGCTTGTTTGGCGCATGCTCAGTCGCGTTTACAGTTCAGCCAATCCTCCACGAGGAACAGCACAGGCTTATTTGCTTATACCACGTACAAATATCCCGTCCCGACTGCTCACAGTCATCTGTTGAGGAAAAGAAAACTCAAAAAAACAAAATGCCTGATCCACCAAAAGCAGGGAAGAAGGGCTCCAAGAAGGCCGTGTCCAAGGCGACAAAGAGCGGCGGCAGGAAGAAGAGGAGGCCCAGGAAGGAGAGCTATGCCATCTACGTCTACAAGGTCCTGAAACAGGTCCACCCCGACACCGGCATCTCCTCCAAGGCAATGGGCATCATGAACTCCTTCGTCAGCGACATCTTCGAGCGCATCGCCGGTGAGGCCTCTCGTCTTGCTCACTACAACAAGCGCTCCACCATCACCTCCAGGGAGATCCAGACCGCCGTCCGCCTGCTGCTCCCTGGTGAGCTGGCCAAGCACGCTGTGTCTGAGGGCACCAAGGCCGTCACCAAGTACACCAGCTCCAAGTAAACCGACTGCCGAGCAAACTAAACAAAGGTCCTTTTCAGGACCACCCACCTTTAAACTAAAGAGCCGTATTCTGTTACTTGTACGAACTGATGTTGTATGAGTTGCTAATAGAACATATAACTCCTTGACAGAGTTTTAATAAGTGAACTTCATACACTTGTAGATTAAATCTGATAGTCCTCCGCACTAGCTATTGCAGTACATAATTGAGGCACTGTACCAATAGAATAAAATCAAAATTACCAACTAGCAGTAAAGACTGTAATTTTGCCAAGTACTTTAATACAAGACTTAATCCCCTCTACCAGTGGTCACCCACTGAATGAAGCATGTTCATTGGGGAGTAATGAGTGACCATACCTATAAATTAATTTCTCTTAATTACATTCCTGTTAGTAAGGGAAAAAAATGATAGAATTATAAATTAATTCCCATAAGCTCAAGTAATACTAACCTCAAATGGCAGGGACAGTCACCATATGTGTTAGGTTTACCCATCCGTTTCAAAAATGTTTTAATTTCTGCTTGAAATTATTAATCCCCGGCTAAAACGGGATATTAGAATTTAAGTTAAATGCACATACCTGCAGCTCTTCTGACTGACAAGTGGAAAGTATGACAGTTAACCATCTTCCACTCAACACTCCTACATATCAGATGGAAATACTGCACTACATTTGAGGGATATAGTTTTTTTTTTTTTAAAAAGATGTTAGGCACTATCCCTTCATTTAAATTGAAGCCCAGAGAAGGAAAAAATGTCACAAAAACAGAATTCAGGACATGAAGCAGCCACAGGTGATTTACTACAGGATGAGCACTTTATTTTATTTATATTAAATACTTTATTAATCTCCAAAGAGAAATTTGCAGTTCCAGCAGCTCAAAGGGTGGAAACACAAGAGCATGCAGAACAAGAACTACTTTCATGTAATGAACGAGTAGGGAACATCCAATTACACTTGAGGCAAAAAAAAATACAGGTTATAGAACTGAGCTCTCAGAAGTGTGATGATGTATGACTGAGGCTCCAGCTATGACAGTTTAGGACATGAGATTTCTGGACTTTTATAATTTGTCATACTTAGTCTTTTTTTTGGTATGCATTCACAACTTACTTCATTCAAAGTCTGTAGCCACTATTGAGAACGGAACAGGTGAGTTACCTGCATTTGCAGACCACAGTACACGTCCACAACACATGCACCCTGATCAGTATGGATTTACCTCGAGCGCTTCTCTACGTGTCCTCGTTCTGCCGGTAACATCTTTTATGTACGTGTTTATAAATCGTCGTCGAGATATAAAAACATTAATAAGGTACTCTTTATGTTGGAAGTGGGTGGTCCTGAAAAGGACCTTTGTTTAGTTTGCTCAGCAGTCGGTTTACTTGGAGCTGGTGTACTTGGTGACGGCCTTGGTGCCCTCAGACACAGCGTGCTTGGCTAGCTCACCAGGGAGCAGCAGGCGGACGGCGGTCTGGATCTCCCTGGAGGTGATGGTGGAGCGCTTGTTGTAGTGAGCAAGACGAGAAGCCTCACCGGCGATGCGCTCGAAGATGTCGCTGACGAAGGAGTTCATGATGCCCATTGCCTTGGAGGAGATGCCGGTGTCGGGGTGGACCTGTTTCAGGACCTTGTAGACGTAGATGGCATAGCTCTCCTTCCTGGGCCTCCTCTTCTTCCTGCCGCCGCTCTTTGTCGCCTTGGACACGGCCTTCTTGGAGCCCTTCTTCGCTGCTTTCACGACCTCCGGCATATTTCTTCTCGATGAGTTACTCTCAAGTGAGTGTAGTCAGTGTTAGTAGAGCGCTCCTTTTATATGCGCCTGATTCAAAACTGAGTGTTCGGTTGCTCGCATCTGATTGGCTGTTCTGTTGTGCTTGACAGTGTGCGCGCCACAACAAAGCGACCGTTATCGCGGGCGGGGCCGTAAGACATTTCTTAAAGTCAGACTGGAGACAGTGAAGGACTTCTGCTGATACGCTGTAATAAATCCACACATAAAGACAGACAGGTAATGTAACAGGGACAGTGCGTTACAACAGACCCATGTTACCCAAGTGAAGGTACACTTAAACTGAAAGGCAAAAAAAAAAAAAAATGGCGACTGATCATTTATCAGCTGATTTCAGTCTTCAGCTGATAATTAAGTGATCCCTCTTAGGTTGGAACTAAAACCTGCAGCCTAACAGCCCTTTATTGAATAGGTTTGACATGCCTGGTCTATGGGGTTGAGGAGAGTCAGAAAAAGTGGCAACATACTGTGATGAGCTGTAAAGCACTCTGTGACTAGGGGAGATGCTGAAAAGCCACATCCATTACATAAAGATCTGGATTCTGCATCAGGTCTTCATCGAAGTCTTTCATTGAAGTCATCAAGGAATAAAAATAGGCGCTCAGTATTGTCATATGTATGTCATTTTATACACATACATTATTTATTTATAGATGTAGTAGAATGTAGCAAATTGCAGTAAACTTGTGTGTACATTTGACTGTTGTGACAATAGTATGTAAATGTGTGAAATAGAGTGTAAATACACAGACTTTGGAGGTGAGAACGCAGTAAATGAAGTTTGAAAAAAATGTGGTCATTGAATGCATGTCGTTCTTGAACATGACAGCATTCTAGATGTTTCCGATACGTCTGTTCTGCATTATACAATGTTGTTCTTACTTGGCATTAGCTTTGGAATACGATCATTTAAGATATTAGTTATTTATTGAAGTCATTCAGTAGTTTCATGAGAAGCAGGAGTTTCATAATTGCTGTACTGTTGTAACGTCTATTACATTACTGAACACAAGGTGGCAGCAGGAACTAACATGATGGTGAGCTGTGAGGGAATAAGCTCTAAACAATTCAACAAATCATAGGATGACACACTCACTGCATACATCTGTTTAAGTTGTTTTAAATCCCACAGCCTGCGTAACATAAGGAAAACTAAATATTATCACTATCATTATTATTATTATTGTATCTCAGAGACATATCAAGATTTAAAATGATATATATGTTATTCACTTGTTCACACATACTTGGGTATTTAGGTCAGTGTGATTTGATTTTTTGGAAAATGTACTTCTGTGTCATCAGATTTGGTTATGCTTTCAGAATACTGAGTGTGACAAAGAAGAAGCTTCCCCAAATACAAATCCCCAAACTGCCTTCACATAAATGACACTAAATGCACTCTCCCTGTTCACGTCCTACCTCAAGGACAACACTTCTAAACTGGTAACTGGGAGAGAATCTACATCTGAACCTCATCACCTCACTAATGGGGTCCCTCAGGGGACGAGGTTCAGATGTAGATTCTCTCCCAGTTACCAGTTTAGAAGTGTTGTCCTTAAGGTACATGGAACAGGGAGAGTGCATTTAGTGTCATTTTTATGAAGGCAGTTTGGGGATTTGTATTTGTAAAATAATATATCTATTTGAATGCCTGAAGATCGTAGACATAGGCAACTCTTCAGAGGAGTTTAACCAGGCTAATGAGAATTATCTTCCCTGGAGTGCTAAAGCTAATCTGAATTCACTTGCTAGCTAAAGAAATCAGATTTTATTCAGAAAACTTTTATACAAAGCTTTTACTTCAATACACAACACTCCTCATATTAATGGAAACGACCCGCACAATCAAAATTTCCAAACATTCATTAGAAATTAAAAAGAAAAGACCAAATTTACCAGCTATCACGCTAATGTTACATGCTAACACATTCTGTAAACACATTTATTTATTCAGTTTGTTTAAAAAGGAAAGCAGCTCAAACATAAATGTCACTGATGCACCAGATTAGAGCTTCAAGCTATTTAGTATTTCCACCTTTAAGTTAATTTTGAAATTAAACCTTCTTGGCAAAGCCTTAAAGTCTGCTGTGTTGCATCCCAGCTAGCTCGCTACCTATAAACTAAGCTAGCAGAAGAGCTGAAGTTTGAAGTTTTTGGGGTTAAACTCAACCCTTTTTTTTTCCCACATGCAGACTATGTCAAGGTGAGCAGCAACAGCCAGAAAGGCAATAAAAGGCTTCAGTATTTACGACCCACCGCCATCATCAAACTTTCCATAAAGTGGAGTTTTATGGCCGTTAGCTGGTTAATGGTTTACCTGAAGACAGGTGACAGTGGATAACAGAAACAAGATGGACACCCAGTCCACACACAATCCTCCTTATCTCTTCCTTTGAAATGTTCTTTTTCCCTCTTATTCTTTGCTCTTTTTTCTTTATTGTTCTTTGTCTTTTTTTCCTTTATTTCAAGAAATCTCTCGCTTAAATTACTCTCATCACCGTACAGCCGTCCTTCTTTTGTGTCTGATTGTGATAAAAACTTGTACGTGTATGTTCACACCACATTTGTTTTAGCCTTTTTATGCTGTTTGTAGTGTATTTATTGTGGTAACACTGTATTATGCTTCCTCCCTGGTCAGATCCCTGCTGGAAAACAGATTTATTCTGTTTAAATAAAGGGAAAAGGATCAGATTCACTGACTGTGTGGATCTGCTGTCTCTGTGAACGATCATGAACCACATCACAGTCCTACTGCTGCAGTTTCAACGGTTATAAACACAATGTGGTGGTTACATACCAGAATTTCATGGTGTATGTCAGCACATCACCAGCCGAGTTCTCCACAGTCGGGTCATAATAGAAATGCATGAGTGAGTCTGAAGTGAGCCACTGGATTAATTAAAATTATTATGCACTTTATTGGTGGTTAATTATGCCTCTTAATGCCTTTAATGCCTCTGCATTCTGCTTATCATAACTCATTCTATGGATCTTAAGATAAACTATCCCATTCATTGGATGTTTTATTGGTTATTGATTGATTGAAAATGTTGCCTTTTTTCCCCGGGATGTTTTTATTTCATTTTGTGTGTTAGTATTATTTTTATTGATGGAAATGTCAGTGTTGTTATGTGGTCTGTGTTTTAATGTTTTAATGCACTATAAGGTGAGCAAAAGATATAACTAGATTCTATTGTACATAGATTAATATACAATATATTCTTTAAAATATGACTAGTGACATTAACTTTGGAAAATAGCAAAATATGCAATCTTGTAATTTTACACTACATATAAACAAATATTGAATTTAAAATAAATTACTGATCACAACAAATTTACAAAATCATCAACATGACTTCATTATTAAAACTTAAAAATGTGAGTCAATTCATGATTTTGTTTTCTGAAATATTTTCCAAGTTTTAATTTCAGTGTAACTGTAGCTAATATTTATGCATCGTTTAATGTGCCTTCATTTCATATTTCACCCATTTTCATTCCCTCCCATTCATTCGTCTTTGATGATTAATGTTTCTTTTGGTCATTTTAAATAAAAGATCTACAGCACTAAAAGATAAAAGGCGACCACACAGAGCAGGAAATAATAACAACATTAACTCACTTACATTTCAGGGTCATTAGAACTATCAATCCAATTAACACATGAATCTTTCTGATTATTTCTTTGAAAAATAAAGTGACTTTTTATTTTAAATTAAACATGTAGAAATAAAAAGTTTAATTACATTTTAGAAAAAAAAACATGAATCCACAGAAAGTTTGTTACTGTTGTTTAAGAACAGAAGCAGTTGCACCAGGCGTTGCTCACATTATGCAACATCAATATAACATCTATCAAACACTTGAAAACACAAATACTCGTGTGTGTAATGAGAATTATTGTGGCTTTTATGTGATTTTACTGCAGCAGACTAAACTAAATACTCATCAGTGTAAAACAATAAATCCACCATAAATCCATAAAGACGCAGATAAATACTCTTCAGGAGGGCAGCAGAGGGGGGACCAGAGGACCGGCACGAGGGAGGCTTGTACTGGAAGGTTGCCGGTTTAAATCCCTGCAGCGCAGTGCCCATGAGCAATGTGAGACTGCAGTGGAACCTCCCAAGCATGTTAGTGAAACAGACTGAGTGCAATAATGAACCAGTCGATGATGGGTTACAGACATGTTCGTTTAAAATCAGCTCTGTGGAATAAAATCAAACTTTTTAACTAAACTTCTATCTCATTTATCACTCATTTCTGAATGTAAGTTGGTAGATTTGACCAGTGGTTGAATGTAATCTCGCAGCTAAAATAGATATTTTTGTAACAAAATCCAGATTTACATCCAAGTGTAGCACAACTTTCAATCAAAATGTCACAAAATCATCAACAGAAAACATGAATGAGTGCTTGTTTCCATCCACTCCTGTTCTGTGAATATGAGTTCGTTGGTTGGTGGAGATAAACAGCAGGTGGCGCTAATTCTCCAGACAGTAACATTAACAAGTGCAGAAGAAGAGGACACCAGTCATTAAAAGAGCTACGGTCAGCTCAAATAATGGAAATCAGGCACTTCTGTTGGTTTCATGTATTCATGTGAGGAAGGTTACAGCCTCCTCATCGCTTCCTCACTGGAAGTTTGCTGACAAATTCAGTATATCAGCTTGAAAGTTTGTTAATGTTTATGTTAAATTTTGTTTCAGCTGGAAACAAGTGGCAACAAATGTTTTCAGAGCAGGTTTAAGTACAATTTTGAGGTACTTGCATTTAATTTATGTATATGCTCGTTGTTTAACTTTACACTTCTAGTTCACTGCATTTTGGTGGGAAACAGCTCTGCGCACACAGGTGTCTTCAGTTACTTTGATCAGACCTCTAGTCAGGCTTCAAAACAGCTCCATACATGAGTATTATCGCTCTGTCAGGCAACATATTATATAACAGGATGTGATAACTTGCTAATTCTTTCTGACATGTTCTCAATTGAAAACAGCACTAAGACAATATATTTCGTTATTTTACACCTTCAGATTCATTGATTGTTGTAAATATCTGCTTATTCTGAATTCGATGCAGCAACACGTTTCAAACAAGTTGGGACAGGAGCAACAACAGACTGGGAAAGTTGTGGAACGTTCCAAAAACACCTGTTTGGAACATTCCACAGGTAAACAGGTTGATTGGTAACGTGATAGCATCATGATTGGGTATGAAGGGAGCATCCTGGAAAGGCTCAGTGGTTCACAAGCAGTGATGGAGCGAGAATCGCCACTTTGTGAACACGTGATTGTCTAAAGGATGTGACTACATGGGCTAAGGAACACTTTGTTAAACTGTTGTCGGTGAACAGTTTGTTTGCAAATGACTGAATTCTGTTTTTATTTACATTTAACACAGCGTCCCAACTTTTCTGTGATCGGTACAGGATACCAGTACAACATCAAACATGACATATTTCCTTACATTGGGCTCTAAAAAATGATTTATGATTATTTCATTTGTCATGTTTATTAAATATTTAATTTAAATCAGTTACTTTATATCAGACTTCGAAGTAGCTGATTTTTAATTCATTGCTGTTTTTACACAAGCAGCACTGACGTCTGTGAGACCCCAAATAAGGAGGAAGTAAAGCCAATATAAAAAAAACAAGGGTTAAAGAGCTGTGATTAATTATTTAACATGTCAGACATGTAAGCTGGTATCAACGAGAGTTTGATGTTAAGCCTGATCCAGGTTGAGATTGATGTGTGGTATTAGTGCTTTTAATTAAGTGAAGGATCTGAATGCTTCCTCCAGCGCTGCTGTCATGTAACTGATACAGGAAGTGAAGCTGACTGCAGCTCAGGGTGAAATCGTCGGTTATGGCGACAATAAGAAAAGACAGCGTGCTGTTTTTCCCACCGCTGAGCTCATCGCCAGGCATGTTTTTAAAAGAAATCACTCATCAGCTCGTCACCGGCGGCGTCCTCGTGTTTACCTGCAGCCTTTATAGATGCATTCACACACATCCACGCCATAAAGCCATGAGAACCGCAACACCTCACCAACTGTATGCTGCTACGTGTGCATGTTTTTAAAATGATTAACCTTTACAGCCTCCTCCAGCTCTGTTCATCTCTCAGGGTCGTAAACGAGGACAGCATTTCTGTCGCTTGTATCTTCAAAACACATCGGCGGCTTGGGAAGCGACCCAGATATCCCTGATGATTATCAAAAATAAGTTTTACTGACCTCTTGATACAGTTCTCATCATGCTTAATTGCTGTTTCTGTCTGATTGCAAAACAAGGAATCATCTTATCGTCACAAGCGAGGACCAAGTGGAGCATTTAGCAGCTAGACAGCCGGATATTTCCCTCAGGAGTTGGTGGAGACCAAACAAAGAGCTAAAAAAGTGAATATTGGACTTATATTCATCATGTAGACACACAATCATGTAGACTTTCAGACAGAAATGGTTAATCTTTTCAACCACCAGCCACAGCCCGCCATGTAACCATAGCAACCACAGAAACCACAGGATGCAGGAGCTGATTTCTCAGTGTCTTTTCTATTTCTTCTTCTCCTTAATTAAGTAATTGCCTCTTTAGTTGTTTGTTGGTTTCCTTTTCTTCCGTCTCAAACTGTTTGCATGGAGGCTGTAGTTTGTGCTGCAGTTGAATTGTACTTTGTTTTACTGAGAGGTGTTTCTAATATTTTGTCCACCTCATTTATATCAGTAAAGGTGGACAAAATATGTGAAACACCTCTCTGTATTTACATTATAAAGTAGTGACTGAGTGTATATTAGAAACAGTGAAGTTAAATGTTTAGCATCTTTTGTCCTTTATTTTGAATTTGTTTTTCCTCTTCCTCTCTGTTGTTCTCATGTTCTTCCTCTGTCTCATTCACATTCTCTGTTTCTCTCCCTCAAACCGCCCTGGTGTCAAAATTCACAGGTGCAGTGTGGGTAAACAATGGCGGGAAGCGGGAGCCAGGAAGAGACGGGCCGGCTGCCCCTGTCGTTAGCATGCTTTAGGAGAATTAGCATTTTTAGCATGCTCGGAGGCTCAGAGGTGTGTCCTCCTCGGTCATCCCTGGGTCGCGACCTTTGACCCACGGGCGAGCACAGGAGTGAAGTAACACGCAGGTTATAGGGTTGTTAAAGTGTCACCGATCTGCATGTGTGAAAGGTCAAATTATTGGATTATTACAAGGCAAACAGTGACACACACTCATACACACACAGAGATTACAGCAAGATGACTGTTTCTGGTCAAACACAGTTAGAAATCTGTGGAGCCTCATAGACTGACACACAGCAGGCAGCGGCTGCTTTGATGTGTATGAGTGAGTGTGTGTGTGTGTGTGTGTGTGTGTGTGTGTGTGTGTGTGTGTGTGTGTGTGTATGTGTGTGTGTGTGTGTGCGTGCGTGCGTTCTTGAACTTCAGTCCTCACATTTCCATGACATGCTGACAAGTTTTCATTCGATCACACTGAAGTGTTTCAACTTCCGGCTCCATTAACCATTAACGTTTAATTAACTGAAATTAACTAAAAAGAGATGATCAGACTCTAATTCTATTCTAAGAATCAAATTGGTGTACATAAATAACACAAAAAATATTGTGATGCTAATACTAGGGTCCTTTCACTTAAGTAAAATTAGAATTGCATGGGTATTTCTACAATGTGGTATTACTATTTTCACTTCCTTAAGAACAAGATCGCAGGACTTTTTCGATGTGTGTCTTGAATGTAGTCTGAACCTGGAGGATCTGGTTTCACTTTGACTGTGGGGAGCATTTTATCAGTTAAAGCTCTGTCCTCTGGCCTCCGACTCACTTGGATGCTGTAAAGCTGTAATTGTGTGGAGCTACAGTGCTAACTATAAACCAGACTTCACCGTGAAATGTTTCCCCAGCAGGGTATCGTGGCCTAAAAGGGTCCGTTTTGTCTTTTGTCTTTCTGGCTGTGGTGATGTGAGCTTAAAGATTGGAATATAAACTCTGAAAATCCGGAGCACACTGACACAAAAACACATGAATGATTCAGAGGGAACTGACGGCCGGACAACAACAACATCTTTATTTCTGCATTTCAAACAGATTCCCAAACAGATTTCTTCTGTGTTTGCTGCTCTTAGATATAAAGCTGTAACTTGATTGGGGTCATAATGAGGACATGAATATCATATAAAACTATAATACAGCTGATGGTGCAATGTGACTTCCTTTTACTTTTTCATTGGTTAACTATTGACTGTGTTTAACAGCCTGCAAGAAGGAAAGGAAGACACAGAGAGCTGAAACAATTAGAAGAGTAAGGCGGACTTAGATTTGGCTTCAGAATAAAGTATTAGTTAGGCTACTTAGAACATGTAATATTTTTAGCAACAGTTACTTTTAAATCAATCAAGGAAATTAAAAAAAATATGATCGAACTGGCCGCTGTGCTTTTCATGTTAATGAAAAACAAATGTAAACCTCTGATGTGTTTTTCAAGTAATAACTGCTCAAAATCATACAGCGCTTAGCTTCCATGACCAATGCAATGCTTTGGTTGTTAGCAGTCCCTGTGGGACTTGTCCTCAGTCTCTATATGGCCCCTCAACCTCCAGCAGTATAGACAGGCAGGTTTATGTCGCCTGTGAGGTAAAACTCAGGGCAAAACATGTAGAAATTCTAACAAGTTTGTAAACATTCTGAAAAAAGTGAGAAGTTACTAATCGACAAAGTGATTGATCATCTTGGCTGCACTTGTTTCGTAGGCAAAAAATCTTAATTTGTAACGTAATTAAAGATGTCAGATAAAGTGTGTGAAAGTAAGAAGTAGTGGAGTAGAAGAAGAGAGTGGCACGAAGACATAATACTCAAGTAAAGCCCAACCTGAAATTTGTATTTACTGAATAAGTGAACTGCTCAATACAGAGGACGCTAAGTTTGAACATTCCTGAAAGTCAGCCTCATTTTGATTAAACATAATATTAATTGCAGATGAGTTCTTTACTTCCTGTTAATTGAAATTAAGCAAAGTTAATTTCTTAGCACTATAACCTCTGCTAACCTTAAATGGGAAAGTTAACAGGAGGTTCGGATGACTTGTTTTCTTTGGCACTTTATGTTATTTTTTGTCAAGTTTCCTTCAATATTCATGTTATTTCATGTGCTTTAATATCTTTTACTTAAATGTTGGTTTTATATGTGTGCTGTGTTGAATCTGCTGCACTAAGCTAATCAGTTTGTTTTCAAGCCTCCTGAACAAAAGCATAGATGAACCCTCAGAACAACCGTCGAGCTAAACTGAAATAATATTCACTTAATATTAATAATTAAGCTTACATTTAGCAAAACCGGAGATTAGAAAGTGCTTTACAAGGAAAGAGAAAAACATTCATGTTACATGTGTATTTAATTCACATTTGCAAACTAAATTAGTCTGAAGAAGAGAGTTAAACACTGATAAATGACTGTGAATGTGCTCTGAATGTTATTCAACAATGAGCTTCAAGAGGTGTGCAGCTCTATGTGTTGTGATTCTACGGGAGGCAGCAGAAACAAAGAGGCCTATCTGTGCCTCTGCTGCTGTTGCCAAACATGAACTTGGAGAGGAATCAGGGTTCTGCAATGTCGTGTCGAAACCCCCGACACTATCACCAGGACGAAGGTTAATGAGGGGGAAGGTAAGGCGGGCAGGACACGCACACACACACACACACACACACACACACACACACACGCACAACCAGCTTTTGTAAACTGCAGGTATAAGCAGGTCAGAGAGTACTCAGAGTGACTAAATCTGACTTCATATATTCAAATATAAACAGTTGTGACTGAATCAATTGGAGCTTTATTAAATGCGTAAAGGTGCATAATTTACCTGGTTGAATCGTGAGCACAAAAGATGAACACCTGTGTCACAAAATACCTGGGTATGTCTTAAAAAGTGTATACAAGAAGCCTGCAGAAACAAGAAAGGCAAGAGTACTGCAAAATAAAGAGGTTCATTCATCGGGCTTGCTGTCAGGTATTGTAGATGCTACTGGAGGTGATGTTACCACGGGTTACCACGGTTACACATCCCCCAACCAGGCTCTCAGGAAGTTACTGATAGTTACATAGACTTAGACTGAGCAGTACATTCAAGAAGATACTGTTTATTCAAACAGAACTGTATTGAATTATGTTACTCATAATAGCTTTGTAGTGCGCAGTATCTAATGGATGCAGCAGTGTCCAGCCAGTCTTCCCCAGGCGTAGGTTCATGACTTGAAATGGGTTACTCAAACCTGCTGGCAGAGTAAAATAGCTAACAATACTATGATATGTGATTTTTTTTTAAATGTTTTTCCTAATTAAAGTAAAAGGGGAGAGGGCTACGTGTACACTCATAGCACTAGAGTTACATCCAATAACTACTATTTCTCCAAACGAAGCTTTCTTAGCATCAGAGCAGGTCAAGACAATTTTTCTTGCGCAAAGATGATGTATTTTTGCAATTTTGGGTCCTGTAGACACTGATTTTTTTTTGGCTCTCAATTTGAAAAAAATTGGGAACACCTGCTGTGGAGAGTTGAACTGAGACTAACTTCCTGCTTCTGTTGCAGAAGTCAAAAAACCTCATCCAAAACCTAACTGACATAACGTGAGAAAGTAAAAACACAGCAACAGAGGAAAAGATCATTTTTGCAGCATGTCATGTGGCTCGTGTCACATGTCTAGATTCAACAGTAGTTTTTTGTAATTATCTGATGTTGTTGTTTACTTTTTGGCAGCCTTTAAAGAACACCATTTCCCATAAGCCTCCGACCTTCACAGACAAAACATCATGCCTCGACAAAAGAGAAAACGTCATGGAGTCAAGTGTCTGTGGTTAGTTTGTGTCTGTAATAACACAGAAAAACAGAAATCACAGATTACAATAGTTGGACAAAATGACTACATTCTGGGAATTTTATGGATATCAACCTAACAACGTTTTGAGCACCTGCACAGGTACTCTTACCTGGGGACTGTAAGCTCTCTGTCTGCTTCCTACAATGCATTATATTTCCCTGTACCTTTGTGAAATACTTACAGTACAAATATATTAACCTCTCATTCAATTGGCCCATCCAAATTCTAAATGTGAATGTATGCAGAATACTACACCTTTCAAAAACTTTTTTTTGTCACAGCTATAATCAGCAAGTTATGTTATTAATTCACTACTTTACATACATACAGTGCAAATTTCTCTTTGGAGATGAATAAAGTATTTATCTATCTATCTATCTATCTATGTGTTCATGACCTCAGATCTACAGAATACGTTACTTTGTTCTATCAGACAGAAGCTTCTCCTTCCTCGTTCCCACAGCAGCTGACAATTAAGCAAATAAAGCAACCAAATTGCATTGTGGGAAATGTCATCCCATGCATCTTTGAGGCCTACAGCCTCAAAGACACAAACTAAAACATATTTAATGATGATATTTTGATGATGACGCTAGTGATTTTATATGTAGTATTGATGTAATTTTCTTTGATTAGAATCTTTGGGAAATTCTTCTATTTTATTTGTTTACTTTTATATATTTGCAGTGTAAAGAATCTGAAATGTGTGATGTCTTGCAATGAAACATCAGAATGAAAACAGTATTGACACAGAGCTTCCTTATGAGGAACACTCACACATCAAAGGCAGTAAAATAATAATAAATAACAGTGAAACATGTCACTACAATAATATAAACTTCACTTAATTGTAATTGTTCGGCTGATAAGGGGAGACACTTGAGAGTGTGTGTGTGTTGTGTAGCTGATGTAGGTTAACGGAGCTGCAGCAGTTTACTGTATGATGAGCTGTAATTGGAGACAACAATCTGTCTGACTGATAGACTGCAATCAGTCTGTTCATAAAACTCCTCGTTTCAGCTGAATACGCTGCTGCTGTAAAACAACTCTCAGCTTTTATTTTGACAGAACAAAGCAGAAAATGTGACAACAAAATGTTTCAAATGAAAAAAAAAATGTTGTTTTTCCACACTATCACAAATTTTACATTTTAATTTTCTGTTTAAATTCTTTTAAAATGAAGATTATTCATTTAGATCTTTTCATGTCTTGTATTTCACATTTTTTTAATTAGCCAAATTATCTTAAAAATTACTATGTGGAGAGTGTTTTTTTTTAACATATATTTTTATTGTTTAACTAGGTGGTATTTATTTGTCACTGTTTTAGTGACACAGACCAAACATCATTAAGAATATGCTGCATTTAATGATATTATTTTAACAATTATTTCTTTATGTAATATATAATTTATTTCATATATTATTTATCTACATGAAATATATAAATTTGTATTATTTAAATCTCATGCATTTTTAAATTTTATTCTTTATATCCTCATTGTGTTTTTCTGTATTTATTCATCACATTTTTTTGTTTGTCTGTTTATTTGTTGTTGTTTTGATTTATTTCTTTACATCACTTTTCAAAATGTTTTAGTTGGTTTTCTTATGTCATTTTGCGTGTTTTTCTGTATTCATTCACCACCTCTGATGAACTACTGTGTCATTTATAAAGGCAGTGTAACACATATTATCAGTGACACAGACCAAACCTCATTCAGAACCAGCTGTGTTTTACGGAGCAGTTTTGGGGGAATACCGGTAGTCCCTGTCATGTCTTCAGTATTATCTGCCCTTTACTGTGCACTACCGTTCCAGCACTGCACCTTTACAGCTCCACTGTTTATCCACAATCAATGTGGCCAATACAGGGGCGTATTAGGGGCTGTAAGTATATTGTAAATGAAAGTTTATGGTAAAATGGCCCATAAACACGCGGCTGTATAAGTCTGGATGAGCTGCTGTGGAAGACGATTCCCCGAGGGTTTATGGACATCAGCGAGAGGTGAGAGCTATTTGCTCACTTTGTTGTCTTTTCCTTTTATTTGCTCTAATTATTGGCTCTGTTGACCGAGATGATGTAGTAAACATCTTTGATTGCCACAAACATACTTAATACAGCAGAGGAGAGGCGGTTAATGTGGCTGTCACGGTGGCCAAACTTTTAAGCATAAGTCTGCACATCCGTTTAATTATTTGGACTTTATTTCTTTGTTAAAGTGTAACTTAAACATCCAGCCTGAGGGATTTGCTCAAGGTCGTCACTGTGGTGTCGTGCTGTCGACCATTTTGTTTTGGAGAGATGAAATGCTCCCTGAAATGGCTGCCAACCCCTGTCAGATTGCTACGCTGTCTTTGATTGGAGGAGCCTCTTCTCAAACACACACTGACTGTGTGGGTGTCTGTGTGCGTGTTTGTGTGTGTGTGTAGGTGGAAGGACTGACTGATAAGCACTGAAAAAAAAACAGGTATTGATACGCAGAACTTCCATTTTTCAGTGAACAATAACTGACCTATAATATTACAAACAATGACATACTCAGTCTAAATTTGTGACCTCACAGGTTACATAAGTTCAGAGGTTCAGAGGTAATATTTTCCAGGATTGCAGCAACGTCCTCAGCACCTTTTTACTGGCCTCTGACTGGCCGCCAGCTGAACATTTGACCTCCGCGATAACAGCCAAGGATGTTGTTCCTCACTGACACCATCACAGGTCACAAGGACTGCAGAGCCACCAGGCCTCAGTCATAAAAACACTCATTTACACTCGTTCGCTGTTTAAATGTGTCGGAAGACTTTTTTTTCTCATTGTGGATCAATTTATGTTTTTTTAATCGCATGTTGTTAAAAATATCCTGCATGTACATCCTATGTCCAAACACTTTGCTTTAATAAAATGATACCTCATGTAAAATGTTAGCTATAAAAAGCGTAATGTTAGCATTAAATAGAGTAAATTTGGCACTGAAAAAGTTTTATGCTAGCACTAAAACGTGTAATGTTTTTATAAAAATCCAGTCACCAAGGCTCACACGGAAAGTCCAAACGCACGTCAAACTCATCGCCAAAGTATTGATCATTCAACAGTCTTCGTTCAAAACCTCTTAATGCTTTAAAACACTCAGAGCTAGCAGCTAATTCTGCACCCTGAGATAACAGGCAGGTTTCCTTCTTGAGGGAATAACCTTTTTCCACCTTACTTTCTTGATTCGTGCAGTTTGAGGCACAAAAGCATCTTCTCATGTTGATCCTCCCATAAACTGTCAGTTGCTCTCACCTCTAGACTCATAATCTCAGCAAGTTAAAATGAGCTCTCGCACAGTGTTTTCTTGTGTATTGATTTAATTTCTTAATGCATAGAAGATGACGATTGAGATAACATTGAGATGTAACAAAATGCATGAAGTCTCTCTGCACATGTGCTCAAGCTCCTGTGGTCTTTAATCTGATGGCATTCAGTTGCGTTTGCAACCAGATTTAAATAAGGACGTGTCTGACAGTGTCGAGCAGATGAAAGCAAAAGATCATTCGTCTGTTTTTTGTTTTTACATTATTTTGAACTTTACTTAATCTTTGTTTTATCCAGTGAATTTAACAGATTTTAGGGTCAACATCATTTCTCGACATGAACCTTATAAAACATCCCCGTGTCACCTGATGTCTGTATCTCCACATGTCCAAACCCCGGTGCTGAATCCTCTGGCTGTCGTCCATCGCTGCTATCTGAGCTCATCACGCCTCCTCAACAAACATATCTGTGTCTCTGTGGTGAAACCATTTTACTGCATCCACCCCTCAATAAACTTTATGGTGGTGAAGAGGCAGAGACCGAGCAGCTCCGCTCTCATTTCGCTCTGTTTACTCAAAAATGAAATAGGAGCACAGCCGTTGCTACTCTCAACGTGGATGTACTCTCTTTGTCCTTAATGTGCTCAGATGTGTAAATGTATATTCTGTGTATAGATTTTACTTTGGTCTCTAATTTAAATCTTTACACATCTGGAGACTTACAAGCAAGCAGCACGAGGAGGGACTGCAAATAGCCCAAAACTTTAATGGTGGACTGAACCAGATGATTTAAATTAGTATTCAGTTGGACATTAGAGATGTTTACATTGACAAATACATGCAGCTACAAGGGCCCTAACATCTAGATTGTTTTACATTACTCTGCAGATTTAGCATGTGTTGAACATAATCTGCTTAGCAGAATCTTTTAACATTATGTTTGAAAGCAGATTGCTGGTAAAAGGGAAAGAATAGGAGCAGTATTGCACCATACAACATTACTAGAGGAATTCACAAAATCATAAATGTACAGAAATGAAGTGGCCCTGAAATGGATCCTTGGGGGACCCCATCCCATATTTGATGGTTTTAATTTGAGATTTGTGACCTTTAACATGTATATATTGCTCCTCTCACACATACAATTGTTCAGTGTTCTGGTTTTTCTTTTTTTTTTGTTCTTTTATATGACCTTTTTCTTCCCTTGAGTGCATCGAGAGCATTGTTAAACCAGAATCAACTTCATTGTACTTCATCTGTTTCTTTCTGGCAGTATATTTTTATGGCTATGTTTCCACAGTTATTGTGGCAAAGCATATTTTTTATATATATTTTTAATATAGTTGTATAATATGTACATATACTGAATATATATATATAGTCAACTTTTATTTTGTATTTTGCTTTTTGAATTTATCTATCTCTGTTGCAATTTTTCTTTCCAGCTGCTATTACATGTTGCTGTAATACCCAAATTTTCACGGCTGGGGATTAATAAAGTTTTACCTTATCTTATTTTCTCTATATGTGCACACTTAGTCAATAAAGCCGACGATTCTGAATTCAAAAAAACCTCTTTGAAGGACTCTGAAGGCCTATTAAGTCTAGTTCAGCATTTTTTTTGCCAGGGCCTCTTGCAATGGCAGCGCCCTGCACTGCTGGACTGGCTTCATTCAAATGAATTGCAGGGCTGCGTTTTTTCACGCATAGCTGCTGCACTGAGCACAGCTGTAGACCATCATAATAAATGCAGGTGATTCAGGTGAGTGTCTTAAACATTTCCATCAACTCCTCTCTTCTCTCTTTAGAGTAAAGGTGGATGTGCAGTAAAATGACGATGTTCAGAGAGATTTTTGGGAGAAAATCAACCTGAATCAATAGCTACAAGGTGAAAGTTAGGTGGAAAAAAATAGGATTTTGAAAATTACACACTTTACTATGTATCCAGAGGAACCAACATGATGTGTGGAGTTCCCCAGGGCTCCGTCCTTGGACCTTTTAAATTTAACACATAACCTATATGCACCCATTAGGCCAAATTATGGAAAAATCTTAAATCATCTATCAAAATTACCAGCTAAAATAGACACACGTTTGGTAGTGTTTTTATGTTTTGCATTTTTAATGGAGTTACAAGTTTAAAACAGTGACTGCTTAGGGCCTCAAGTTCAAGATGGCTGTCTGAACAACTGACACACACACACACAAACGCTGCTGATAGTCCCTATCGGTGTTAAGATAGGACTGTTATTGGAGGTAAAATGGACTCAGAAGGACAAAGGTCTGAGTGAGGACAGATGAACACACCTACACAATATGGATGCGCACGCACACACACACACACACGCTGCAGTAGATAGCAGGATCCTGTGCTCTGTTTGCCCAGTGTTCCTCTTCGCCCTTTGGACACCACACCTCAACTGCTGCTGCATCAATTAGCAAATATGTTTGTGTAGGTGTGTGTGTGTGTGTGTGTGTGTGTGTGTGTGTGTGTGTGGGTGTGTGTAGGTGTCTTGTCTTTCATTTGTTATTTGTTGTCTTGAAACTTATTGCTTTGATTGGTTCTCTCTCTCTTTTTAATTCCTTTGCTTATTTAAAAAGTGTGTGATGTCTGAATAAGAGTCATCACTGGTGGAGAAGTATTCACATCTTTTACTACAGTAAAAGTACAACTGTCAAGTATTATAAGGGCATGGAAAATGTTACTCAAGTAAAGTATGAAGTATAATCAGGAAAATGTACAAAAAGCATTAAACTGACATACTGAATTGATTTAAATGACTGACCAACAAATGACCTGTTAAAGCAGTGGGGCCATCGAGCCAATGTTGGCCTCAACAGGTACAATGTGGATATATTTGCTTGGGCCAGTTTGAATCTATAGATTTATGACGGCACAGCCTGTTGGCACATTTTCTGTGTTGATAAATGTTGGACGTCAGATATCAGGTGACTTTGCGATCTGAAATTGTTAGATGATAGAAGTTGCAAGAAAATAAGTGAAGACGAGGCAAGTGGTCCCTCATGATGGAAATTCAGCTTCAGCAACAATATTTATGTAAAATCCATCACTTGAATCCCATCAATGTCACCAGAACACTAGCGTCTTGAGCGACGCTTGAAAATAAGCCAACAGGTTTATCTTGCTGTTAATCAACACACCAGTCGCCATGGTCCTCAGAATCACCCTTGCTTGCAACTCCTCCTTGGACGGTGGTGTTATCTTTGAATGAGCTCTTTGTATCTGCAGATGGAGCAGGTCCTCTTCCACGAGTCTGTCATGTTCCACCGCCATGTTTCTACAGCAGCCATGAACAGACAAACCAAACACTGGATCTCAAGAGCAGCTTTCATGTTTTCCTTTACCTGAAGGCCACCGTAGCTTCCAGGAGGATGAGCCAATGTTTGCAACCTGCAACCTCACCGGTAGATGACACTAAATCTGAAACACTGGACATTTAACTTGCAAATATATGTTTTATTAATTTCAAGTTACATCAACTTAAAATGTTTAGTTTTCATTTTCAGAACATATGGTGGCAAGTTCACTTGACTTGAAATGACGAGTTGAATGAGTTGAGTTCACTAAAAACTCAACAAATTAACTTTAAAAAAACATAACTTCCTGCAGTGGATTGTTTGACAGGTGAACTGATCTAGAGACGCCCTTTGTTTTGTAGTTTAAAGAAAACAATGGTGGAAAGTAGCTGTGTGTCATTAATACAAGTCAAATTAAGTCATAGTTGTTTCTTCTTGTGGCCTCGGGTTTGTGACTTCAACAAGTCAGTGTGACTAAACATGTGCTGACTGAACTTGTTTCGTGTCTCAATGAACTCAGCTTCCTTTACATCACTAAGTTCAATGCACTCACATTTTTCAGGAAATACATTCCTAAGTTGAGCCACTTTAAAATGTTTAACAGTGTTCAAATTTCATTGGAAAACATAAACTTGATAAAGTTTGATGGATGAGATCAGAGTCTTTTACAGGACAGTTACTGTATGTGGAGCAGAAAAGAAAACGAGCCTGTGCAGCCTGTCAGGTGCTTCAGGTGTGTTTCCTAGTGGTAGAACAAACATTCAGATCCTTTTCTCACTGAAAATAAAGGTACTAATACCATACTGTGAAAATACTGCACAACAAGTAAAAGCCCTGCATTCAAAAATAAGAGTATGTAAATATTAACAGCAAAATGTACTTGAAGCAAAGTAAAAGTACTAAATGTTACCTGTCAGTGTTTTACTGTTATATTTGATATGTTTGCATTAATGTTACTGGTGCATTAATATGTGTGTTGCATTTTACTACTGTAGATATTTAAGGTTGAGCTAATTTTAACCACTTCATTTACTGCTGGCTGGTTTATTTTATTTTATTTATTTAGCTTAACAAGTAGGAGGATTTACATGGTTTTCACTGGACAGGAAGGGTATGAAAAATGAAAAAAAAAACGTTTAAATTAGCTCATCTCGACCAACTACAAGAGTAAAGCAGTGCTTAATGCATCAGCAATATTGATGATAACCCAACTTTGCTGTTAACGCATTGGTACTTTTACTTAGGTAAACTTTTGAATGCAGGACTTTTGGAGTAACTTTACAGTGTGGTATTAATACTTTTACTTCAGTAAAGGATGTGAATACTTCTTCCACCACTGCCAGTATCACGTTTCACAAGCTGAATGTCTCTCACACATTGCAGATAAATGTATGAGTCCTATCAGGGTCTCACATGTTCATGCACAGGCTGCAAGTTTGACGTCTGTTTTGATCCATGAAACATGTCCAGATGAGCGAGAAGAAAGTGTCATGATGCAAATAGAAGGTCGCATGTTGCAGATGTGGTGAAACATGTCCCATATGTGTTAATGACAAGACAGCTGAGCAGATGGTTTGCTGATAGTCAGATGGATCAGTTTGATCAGCTCCCAGAAAGAAATGGAAAGAAAACTCTGACGACTTTCAGAACACCTTCATATGACCTTCAGGACACCTTCATATGACCTTCATATGACCTTAATATGACCTTCAGGACACCTTCATATGACCTTCAGAACACCTTCAGGTGACCTTCAGAACACCTTCAGATGACCTTCAGACGACCTTCAGGACAAGTTCAGATGAGATGGCCTTCAGGTGACCTTCAGATGATCTGTTTTGTAGAGTTGTGAAGTGGGAGGAGTAATTTTAGGCACACCTGGTTCTGGAAGTATAAGTCCCATTCATTTTTACCATAGACAATTTTACATGGCTCACAGTTTGAGCTCCTCTACAGAACGGATCAGTGTGAAACTCACCAGGTTGCATCACCAGCACAGCAAAAGAAGTCAAAGGTACAAGAAGCTTGGGGACATAAAAAATTAAGGAACTGGAAGCTGATGATTACGGTCTTGATTAGTGGGTCACTTTTGGATGAATTTGGTCACTATGTCATCGTGTTTTGTTCAGTTTCTGATGATTTTTTTAACATGTTTAAGGACAACCCTTAGTTTCTATGTTCAGTAACAATGAAGATATTGTTTGAAGAAATATCTGAAATGGGAAAACAGAGTAAAGAAAAACACTTCCAGGACCAGCAGCTCCTCACACTTGACCACACTTTACCTGACCACCAAGGTTTGTGGTTCACATGTTCTGCAGACACAGTCACATTGATAGTGGACATGGTTTTTTATTGCCCTCTATAGGTTGAGGAAACATTTCTTAGTGAAGCAGGATATATGTTTTTAAATGCATTATCATTAAGCTAAAAACAAACATCTGGAAACTGGATTTACCCTGAGAATCCCTCTTTTTAAGTAGCTTTAGAGTTAAAAAAAAATTTACACACTGTCTGACAGTATCATATATATTCTGTATCTGTTTGCTGCAGCTCTTCACTGAAGCTAAATGATAAATTGAGTGAAATATTCACACCCAAGACATGTTTTATGGCTGCATCATTCCATCAAATGGAAATATTCAACATGTCTTGTACATCATTTTGATATCTTTGGGAACTTTTCGATCTCCACTGGAACTTAAAATTAAGTTCTGTGAGTTTGGACAAACAACACGAGCTTGCAGGGATGGACCCAGCGGTGGATCTTGCACGAGTGAAGAGTTGAATTAAAGTTTTAAAGATAAAAGCAACCAGACAGGCTGAACTTCCTTTTGCCAGCTGACGACATCCCAGAGAGCAAACATGGAATCACAGATAGGAATTATCTGTCGCTGGTGACTTCGCCCATCGACAGTTTCTCAATTTTTTTTACGAACTTTAGCTTTAAGAGGGCGGACAGACAGGTTGGAGAGCAGGATGTGATGCAAAAGTTTTTCAGTTTGTAGGGGAGAATTTTTAGTCCACCTCCCCGACATCAGTGTCCAATAAAACATCTCTCCCCCCACCTCCTCAGTACTCCTCTTTGATATTCAAAGGTAGGGAGGAAGGGGACACTAGCCCATTGCTGCCACTGCTGCTTGTCACCATAGCGACGCTGCTCCCACTGTTTCCATGGAGGCTGCCGCCTCCTCCGCTGCCGTTGGTGCCGGTGGGAGGGGTGGGCGTGGTCGTGGAGGAGGCCGGCTGCTGGAGCTTCTTCTTGTTGATTTTGCGCTCCTTGGCCCGGCGGTTCTGGAACCAGATCTTCACCTGGAGCAGGAAAAAAAGGGTGTTTTTATTTGTATTTAGACAAACTAATACCTGCATTGTGATTTTACATTAACCAGATACAACTATGATTCAGAATAACATATAACTTTTAAGCATCTTTTAAAAGGACCATATTAGTGTATGTGCATGTTTTAGCCCATTTACTATAAATAAAGTTCATTGCTACTCAATCTAAGGCTTTTTGGTGGAGCAGGAGCTGAAATTCAATGTCAGTGCTAGCACCTCCTGCTTTTGCATGCTAGCAACAGCACACTAACAGGCTTGGCGCTAGTTAGCCTGCTGACAAACAGCTGTCATTACAATCCATGAATTAATTGTTGAGATATTTCAGTCAGGACCAAAGTGATGGACAGACAGACCAACACTGCCATCCCCGATGCTAGCCTGGCTAAAAACAAGTACAGTGTGTACCAAAGCCTGATAAATTTCTTCCTCTGCGCCATAGAAACACATCAGTGAGCAGCACTGGGTGACAAGTTCCTTCATTACCACGAACAAGCACAATGTAGTGCATTTTAACTCAATCCCACATACACCACCCTGCTGCCCCAGAGACTCACTAGAGCACTAAATGTGGATTAATCCGCCGCTGAAAATAGTCCCTGACAAATACACTTTTTCCTGCTGTTTGAGTAACGTTTGATAAAAACAGTGACCCGCTGTCTTAGGAAATTACTGAGCTTTAAAAAAAAACTATTTAAAACCTGTGGATTTGTGAGGTTTACATATATTCTTCTGTGTTGTTGTGGTGTACCTGTCTCTCTGACAGGCTGAGCGCTGTGGCGAGCTCCGCCTTCCTCCTGATGGTGATGTATTTGCTGTAGTGGAACTCTTTCTCCAGCTCCAGCCGCTGGTGGTCGGTGTAAACCACCCGGTACTTGTCTTTAGTCCGCGTCTTTCCATCTGTAAAACACAGAAACACGACCAGGTTAAAACACCGCAAACAATTCATTAAACGTGTTATATCTTGTTTGTTTAATCTGTACAAGATTGCTTCATATAGCATGGAGACGTTAAGAAGTGTTAAGTTTTTTAAGTTGAGGGATTAATTATGAGTTTTTATTTAATCAGTTAATTTTGTGGCTTGAGCGCTCCCACGTTTATAATTCCACCTCAAGCACAAAATCACAGACAACCTGTTAGTATGTAAAAACGTGAATGAAGCATATGGAGTCGTAGTATTTTATATTATGTGCTATAAACCGCTCACATAAACTGATGTCAGTGCCTGGACAGACTGACGGAGTCCTGTGTTCTCATCATGACTCCTGTATTCAAATAGACAGCCTGCCTCAGCTGGATTTGCATAAACTGAACCCTATCTGCTTTTATTCATTTATGGACTCAGTGTTCGTGAGCTACAGTTCAACTTAAACACTGTCAGAGGGTCCAGCTGTTGAAGTGGAATCAATGAGGTGGACAAATGACCACTAAATTTCATTTAGCATGCAGGGTCAGAGCTTTGTTTCAATCTCTATTGAAGAGCAGGAAAGCTTCCCAAAACACCAAATGCATAAGGCTGAATTTTGCAGGATTAAAATCGTGCATAACAACATCAGGAATATTCACCCAGTCATGAGAATGAGACTGTATGTATCTATACATCCACAAATGCATTCATTCAGAATTTCCACTTTCCGCTGCCTGGCGACTTCTTGCCTGTAAATCCACTATTTTCTGATTTTGTCGAAACTGAATCTCACAGAATATATCATCATATCATTATATCCGATAAACATCAACATTTAAGCATTGTCACGTCACTGTTTATGTTAGCATACTAATGTTAGCATTTAGCTTGAAGACACCACTGTGCCTACGTACAGCCTGACAGAGCTGCTAGCATGACTAGACAGCATGATTTAATTATTAGAAACACATCAAAATGGCCAATCACTGTCACTTTTAACAGTGACACTGATGGGTGGTCTCGTGCATGACAGTTGGACGTGCTACGCGACCATCCACCATCTCGACCTTCACGTCTTCATATGTCAGTACTGGAGCTGCAGATTTGTCCAGTATGAATGAAGTGATACAAGCCTGCTACAGAGGAACCAACCAAGCAACCAAACATGGCAGAAACAAACTGCCTTCATAAATGATGCTCTGTTGGTCGGACCCAGATCGGACGGGTTCTTATTTAACCATTAAAACATTTAACTGTAACAGCAGAAATACTGACCGACAATCTCAACTATCTCTGTACAAATGCAGACTTTGAGAAGGTACATTTCACACACACACACACACACACACACACACACACACACACACACAGTGTTTAAGTTAATTAAACGGCCTTCAGCTCTCTTTAACTCGCACTGATTCAATATTAACACTAAACACACAACAGTTAAATAAGTGATGTGTCTCTCTTTTTTAAACACACGCCGTCTGTCCTCTAATCGGTCACCAGGGCGAATTACAACTCAAACATTTTAGTTTCAGGCAGGACATCTGTCCGAAATGTCGACTTTCTGCTTCATTTGTCGGAAAGTAAAAACCAACAGTTTGATTCTCCCTCGGGCAGATAAAGAGCTGAGAGAGAAGAGACGCTAATGAAGGAGCGTAAATCAAAGAGCTCTTCAGTCTGTCTGAGAGAGACAGAAAGAGCGAGGTTTACTGTGCACACACACTTTAACAACAGCACACACACACTGAAGTGCAGCTCTGTTTCACTTTCACAAGCTCTTTCAGAATTATTTCTTAACTTTGGACAGAGTCAGGCTAGCAGTTTCCCCCTGATTCCAGTCTTTGTGCTAAGCTAAGCTAACCACAACTTGATTCAAACTCCCTTCTTATCACTCATCTAAAGACCTTTCCCAGCTTGGAGTATGGAACATGCTTCATCTACCTCTTAGAATGATGACTTTATTATGTGTGACTTAATTATGTGTGATATTTGCCAGAAAACTTTTTACGATGTGAAGAAGTTCAAAAGCTAAAACTTATTTTGCTGTTGACGTGACGTCTTCACAATGTTTGTTTTGTTCAACCAACAGTCCAAAACTCAACATGATTACATTTTTTTTTCAAAAGCTGTGAACATTACATTTTTTCGAATGAAAAATTACTTTAAACGATTATCAAATAGTTGCCAATTCATTTTCTGTCAATCAAGTAATTTATTAATCGATTTATCATTCCAGTTGTACTTGTATAAACTGTTGTGTGATTTAATTTGTAAGAAAAGAACATATTTCATAAACTCTTCATATATTTTGTCTGTGAGAAGCTTCATTTGTAAAGTAACTAGTAACTAAAGCTGTCAGATCAATGTAGTGAAGTACAAAGTACGATACTTCCCTCTGAGATGTAGTGGAGTAGAGTAGAAAGTGGCATATGTCTATGAGCAGGGCTATAGCCAGGATTTTTACAAATACTGAGGTAAAAAGTCTCAAAAGCCACCCCAAAAAAGTCTGTTAAATGTTCTTTCTCCAGGTTTCTTTATATTAATGTAACTGTTAAAATATTTGTACAATTATCTCAATGTTGTTTAAAGGCCCTCTTTACAATGTTAGGAGTACTTTATGAAATCCTTTCATTATACTGTACTTTTTTCTACCTGAAACTGTCAAACTTAATTAATCCAGCACCAAACAGTGATTCCTGAAGAGGTAAAACCAATTCATGCATCCATTGTCTTGCTGCTTTCTGTTTCTGTTACATGGAGGCTGCTGTAATTAACAGTTTCCAAGAAGTCAATAATTATGACCAGGAAACTCTGATCTTCCTGATACTTGGCTTGGCGGCAAACAAACATGTCAGTCAAAGTTCATGATTCAAGATAACAGGAGATAAAGTGAACGGTATGAACGGTTAACTCTCACGTCTTCACCTCTGCAGCCATAAAACCCTATTAAATTATTCTTTCCCTTCTCTAAAATCCATCTAAAATGATGTGATCATGAAAAGAGTTCAACATATAAACCAACAGCGTGTCTCTCGATACTTTCTGACTTCCTGTCCGTGGTTCTCAACTCGAAGCACTTTGGTTCCTACTGAAGGCATAAATCCTTTGAAAAAACTCATCAATATCTTGTTTCATTTAAAAAAAAGTTTAGTAATTTTCAAAACAACCTCTCACTCTAAGTTTTATCAAACAAACGAGGAAAAAGAGCATTTGTTGGGGACTATTTTCAGCAGAGGATTGATCCACATTTGGTATTTGGGGCAGCAGGACAGTGTTTGTGGGACTGAGTCAGAATGAGCTGCAGTATGCAGTGAATGTAACTAAATACATTTACTTAAGTACTGTACTTACATACAAATTATAGGTACTTATACTGGACTCTTTCTATTTATACTACTTTAGATTTCTACTCCACTACATCTCAGAGGAAAACATTTGTCTGACAGCTTCAGTTATTAGTTATCTTTCAGATTTCGATTTTTCATCCTCTTCCTGTGAAAACCATGTATGTCCAGATGCGTTAATTTTTTAATGTGTTCCTTTAGGAGTTGAGAAAATTCTCCTGCTTCATAAATTCAGTAAACTCTTTAAAAAGTCTCTTGGCTTTGCTGGAAAATGTGTCATCACAAAGATGAAAACAGGTTGTTTTTCTGACCTCATGAAACCTTTTAGAGATACGCGGTTCTCACAGGACAGCGACACAACAAACATATGATCATCTTAGAATATGATGCATCACTGTAGATTAAACTCGCCAACAGTATATAAAGTAGTTAAACTGAGCTCAACCTGAAACACCTGCAGCAGTAAGATGCAACAGACAGAACGTTTTACTGCACAGTAAATGTGCTTTTACTTTTCATACTTTCAATGCATGTTGCTGCTTATACTTACATACTTTTATTAGTATTTTCACTCTGTGGTATTACTACTTGTACAAGTGCAAGATCTGAGTAGAACCTCTTCTGCTGCACCTTGTGAGATAAATCCAGGTGAGGCTTGAAAAACAAAGTCGTCAAAATCAGACCGGTGGTGTCAGATGCGCACGCACACACGCACGCACGCACACACACACACACACACACACACACACACACACACAGAGAGAGACACTCAGGTCACACTTCACACTTCAAAGTGGGAACTTTCTTGTAAACTCTTGTCTTCTCCGCCCGGAGACAAGCGGAGGACAAAGGCCGAGCTCAGCCGCCCGGAGTCACGTCGGACATTTACATCACAACGGCTTCAAACCGGCTCACACGTTTGATCCGCGCCAGGACGGCCCGGGACCCGGTGGGACCCGGTGGGAAGATTTTTACCCTCTATCCAGGGACAAGACACCAAGAATATCGACATACTTTAAACTTCACTTCATAGTTTTTTGTTTGTTTGTTTGTTTTTGACAACTCCCCGGTTGCAGGTGATGCGATATTTTGATCGATGAAGCTGCACAGCTGCAGTTTACACAGGGATCAAAATCAAGTGAGATTATTTAAAAAGACGAAAAACACCAATTTATTTAACACAGCAACGTGCAACACGAAAAACCTCGCTGAAAAAGTTAAATGGAAATAAAATGGGAGAAAACTCATATAAATAAATTAACAAAATAAAATAGAGGAGCAGTAAAAGTCTTTATGTTTATGGTTAAATCAAGTAAGACAATATCAAATCGGTATAAATCAGTAATTTATTATCTGATACAGCCTGTATTATTCTAGTTATTATCTTAACTATAATGCTGTTTGTGAGACTGACACTGGAAACAAATATGAAGTGGCTTTTACACTATAATTGTTATGATTATTATCATTATTGTTGTTTTTCAGTTACAATAGCGCTTCAGCTTTATGAAACTGCTCCTATGAAGTGCTGACAGTGAAGAAAAGTTAGAAATCCATGAACTTTCACATTCACATCATTAATTAACAGTAGAAGTGCTGTTTCCCGTCAGGCTGCTGCTGCTGCTGATATCTGCACTGAGTACAAATGTTCAGACATTTGAGTATCACGCTGCTATCTGTCCTCTATTGAAATGTTAGACAGTCTGTTGGCAGTCTGTGTGTGTTACTGGGAATAAAAGAACTATAAAAGCACTATAACTGACAACTAACAAATTCAACTTGATTTAAGTTGTATTAAATAGATCCAAAGAGTTTAGAACTATTACAGCAGTATCAGGAATATTACATATAATTAAAAGATGCTACACCTTCATCACACACGTCTTTATAAAAATATTAGAGATAATATAATAACATTATCTACAGGAAATAATAAATAATTCCTCTTCATGAAAATGTCACCCCGGGTCTTACTTGGGTTGGGCGGTGCGGAGCTGCGTCGTATCCAGTCATAGGGGTTCCTCCTCGGCGGGGATCCGGGGGACAGCTGCCCCGCCGACGAGTTCAGGGAAGCGGGCAGCAAACCAGGCGGCTGCCCAGTAAACTCCGGGGGGCTGAATCCCAGGGTGGGACCCACCGCGCCGGGCACGGTGGATGCGCTGGGAGGCCCCCCGGCCGCGGCGGCCGCGGCTGCGGCGGCGTAGTGATGCGACGACCAGTCGTCCCGTGTGGGCGGAGGGGGCGGGTAGGCCGAGCTCCAGCCGCCGGCGCCCGGCCCGGCCTGCTGAGCCGGGTGCAGGTCGTTGTTGATGCCGTGGTGGTGGTGGTGGTGGTAGCCGGCGAAGTCTGAGTACTGCGGTGGGGCCGGGACCGCGAAGTTCTGCGGGCTGAGGCTGAGGCCCGGGTGGCGGGTCACCGGGTTCTGGTGCGGGTACATTGTGGGGTCCTTATCCAGCTGCAGGTAACTCACGTACATCTTTCCAGGTGAGGGAACTCCCTCAGCATACTGCGGATCCAGCCTGATGTCTCTCCACTCTCCTCTCCGGCTCACCTGATCTACAGGTTGAGTGAGCTTCACTGTGTATGCTCTCTCTCCTCTCTACCTGTCCACACCTCCACCTGTTCTCTCTGTGTGTATATGTGTGTGTGGGTTCTCCATCAGCTGCCCGTTAAAAACTTCTGGAGTCACATGGGCTGTTTTATTGCTCTTATCTCCCTCCCCCCCTCTCTCTCACGCTCTCACTCTCTTCCTCTGTAGCTCTTCCTCACGTCTCCTCCACTTCATCCTCCTCATCCTCACAGTTATCACAGATATAACCTACCGGTTACCAAATGTTTTTATCCACTTAAAGTCAAAATACTAGTAGCAGTCAGTAGTAAAATCCACAGCAGGTTAGCCTCCCTTACCCCTCCATCAATCCCCCGTGCTCCCCCCTCCCTCCCCCGGCCTGCAGTCTCTTCTCTATCGGCCTGCATTTGCATGACAGTCGGCTGCTGCATTTCAAAGGCTGCCATCAAAGGAAAAGAGGCTAACTTACAAATGACGGTAAAGAGATGAGAAAAAAAGGACTAACATGTCGTCAGTCAGAGTGACGGCAGGTCAGCGTCATTCATTCATTTATTCATTCATTCATATACTCATGTATTTATTTATTCCTTTTCATTTCCGCTCTCTGTCAAAGTCAAAGGCCAAAGATTTAGTTTATTCTTCCGTAAAAACATGAAAATGCAGGGCTGTCATGAAGAACTTTAACACTATTTTTGAAAAACCCTATTATTACTGTGTTAAAACACTTTAATTTCAAAATTCACTGTCAGTTTTAATATGTTTTAAATCACATTTGAATTGTAGTCTAAAGTCAAGGCAAGTTTATATGACACAGGGTGTTTTCAGACTCTGATCTGACTGTTTTAGACCTTATATGAGTTTATTATTATTATTAATTTTAATATTGTTGTTGTTAAATTAAAGCAGGTGATAGGAAATAAATCCCAAGTGACCTTGATACTCAGTCTTAAAAATTATTTAATTAAGAGTCAAAACCATAACTCTTTCCTATTTATTTTATTGAATTAATGACATATTTGAGCTGCACAATTTAGAAGGAAATCAATGGTATTTTATAAATACTTTTTTTAAGTACAGTTTTGAGATACTTGCACTTTATTTGAGTATTTCCATTTTGTTCCATTTTGTCCTCTACTACTTTTATTTGCAGGTGAGTTACAGCACAGTGACAGTGCAGCTGTAAATGCATGACTTTTACTTGTAATTGAGTATTTTTACAGCAAACTATTGCTACTTTTACCTGAATCAAAAGACATTTTATAACTTAATTCAGGATGTAATTCAATTTCGTTTTCAACAATTAACTACACCAGATCAGTGAAACTTCAGCCCTAGTGAAGTCAAACAGAATGCAATCCATTTATATAATAAGACATTTGAGATGAGTTATAAGTGTTGAAAGTATTATTTTGGTCCAATTTTGGCTTTCATAACTCAACCCAGATTTTTCATATTCAGTCAAATGTAAAGCCTGAATTTATATTTTTATATTTTCTATCATTATATTTTGATTTTATCTCCGTATCTTATTTCAATTAGATAAAATACAAATGGACAAACCAGACCCTGCAGTGCAGTAATAAGAGGCCCCACAACTGATAAGATAAATAAAAGCAAACTGTATCTCTGGTCCTTTTATGTTTGTGCATTTGTATTTAGTTTTCTAATTTATTCTATTTAAATTGATTGTCTTTCTAAATGTTGTTAAATGCATTTATCCACCTCATGTAAAAAACTTTGACGCGCATCCATGTTTAAAAGGTGCTTTACAAATAAATGTGTTTTATTTTTCAAAGTGCAGGAGCATTTAAAACCTCTAAAAAGTTAATGTTTTAGGAAAATCCGTCCCTTTGTCTATATGTTGGTATTTTCTGTTGCTTGCTTGATACCCAAAATTACAGTAATAATGATAATAATGGAAGAAAAAACTTTATTTATAAGGCACTTTAATTATCAGCCAAAATCGCTCAGTCTGTTGTGATCTTCATGTCTAAAAGTAATTATAATTTAAAAAAAAAAGAAATGTTAAACATTGCCATGGTCTGGGATTCTTCTATGTTTAATTTAAAGACATTTTAAGGAAAGAAATAGGTATAAATATTTTATACAATATAAATGGTTTTATGTCATATGTGGTGCACAAATTCCATCTTTATGTGTACTTTAAGAAAAAATATTAAATAAAATAAAGTTTAATCCTTACAGTTTTACAACACAGTTTGTCAAACTTATATATAAAAAAAATATGCGATCCAATGAGGCAAATCAGTCAATTAAAAAATTCCCTGTCAGTCGGCCTGTAATTACAACACACACACACACACACACACACACACACACACACACACAGAGGAAGCAGCGAGGTCACCTGAGGGTCAGCAGCAGCTTCGTCTCCGTTCTGAACTGAAGGTAAAACAGAGGAGGCGTCTGAAGTTATCAGCTCCCTGTTTTTAATTCAATAAAGTAAAACATTCAGGACAGGAAGTGTATGAAAAATTTTAATCTGAAAAGACACTAGTAACTAAAAATATCATACAAATGTAATAGAGTAAAAAAGTAATTGCCTCTGAGATGTGAAACAGAATAATAAAGTAGTGTAAAATTGAAATGAAATAAAAATGAATGTAAAGTACAAGTACTTCAAATTACTACTCAAGTACAGTACTTCCATATTCCACTACTGCTGGAGACTACAAACCATGTTTTGGGGGAGGACTGTGTTATACAGCTCCACTTTGCTCCGCTCGTTGAGAAAGTAACATGAAGTATGAAGTGACAGCAGTGTGTCTGTGTCTCTGATGAACCTCCAGATAATAATCAGCTGAATCTGCAGCTCCCCTCAGCCTAACGGAGCTTTATAATGACTTTCAGCTCATGGTTTATCTCTCCTGGTTCACTCTCAGCGCTAACATCACATCATTTTCAGAGAGAAAGCTGTAAAAAGCCGCTGAACACCTGCTCAGCAGCAACCAGCAGCAAGCACAGTTAGAGACTCGCTGGTGAACATTGTGGCGCATTAATCGGCTGAAGAGCCAGAGATTTCACTCAGGAGTTGTTCGAGACCAAAAAAAAAAAAAAAAAAAAACAGCTAAAAGAGAGTAAATATTTACAGTTATCTTCATCAGGTGACACAAACACGATGAATGATGATGTTGCTCAGTAAAAAGTGGTGAAAGAAGTACACAGATCTTTACAAAAATACAACAGTATAGGACTACTCTTTTACATGTAAAAGTCCTGCATTCAAAATCTTATGTAAGTGAAAGTACAGGTATGAGCATATACTTAAAGTACCTGGAGTTAAAGTACTCATTAGGCAGAATGGCTCATTTTAAAATCATGTATGTATATAACATTTTTGGATTATGATTATTGATGCATTAATTTGTTATTTACTTTAATGTTGCAGCTTGTAAATGTGGAGCTAATTTTAATACCGTTGTATACTGCTGGGTAACTAAAGCTGTCAAATGCAGAGGAGTCCAAGATAATGTAATGAGCACTTATATTTACAGAGCTAAACACTACAATACCCACAAGCCTCAGCTGTTGTTTCTATAGAGAATAATGCCATCATGTCATCATAGTGATTTCATCCCAGAGCCCAAATGTGAAGTGATTACTGATTGCAGAATTTAAACCTCTAGGACTGGATGCTTCTGGCCAAAATGCACCTTGGGAGTTGTAGTTGACTCCTCTCCATCAGTTTTTATGACCAGGTTATGGGCTCCTTGCAGCTTTGACTCTTTAATTAAAACACCTGACATTTTCTAACACTGCTGACTCATCTCTATTTTTTGTACTTCAACCAGGAGAACTTCATGTCCATCCAAGACTTGATGAGAGTGACTGTGAGCTGAATTTCCTTCCAAATGTGGAGCAAATTTTAACAGAATTTGCCGAAGAAAATGCGAATGGTGATTGTTTCCACTGCTGTTGCGAGAATATGAGCTCATTGGTTGATGGCGAGAAACAGCAGGTGGAGATAATTCTCCAGTTGGTGCCTTTAAAAGGACACAACAAGATGACATCATTAAAAGAGCTCCAATCAAAGCTTGAACGATGAAGAACATGATGGGAATCAGACACTTCGGTGAGTTTCATCTGAGGAAGGTTAAATCCTCCTCATCACTCTACACAGATCTGACATTTTCAGCTCTTCGCTGGTGACTTTTAAGTCACATTTTTCATGGACGTCTTAATTTATTCACTGAGTCTGTTTGTGTTTGCTTTCTGTGTTTCCATTCAGATTTTTTAATGTGCAAACAAAGAACACAAAATTCATGTAATATACCACGCATTTATATATTCATATGTAATAGAATATAATGCAGTAAGGCTCTCAGGCAAGCAGTTAGTCAAAATAAAAGCCCTCTGCTACTTTAATGTTTTTATTGAGGCAATAAATGCACATGTTATAAATATTGAGGGGGGTCGGTCCTCTCCATCCATTGCCCCAAGTCTGCACCTATGTGTTGTATAGAAATGCAGCAGTCATCTATAGAGAATAATCAGTCTTCTGCTCTCACCTCACAACTCTGTTTTACCTGCACACTTCTTAAAACCTGCAGTTGTGATATTTGTATCACACACGGTTGCCCAGCTTTGGATTAAATAGATAGATAGATAGATATACTTTATTTATCCCAAGCTGGGAAATTGCAGAAAAAATGACATTAAACAGGTGACGACAGACACAAACAAAAACATTAACATCAACATTAAGTGACATTAATTTTGATGCAGCTCCCGACTGTCTTCCAGTATCTCCAGATCCTCCTACGTGTTCATTTACACAGGCCTACCGTCTTCACATGTGAAGCCACATATGTGGCTGCTGCTTGACGTGCTGTGAGTCAACACTTTTATCAGTAAACTCATCCTGGTCTTTGTCTTTAGACAAAGTCTTTTGGGAACTTTAGTCATCTGGAAACCTGCAGCGGCTCATCTTGTGAAGGTTTCGTTTGCTGAGTTTGCGATAGGACTCGATACTTTTATGACCTCTGAGAAGATTTCTAATCAGCTCAGCTCACAGTTGACTCAATGTGCAGTTTTTTATTTATTTCCCATTGATGTCTTCATCTGCGTTAACTGTTAAAAACACTCTTAACTGTTGCTGGATCTGATCTGATCTGATGAAAAGTGTCACACGAGAATTCCTTAAAAAAAAACCCAACAATAAAAAAGCACTGAATTTTCTGGATATTTGTCCTGTTTTACTTCTTTATGTATAATTATTTGAACTCTTGGTTGAGGACATTTTGTGCAGTCAGGGGCTGTTCAAGGGTCCAGACTTATATAAAGCTATAATGATTCTGAAATGGGCCATTCTGCATAATGAGTACTTTTGGTACTTTAAGTATATTTGATGGTTCAGTAATATTTTGAGTGCAGGACTTGTTACAGAGTATTTCTACACTGTAGTATTTCTACTTTTACTTAAGTAAAAATGGACATGAAATGTTATTCCTGCAGAGTAAGTAAATAAGTTACTTAGCTCATATTGCAATGTATATGTTCTTCACAAAAGAAGTCAGCCAACTGACAGAAGTACACACTTAGGAGGAACAAAAAAACCCTGATCTGAGGACCACTTATATATGATCCAGGGATGCTTTGAAGAGGGAATTACAACTGAGTTAAACAACAAAATAAAAGTGCAAATTGTCATGTCCATCTCAGCTTGAGAAACAATTGAAACACGAACAAATCAAACACTTGTCCAGAGTCAGATGCATTTAACAGAGGTGGAAAGAAAACCCAAGATAAATTACTGGTCTTTGCACTATAGTTGAGTATTTTCTTCTCATGTTACTTTATGCTTCTACTTCACTACATTTTCCACTGAGCAATTAAATATCTCATATTCTTTATTCTTAAAAATCAAAGATCAGAAAAAATTATAAATAAATGAATATTACAAGATGTTAAGGAAAGCGGAAGACCAGAATGAAAGAAAGAAGCTCTCTCACGCAGTTTAATATGTTTTCCTGTAGCGCCCTCTGCAGGCTTTCTGTTGTTAAAGCTTGACATTAAGTGCTTTTTTTGACGATTGACGTTCCTTTCACTAAGGATTCTTTTGTACTTCTGTTTTGAATAGACTTTAAAAATAAGGAATATGAACAGTACCGGTATTTCATATATTATTTTTTTTTTTATTTTCGGTGGTGAGATCTCGGATCTTCTGATAATCTCGCGGTAGTTCACGCCCTGGCCAACAGGCGTCGTTCTACAGCGATCGGTTGTTTTTGAAAGCTGAAACAGTAGAAGAAGACAGAAAGGCGCTTCGAGGAGTAAACGAAAAATTCAAAATGTCTGCTCCCAAAACCATCCCTAAAGATGCTCAGGTAACGTTATTAAATCAGAGTTTTGACAGTTCATTTGTCATTAAGATGCAGTTTGAATTCACCCTGATCGTGGCTTTGTTTAAATGCAACAGTTTGTATATGTTGCTCTGAACCTACAAACGTTAGCTAGCTCGTCAGCTAACATTAGCTCTGGATTACCGTTCACAACACTATCAGTTAGCGTGTTAGCCTAGCCAGTAGCCGGCAGAGAAGTGCTGTTGGGGTGTAAACACGAGTGTCTTCTGCATTTTTTGACAGATTTGCGCAATATGTGTCTCTGACATTGACTAGCCCTTGAATTTATTAACATTAACAACCATGTAAGCTAGCTTTTAGGTAGTGTTTGATACCGAAACACCGTGACCTGACTTAAGAGATAGGACGCTAAATTGTTGGTGTCACGGTAACTGACTCCTCCACATGAGTAATTGCCGCTTTTACTTGTTTTCTCACAGTTTACAGGGTCTTGATATAAAACATGCTGCTGCTCGTCCTGAATTTCATTAAGTGAAGTGTAACACAGTGGTACATACAGGAACGTTACATGGCCAAAAGTATGCGGACTAATTCTGTCTGTCCAGCGCAATGTTACAGCGGTGTATTGGTAAAATCTGGCCACTGTGAGGCTTCTTCCCCTTTCAAAACATCAGTTCTCACACATATATACATTAGTGCTCCTATTTTCGTTATGGATTTATCTGACTATTAGTTCTTTCAATTAATAGCCTAAATGTTTAGTCCATGAAAAGTCAACAGTTAGTGAAAAAAGTCTGAAACCCAAAGATATTTGATGTACAAACATAGAAAAAGAGAATTAATTATTCAATTATCAAGCAAATTGAAATTAAAAACTGACAGTATGACTCACTGAAGTAATGCAGTATTTGTTGGGTTTATAAAATACATAAAACTGCCTGTTACAAGTTCTAACCCTGTAAGGCCCTCTGTTGCAGTTTCTTTCTTTTTTTTTAAAGACCATTTTACATAGTCAATGGGTCCAATTGTTTAACTGTGCAATGCAATATGTTTATAGACCTGGCCATTAGGCCATGAACTCACACAACCTGCAATCTTTGGGGGTATTTGGGCCACACAGGGCCAAAAGCCCATGATGGCATTTGCAAATGGATTGTTTTGTTCAAAACCCTCAAATATTCCATGTACAGTGATATAAATTAGCAGTCCTCACATTTGAGAGGCTGAAACCTGTGAGTGTTTGGCAGTGCTACTTGATAAGCGACTGAAACAAATGATTGAATATCAGAGAATAGCTGCCTTTTAATTTTCCTACCAATCAATCATTTAATCGTTTTTGTTTCATGTGTGAGGACTTATGTTTGATGACGTGAACTCATGTTGTATTTCTTCATCCTATTGTTGTCATGTTGTCTGATGGATCATAACTGTGTGTTGCAGGTGATGATACAGATCCTAAAAGACATGGGCATTACTGAGTATGAGCCCCGAGTCATCAACCAGATGTTAGAGTTCACCTACAGTAAGTTAACAACACTGAATTTATATAATAAACAGATTAACATCATGTTTGTCATGTCTGACTGCTACAGAAGCCTGTAGCGGACTTAAAACTAGATGGCTGCAAATTTAGAGGTAGTACAGTTTTTGTATTCTTAAAGGATCCCTGTTGAGTTTTAGACTTGTACTGGTTTCACATTATTTCACTGATCAACAGGTGGTGTTAACACTTAAAGATACACAGCAATGCACTGACTGCTAGCAAGTAAACATGGATGTAAACAGTATTAATTGTGAAATACTTTGCAAATCTGGTCTGCGGATGTTTTTTGATGCTGGAAATACACTTAACACATTTGTTAGACCTCAAGGAAGTCTTCGTCAAGGTACTGGCATGTATCTGTCATTTAACTCTCTGCAGTTATCGCAGTCCAGCAGTCAATCGTTATGGCCACTTTATCGGCTGAAAGTGGCTGTGCCTCTATCTTGTCTTTCAGTTGTGCAGCTTGTCAACAAGGCTAGTAATTGTACCTGTTGAGGGGATGCGATAGTCTGGTTCAGTGTAATCAGTTCAGTAATTCAGTGTTGGTCCTGTGTTTATGTTGCATTGAAGATGATGTCACAGGAGTTTTATACAGTGTTGACGGTCAGCTATGTTGGGGGGTACAATCTCTTCTTCTCTGCCTTTTTTTTTGTCTTTTTGCCACTTTCCTGCTTATCTAGACGTCTTACCACCATCTGTAGATCAGTGGAACAATGTGAAAGCATGCAAGGGGCAGCATACCTCTATACAAAGATCTGTTTTCACTCTAACATTAAAAGGACTTTTTTTGTTGATGAATGTAAAAAAATGAATCCAGTGTTGTAAAACAAAACAATAAGTCATGAAAACAAAACAGGTCAAATATCTTTAAAAAATCTGTAAAATTCTTTCAAAATATATTAAAAATTTATATAAAAAAAATTTTCATTGTAATAATGAATCAAACACTTATTTTGTTATATGTAAGGATTTTAAGTAGCATCACATAACTCAGCTACTGTTTCTCTCCACAGGATATGTGACAACCATCATCGAGGATGCCAAAATCTACGCCACACACGCCAAGAAGTCCAATGTGGACGCTGATGATATCAAATTGGCCATCCAGTGTCGCATGGACCAGTCGTTCACCTCGCCGCCACCGCGAGACGTAAGCCTTCATGTTACTGTCCTTCTCTCAACTGTTATATGGAGTTGAATCACATCTTTGTATTACGTCCATTCTGACTCATGTCTCTGTTTTTGCCTGAGCAGCTTGTTCTGAAAATGGTTTGTTAACTATTGTTGCTGAAGAACAGACGCGCTCTTTAAACAACAGCACAGATGAATGCTGTGCACATTATTATGCTGTTTGTTTGTTGTTGTTTTTTTTTTTATATATATATTTTCTTTCATAACCTGTATCTCCTGCTCTGCTGTGTGTTCAGTTCCTGTTGGAGGTTGCAAGGCAGAAGAACCAGACTCCTCTGCCACTAATCAAACCATATACCGGACCCCGACTTCCTCCAGACCGCTACTGCCTGACTGCGCCCAACTACAGACTCAAGTCTGTACAGAAGAAGGTAAAACCTTAAACCTTGTCCTCCGGTTTAATTTTCCTTTTAGTCCCCAAAACAACTCTTTGAGGTGTGTATTTGTCCTTCCAGGTGTCGTCATCCGCTGGCAGGATATCGGTGCCTCGCCTCAGTGTCGGCGCTGTCTCCAGCAGACCGAGCACGCCAACCCTTGGTGAGTCTGTCATTTGATGCTACTGTAGAGGACATTACAGACAAGCCCAGGCAGATGGCTAGTGTTACCCAGAATGCATTGCAGCTACAGTGTGTATCCTGACCTTCTCACCTCATTTCATGTCTCGATTCTTACATGTTCGATTAGAGTGCAACAATGCTCAGTACTGTAGTTTGTCAAAAAGGAATTATGGGATGTAGACAATCTAAGGTCACATCAATCATCAACTTAACTTAACTTATTAACTTAAACAATACTGTATTTTTGTGGCCAGTACCATCGAACCATATTTAAGAGTTAAAGTTATTTTTTAAATTGACAGCTGCCTAAATTTTGGATAAGATACCCAAATCTCTTATCGGATCTTTGCTTCATGATTAGAGCAGAATGGAATACAGGGTCCTGTGGTTTCCACAATGCAGAAAACATGGACAGATACATCGAATACGTTGATTGATAGAAAGTTAATCAGCAACTCTAGAAATCCTGCAGGTCAGTCTAGCTGTTAAGCTGAGATTTAAGATGAGCTCAGAGAAAAAAATCCAAAACTCTCAACAACATCACACTAAAGGAACAAGAAAAACACATTTTTGAGTGAAGTGGAACTTAAATTAATGTAAAACCATGAAACACTTGACTTGCAGCTGGTCAGTGTCACATGTCTGTATGTCTCCAATCAACTTTGGATGTGCTCCCTTTTTATATTTTTAAAGAAGTGTCTGTGAAAGTTGTCATGGGAAAGTCACACAATAGAACTATACAACAGTAAAATATCCTGAAAGTAAATATTTAAGACGTTCTCTGTGTTGGGGTCATGATCCGTAGTTTCACTACTACGCCCCTGATTCTGGTTAGACTAGTAGTACTCCAGAAAAACCTCTTTCATATAAACCCGGTGTGTCTCTGTTCATGTCATGGTGTGTTTCTGCTTCACTTAGTCTGAACAGATGTGGCTTTCATCTTTGCTCCCAGTTGGACCAGTTTGTGAGCACTGGCCCAGTGTGTTCTGATCAGTGTTTTCTTCACAGGAACCCCGTCGGTCCAGTCCGTCACCACTAAAGTCGGCGCTCCGGTGTCTCTGACGGGTCAGAGGTTCACCGTGCAGATCCCACCACCCTCTCAGACGGCCACCACCAAAACCAGTAAGGACCTGTTATTTTAAATCTAATGCCAGTTTAATATCAGGGTTCAACCACTGACCAGTAGCAGGTTGTTGACTTCTAGTATGTTACATCTGAAGAAAGCTGATGTTTATTTAATCAGGAATGACTCAGAGATATTAAAAATCTGTCTTTTCTGAAGTGTTTTGGACAAAATCAGCAACAAATACAAAGAGTGACAAAAGACATAAAACACAAAATGTCACAGAAGTAGTAAAAAAAAATCTGAAATAAAAAGGTTCCATCAAAGAAACAACATGTCTAAAACCATAAAAAGACCAGTTTAAAACCAACTGAAGATATTTTAACTATAATAACCTCATCACAGGTTTCTTCTATGTGGCTTTGCTCAGACAACAGTTGGCAATGAAATTATAATTTACTGCAGGCACTTCCCTATTGGAACATAGTATTTATTATTTTGATTTATTGATGTGGCTCTCAAAGATTCCAGTCCTGGTTGATGTGGCGACACCTGTAGTTACTGGTGGGAACATCAGATGTGGTTTAATACTGCAGGCTACAGAATTCTGGGAACAGTGAAACAAACTGTTGACGTATGAATAAACACGTCGGGCAATATTTGGCCTTTCTTGCTGAGAAGTTGTAGGTTTGCAGCTCGTCATCTTACCGCTCACTGTGGCTGCCCGTTCTTCTTCCATTACCCCCTATAACATTTCAAACTTGGCCTTGTTTCACTTTTTTGATGAGCGATAGCAGGAAGTGCTGAGCTCACTGACGAACACACTGCACTTCCTTTGGCCACTTCTTAATAAAAGCCAACTCGTGTTAAATGCTTTTAATGTGAAGCTGCAGCAGAAGGAAATATTCATTTAGTATCAGCAATAACTTGATACAGCATTTTACTGTATTATTTACTGCAATCACATAAATATTGCAATACTTTCATCAGTGGGCCAGATTCAGTCATCATTGTGTTAACACATTCAGTGACTTAACAGACATTTAAATGAAAATATTCTGTAGTCTGTGAACATCTGTAATCAACACACCCAGCACACAAAAAACAACACAAACAGGACCAGACGACCACAATCAACAAACAACTAGTAAAACATCAGATCCTGAAGGTTTAAAACCGCTGAGGAGAATGAACAAATGTCAGGTGGACGAACACACCTGATGTCTGTGCAGATGTTGAACTAAAACAACTAGAGCTTTGAGTCAAATCTTCTTAACAGATTTTAAACTTGATTTTGTCCCCTGCCACAGTATTATGGGGTGTTTTCAGTGTACATATGAGCACGTGAATATTATAAAACAGGCTTAAACAAATGCAAATCTACAGAATCCTGTAAGATTTCACAGCGTGTTTGACAAGAAACTCTGTAAATGAGAACAAAACGGCTGCCAGCCTCCAAAAACATCACGTTCTTCACCTGTTGTGAATATGCACAACAAAACCCGGGAGGTTTAACCCGAGCTGCTCTTCTCGTCCCGACAGCCACGCCGTCCACTCCCGCCGTCTCCAACGTCCTCATCAACCCGTCTCTGATCGGCTCCAAGAACATCCTCATCACCACCAACATGGTGTCGCAGAACTCGGGCGGAGAGTCGCTTAAGAGGAAGCACGAAGACGAAGATGACTATGACGCTTTATGACGGCGCGACTGAAGACGGCTTTTTTTTTTTTTTTAAATCACCTTTTTAATTATCCTTAAAAAATGCAAAAAAAAGACTGTTCTCACCAGAAACTGATCCAGATCACGGCTCATTAAGAACTTGTGATGTTAGTTTTCTAGAATGTTCGTTTAACCAGAGAAGACCCGCTTCACCTTCAGTGATACCCGTTCACGCTGGGAGTCAACCAGTCAGCTGGGTGGTCTCAAATTTGGCTGGTTACAGCTGGACTGCGTGAGGAAACCTGCTGTGATGTTCCGCTGATTTACAATAAACTGCATCAAAATTTAAACTGAGCTGCGTCTGTTCTTAAACTGCTTCGGAGGAATATTCCACCGAACATTTCCACCTCGGAAAATCAACACTAGAACAAGAAAACATTAACGCGCTGTAATTCAGCATATCAGCACTTGAAAGACTAACTTGTATTGATGTACAGGCGCACTCCGGTGCACCGGGACATAACTGTTGAGTGTGGGAAGTACTCAAATCCTTTCATGCTAATACTGCACTGTAAAAATAGTGTTACAAGTAAAATTCCTGCCTTGAAAATGTTCAGTAATAGCATGTAAGCATACATCAGGATGATGTACAAACTATTTAAGAAGTACTCAATGCGGAGAAATGTCCTCTGTGACTGTTATACTACTGTATGTTATTAGAGTATTATTACGCAGACATTGATGTAAAAGCAGGATTTTACTGTCATTCTGACAGCTGTCCTTGTAATTTACTCTTAATTTGCAAAGTAAAAAAAGCTGTTAAATATGAAGTACAAAGTAAAATATTTCTCCCCTCAAATGTTGTGGAGTCGAAGTAACTTCTGCTTTATAAGGTACTCTTTGAAGTCAAGGAGGAAGGAAAGATTTGTCATTATTAGTCTGGAGTGTTGAAACTATGGTGGCCCTGAGAGCTCAACGGATTGCCCCTTTGCAGACACATAAAAGCAAATAACGAAAACTTTAATTAGACAACAGGTGCAGCATTTAGAAAAATATATTTAAAAAAAAGGTTGTGTTTTTATTGTCAATGCACATGTGAACACCCCCTGAGTTACATTTAACCGCTGCTGAACAGCATTTAAGTGACTGCATTTCCACCTGCTGTTGAAATTAGTTGTATTCAACCAGACTTTTGTTTTCCAAAAAAATCTGGTCTAGTTTAACTTTCACCAAATCAATGCTAACTTCAGTTTGACATTTGAGGACAAAAAAAAACAAAAACGTGGCTGAAAAAAATGTCTAAAACATTAATTCATCAACTGCACAAGCACCAGACAGCAGCAGTATCTGTTAGTTCATTTTGCCTTTAATAATAAAAAGAAAACTAAAATAAAAATCTCAAAATAAAAAATACATGGCAAAACAATAGACTCTTAAATGATTATGAGAATAATCATGGTCGCAATGATGATACAGTAGAAGTAATAATAAGTCACCATAATAATAATAATAATAATAATCAGAAGCATAATAATCATAATTCTATCTTTTCTGGTGTTCGTCCCACCAGCAGAAATCACTTCCTGTTTTATAGACATTATGGTAAGCATCGCACAGGCCGGGGCGTGGCACTTGTCAAAATATTTTCACACTTAGCAAAGTTACCCCACATATGCACGACAAAATAAGGACAGAATCACAGCTCGTACGATTCACAGCACTGCTTGGAAAATAAAAATAAAAGTCAAAAAATTAAAAACATGCTGTTTCTTCTTCTTCTTCTTCCCTTCTGGGTGACGGTCGCATCTTCAATGACTGACTGAGCGAAGGGGGAAGGGAGGGTAGTTTTTAGATTTAAAAAAAAAAAAGTTTGTTGATTTGAGTGAAGCCTCGAAACTCAACAAAAAAAAAAACAACAATTTTGAAAAATGGCCAAGCGTCAAAAAAGATCAACATTCTTCTTTTTCTCCCGAAAGAAGCAAAAAAGTAATAACGTCTGCAGTTCTGAGGGTTTGTTTTCCAATGAAAGTGCAGTGCTCTTGTGTCGTGTGAAATGTTGATCTGTGCAGTTTTTGTTTTTTTTTTTTGGGGGGGGGGGGTAAAACTTGTTAAGAGACACATTTTATGGCGACGAACGAACGTTGAAAACTACTTTCAGCCATCTGTTTTTAAGAATGAACACACAGAGAAAAGATCAAGTAGAGGATAATAATACCCGAGCTGCTGAAGTCCTTCACATCATGTCTGAGTCTGAATGAAGAAAACAAAAACGTAAAGAGGGATGATGCTTCAGGAGAAGGGGAGGCAGGAGGGTCATGTGGTGGTTTTGAAGGGAAACACTGGTGCCGTTTGGTTTATTTTAGTCACATCTCTCATGCACTGTTTTCATTGGCTCTGGACGTTTTCATGGCACTTTTCCTCGTGTATGATTTGGTCATTTGTATTTTAACTTTATGTCACACAACATAGACACTGGTGATAAGACTGTAGAATTAGGGCCACGGTGAGAAATAAACTGAGATTTCATTACGATGAAATATTTGAAATGTGTTTTGACAGTTAAGTTATAGTTCTGAGAGCAAAGTCAACTAAAGCCAGTAAAAAGCAGCGGTGTTACGGGAAAGCTGTATTTTTATAAGACAAAAAGTCCTTTAGAGAATAAATTGTAATCTAAGAAATTTTACTCATAATAAAGACTAAATTTTATGAGATTAAAACGTGACGAATGTCAATACAATAATTTATGAAACAAAAAGTCATATTATCGGCATTCAAGTTGTAATTTTACCAGACAAAAAGTCTGAATTTTACAAGAATTTAATTAAACAAAAAACAAGAAACCCTCAACACAAGGTCCAACTTGTTCGTTGTTTCCGAGGCTTTCAAACACATTTCCGTTGCCATGGAGATGGCTTAGTTGTTCTCACATAACCAAAGTATTCCCAATTAGGTCACATGATAACTTCTGCCTGCCAGGCATTATTCAGGGCAGAAAACACGCGAACCGCCTATAATTAGGGACACATTTCAAAGGCAAAATTAATGAATAATTACCACAAAACGATCTCGACATTTGTTTTAAATAGCTAGCATTTAAAAACAGAAGGCTGATGGTAAAACTTGTGCATGTTTTTTTTAATTAAATAGAAGACATTTTTTTCTTGACTAGTCGTTAAAAAAATCCTACAATTAAAATTTAACTCATCAGTAATTAAGACATAAGCACTGTGAATAACGTTATTGCTAACACAAGAACTTACAGCCTATCTATAGGGAACAACGATAGACAATAACAGAGAATCATCGTCCGGACGTACTTATAATTGGCTTTTTTTTTTCTTTTTGTCGACGTACAGTAGGTTCCTTCAATTTACCGAGTAACAAAAGAGTCACAACTGCATCACAGTCTACACTGCAAATTCTGCTTTTAGCCGCAATAATCAAAAAAATAAACAAGGGACTGGCAATAAAAGATATCTTATTGGCAACAGTGAGATCTAGAAGGCACAATGCAGTTTACAGTGGTAACTAAATTACTAAAAGATGCAGCTTGATCCTTCAAAAATAAACACTTAATGTATTTATACATATTTGCTGAAAGTGCATTTGGGTCAATGAGAATTTTAAGCAGAGATGGTGATAAACAAAAGAACAGCAGTATTTCCCTTTAACAAGCTGATGATGACAGTTTGATCCTTTAAGCCAGGTGGGGTCGAGTCACGGACTGTTTCAGCTGACCGCTCTCTCTGATTGGTCTGATTCAGTCTGAATATAAACTCACAGTTTAGCATCGGTTTTAAAGCATTTCACAACTAAAAGAAGTGACGCGAGTGCTGCTCTGTGTTTCAGAAAAGGAAGAGAAGTCCACTTTTACTGTCAGTCAGGTGTAAACAGGACCAAATGAGCAGAAACCAGACCAATTTAAAGCAGATGCAGGTCAAATATCTCAGTCTGCTGAGTGATTCGAGGTCCAACTCAGGCTTAAAGTTTAATCCGAGTTTAAAAAACGATTCCAGCGTGATCAGAGTTTGTGCTCAGTTCGGTTTGGTGTTATTAACAGTTAAACGCTGTTTTTTTTAAAGAGGAGAGGAAGGTGACATCAAAACTGTGTGAGCAAAAAAAAAAAAAGTTTATTTATCTGTAGCCGGTGGACAACTTAAGCTCAAAAACCTGAAACTTCTTCAATAAAGTGAGTGCAAGTGTGCACGATCCTTTGATTCCTTCACAGAAAGATGTGAAAATCACTGAAGAACAAAGAATGAAATATTCTGACGTCTGACTGGAGCTTCTGCTTATCGGTGATCAATTAACTTCCCTGACTGAAGAACAAATCCACAGCTGAACGAGCCGGAGAGGCACCACAACCCCGATTTAAACCTGGTGCAGAAAAGAAAAGTGAAACATATAGAAGTCTGGTGATAGTCTGATAGCTTATTTCTCTGTGCCAAGAAGGTTTATACTGACAAAATGTCCCTTTTAAAAAAAATTTCACACATATTATTACTTCGTTCGGTGAGAAAAGTCACTCGATGGCTTTAGACCCTTCGACCAAAAAATACCTGCATGAAAAGTCTGGTTTAAGAATAAGAATATTTGTGAGCCGTTTTTAAAGATCTTCACTGGGAACCAACAGGTAAAAATCTAAATTTATTCTGGAAATATTTTGAACTTTAATTAATGATTTGTGAGGTTAATAATTTTAACTTGTAAAACATTTTTCTTGAACTTTCTTGACTTTAATGCTCAAATTCAAATGTTATGTTTCCTCACAGTGGTTCTAACGCTCCACATATTACACATCTTCCTGTAAGTCCACTAAAAGCACTATTTCCTCCTCTGTGGGTGAATTTCTTCTTTCAAAAACAAAGTTTGTTTTAGCCTTTTCATGGGATTGCTGACAATAACAAAAATACAGAATAACACCAGACTTATCAGTCTTATTTTATATGCAGGAATTATTTTGGTTAATTTCTATCAAGTCTTGTTCCAAATGGAGAAAAGCTCTTGGCTTTAGATCGCTGCAGCTTCATATACCTGCTTTCAGGTCATTTGTGATTTACACCTTCAGTTGGATCTTTTCATGAAATTTGGTGACAAAAAGCAAAATGCTGAAAACAACCCAACTTATTCTTTAACTTCAGAGTGATGGAAATTGTTCTAAATGAAAGGAAACAACTCCATCAACGCTGGAATGGTTCTTACACAGAAACCGCGAGCGTGACGCGTAACAAATGTTTTACAAAGCGGACGACGGGGTTCAGAGAGTGACGAGAGCAGGAGAGAGTGGATGCTGGTGAAATCGAACTTCAGTCGCCTGTATAAGACTGCTGTGACTGTAACTGTGTGTGTGTGTGTGTGTGTCTCCTCCCCTTGCAGCCACGATGTAAAAAGCATCTACAGTATTTACTTTTAAGAAAAACGGCGATCACCACTCAACACAGATCTCAACTGCTCGTAGAAGATTACTTTTTTCTATGTTTCAAATATATATTCTGTTTGTACAAGACGGTGATCGTCGCCGCGGAAACGGTCGGCATTCAAAGAAAGACTTCAAAGTAAAGGAGGACGAACACTGCGAGTCCTACTACGTATACTTTTTCTGTTTCCGCCGATCAATCATTCCTTCTCATATGTCACCAGCCCCGCCCACACCTGAACGTCCTGACTACACAGAAAGAAACAGCAGATTCAATCCACACCGCCAACATCTGTCCTGCAGCTGCTTAACATTGATAGTTTTTCAACCTTCAGCAAAAAGAGAAACAGAAGACAGATGGAGAAGACGGCGGCAAAAATGGCGGCGGCGTGACAAATGGCTGAAGCAAGAGAGGAAGAACACCACCGATGCCCCTGCGAGGCCTCCGTCCAAACATGCCCTCATCCATCCCCTCCACCGGGGAATGTAACGTGAAGAGTGTAGGAGTGTGTGTGTGTGTGTGTGTTTGTGTGGTGGTTTCGAAGCGAGCGTATGAAGGGATTGGCGAGCTCCTAGCAGTCCTCGTCCTTGTCGTCCACGACGCCTTTGAGCCGCAGGCGGGCGAAGTCCTCGAACACGAAGTCGTCGTCCTGGGAGATGCTGCTGAGAGGACAAAGAGAGACGGTTTATCAATCCATCAAGCTGCTGCAGAGCTACGACCACGACAGACTCGACGTGAAACTGGAACTTCCTGGTTCTGGTCCAAGGTTTTGATCAAGAAACTAAAAAAATAAATATATTTTGATGAAAATACTGGACATATTAAAATGTTGACCTGATGAAGTTATGGGATCATTACAGTTACTACGGTTCATTCTGAGGGAAACAGAAATGTCTGAAAGAAATTTCAAGCCTATTGATTAAAGTTGTTGAGATACTTCAGTCTGGAACAAAGCGACGGACAGTAACGTACTGGTGTCAGTACTGAAACTCAGGTTTCATATTTTCACTGATGTTCACAAGTCCTGCTACTCTAAAACCAAACCCAGTGGATTTAGAACAGATGCTAAATGTTTGTCGGTGAGGACGAGATGTGAACTGTGGCTTTGAAAATCAGGAAAGAAGAACTTTAAGTGTAAAAAAGTAAAATATAAAATTCAAAAAGTTTGCATTTGTCTCCGTTTTAACAAACTCAACAAAAAAGATTTGATACTTACTTTGTGTCGAATTCTATCAAATTGGTATCGATGGGGGGGTCCATCTCTGGCACAGCTGTAACACACACACATACATTAGCATGTCACACCGCTGTTTCCGTGGAAACTGCCTCTTGTCTCCATGGAAATTCAGTGAATGATAAAGGGCAGAGAGCTACATGAAGGCTGAAAAAGCCATGTGTGTTGTCTGATTACACTTCTCTATGGACGATGTGTTTTAGTGACGTAATGTTGTGTATGGCTGAATGTTGGTCACAGATTTGCTGGATATTAAAATGCTGTGTGGTGTGAAGTCACCTGACTGTGGGCGGGACACCGGGGGCTCCACAGGTTTAGGATGCATTAAGATGAAGGGCAGCTCCACCGACACGTCTCTGGAAAAACAACAAACGCGTCAGGAAGTCACACTGATGTCATCAAACACAGAAAGTGAATTCAACACAAATCTGCTGATGTACTGATGAGTTGTTGTGGAAATCTACATTAGATTACATTATCGAGACCCAAACAGGTAAACATGGCAGGAAGTGTTTGTATCGACAGCAGGAGCTGGTCAGAAAACAGGAAAATGTCTTACTAAAATATGATAGAATAGAGCTAAATTTGATTGATCTGATTTAAAGCCAATTTATCTCTTATATTATCAGGTCTCAAGCCAGTTTGAACTGGTTCTTCATTTAAAACCAGTTCAAATTTCTGGTTTAAATCTGTTCAAACAACCCACTTTAATCCAATTTACCTGTAATTTAAAACCATCTGTTGTTATGATCAATAAATAAATTAAACTGCAGGTTTTAAAGCCCTGAACTGGAGCAGATTTGTGTTTTTATGTTTCATGTGTGCTGTTGGCTTCAGATCAGACACATTTACCTCTCCAACATGCCTCGAAGCAGCCTGCAGGGATGAGGGAGGGGGGCAGTGGAGGGGGGAGAGGAGGGGAAGGAGCCACACAAAAAGCCAAGAACACAGAGGGGAGATGACATGAAAAGCAACACGTTCACAACATGTTCACAACCTACAGTGGAAGCAAACACAGTGAGGAGCAGCTACAGCAACAAGCAGACGGTTTCCACGGTAACTGACACTGACAACAGGAAGCAGGAAGCTGAGGCTGAGCTGCACCAACATGGAGACACTGATGGTCAGGATCAGGATTTAGTTAGCCATGAGCTAACAATCAAGTGTGGTGTTATATGATGGGTGGCGTTACCATAGTGCCCTTTATATTACTGCCCATGAGGTCAACATGAGTCGGCAAAAAGATTTTTACCGGAAAAAAAAAAGGATGGACATAAGTATAAAAACACTCCAAACTGCTGTATTGTTAATAAGTGAAGTTAATGTGGGTGCAGCTCAGCCACAAATGATTAGTCAGCTGGAGTCGAGCTCCAGACTCTGCCAACGACATCTACAGGAAACAGTGAGGCTGAGAGGACAGGAAGTGATGTTGTGTGTGTGTGTGTGTGTGTGAGTGTCATACCCTCCACGTGAGACCACCAGCTTGACTTTGACTCTGTAGGACACCAGGATCCCCAGAACCTCCTTGTTGGTGACATCCTTCACACTGAAACACACAACAGAGCGCCGTGGTCACGTGGGTGCACCAACACACCTGTATTACACACCTGTCCTGTGTGTGTGTGTGTGTGTGTGTTACATGGTGGAGGAGGCCAGGTTGGTGTCTTCATGTTTGAGTTTGCCGTCGAGAGCGAGTCCTCTCTTCTCTCTGTTCTTGTCGAGCGTCGGGGTCAGAGTGTACACCTTACAGAAGGTGGAGCTGGATGACACCTGGTCGCTGAGGAGATGACACGCTGCTGTCAATCAAACTGTTCAGGTAAACCCCGCCCACTCACCAGAACTCCACAGCCTGACTTCAGATCAGGAGCATAGTTCTGGATGATAATTTAATGTTTTTAAAAGTTTATCAACTGTAAAATCATATTGTGATGTCGCTGCATCATTGTTTATGTTGCAGCGTACATGAATTTAATTAACCCAGATTATCTCTGATTTAAACCAGTTTATTGCTTAGGCAAAAAGGTTTAAACCAGCATCAGTTGTCATTTAAAAGCAGTTTAAAACATTCTGGTTATGGCCTCTAGTTTAAAACAATGAATTGCTTGTTAAACTGTTTTATACAGTTTAAACCCACTGTGATCCAGCTGATCATTTTACATCAATGTAAACCAGTTTCAATCCACATTAATTCAGTTTTAGTTTATCTCTTGTTTAAACCAGTTTCAAACCAAACAAAACCCACTTTTATCTACATTATCTCTGGTTTAAAGCAATTTGTCTTGAAATACCTACAAACCTGTTTAACAGTGGTTTAAACCAGTTACATCCAGGTTATTTCTGGTTTAAACAAGATTAATTCCATTTAAAACTAACTAATGTCAGGTTTGTCAAATATAATCAAATACAGGAACATAGGGCAGACTGGAAATCAGGCCCGTCTCCATTAAAAGCCTGATTCTCTCTTTAACTCAATTAAATATTAGAGACTGTAGGGTATCTTTTTGTACCAAACTTATTGACAAAGAATCAGAAGAATAATAAAATATACCTGGGGTAACCTTTAAAGAAAAGTTCACTCTTTGTTTAGGTTTTATATGTAGTAGTATTTAGTTTAGCCTTTGTTTTTAATTTCCAAATAATAACTTTGAAGGCAAGCAGGAAGCCAAACTGTCTCTGACCTAAGCTAAAAAATGCCAGAGGAGATTTATACTGGGAGCAGAGAGACATTAAACTGGGACTTACTCTGCCTCCAGCTGAGCCACTGGACATTTATACTGGGCAGTACTGAACAGGCAGATGTCTGCATACTGACGCACTACAGAGAGAGAGAGAGAGAAGGGATGAGAGACAAAGACAGAGAGAAGACAGCAAAATCATCAAGACAAGTTTTGCAACATTGCAACCAAACATCCAGAAATCATCAAGAGAAAACAGAAGCGAGTGCTTGTTTCCATCCACTCCTGATGGAGGTAAACTGCATTCTAATTCTCCAGTCGGTGCCAATAAACCATCGCAGAAGAGCAGGACACAGCGGGACAAAGTCATTAAAAGAGCTCCAGTCAAAGCTCAAACGAAATCAGCATTTCTGTTTCTGTTTCATGTATGAATGTGAGGAAGGTTACAGCCTCCTCATCGCTCCACACAGATCCAGTGTCTTCAGCTCTTCACTGGAAGTGACATTTACAACACATGTTTCATGGATCATGTATCATTTTCTGTTTTTATCCACAGAACATTTACACCTCAGACAAAAGGAAACACTCTGTTACCTCTGCTTTCAAAATAAAAGCACTGACATTGGCATTTTATAACTACCAGATGGATACAAAGAACAGAATGTGGAAAGTGATGAAAGTGATGGGACTTTATAATCAGGCTATTCTGTCCTGTTTGACCTCTGCAAACCATATTTAACAGCATTGTTGTTTGACAAGAGTTTTTAATATGAGACACCTTTCATTTATCTGTCTGTGCATGTATTCACTCCCCTCTCCAGTCTGAACAGCGGATTTATTCTGACCCATGTTTTTGCATCTAAAGTCCAGCAACAACAGATGAGAAAAAGATAAACCCAACAAAGAGAGACGCACCGGAGATCTTGACTCTCTTGACGGTCTTGGTGGAGTTGTTGGTGACGTGAACGTTGACGCTGATGGGCTCTCCGTGGTAATACAGCTGCTCACAATGCACCATGGGAAAAGAAGACGTTTATTGGTGTTGTTGAAGCATCTTGTACAGGATGTGTTTAAAACAGAAAACGTGATCTGAATTCATGTGAGCTGTTTGATGTGTGTGACATTTAATTTCCACACACCAGTGGTGGAAGAAGTACTCAGATTACTTAAGTACAAGTAACAGAATAACTATATAAAATAAAAACTTTTGCATTCAAATACAACTTAAGTTGAAGTACACAATTACTGTCAGCTTCTTGTAGTTAAAGTATAGCAGTGAAAGTACTCGTTCTGCAGTAAAATGCCTCCTGTGACTGATGTGACTGATTGTACTTATTTATTTTCCAACAAAAGAGAAACCAGGCGTCAGGGTGATTTTGTGACGCTGCAGGCAGGTGTGTGTGTATGTGTGTGTGTGTGCGTGCGTACCTCCTTGTCCAGAGAGGCCTCCAGGTGTAGGGATCTGTCAGACATCAGGAAGCTGCGGGTCGTCTCCACCATTGGCTGAGGGCCAGGCTTCTCCGGAGCGTACTGAACCTTCCTGATGACCAGACGCACCGAGTTCCTGCGAACATTTCATACTTCTGTTCAACCTGTCTGACTCCGTCACACGTACAGCACTCAGGATTCTTAACAGCCATGTGTAAAGAAAACACCTCCTGCTCCTGGTATCTTTACCAGCTGTCAGCCTACAAACACATCAGTGTCACTAATCAATGGACATTTAACTCACACATATCTGAAAGCAGTTCTTCATGTACATGTCTACTAAACCAGTCATTTCATTTGTTTAAGCAAATGGCTTTCAGCGAGACACAGAGCTGAGGCAGCCACATGCTCATACCGTCACTGGACTGAGTGACATCCTTCACTAAACATGTGACGATATATTGACAGATTTTTTCTTTACATGAACACATAAAGGAACAATCTTGACACAGATCCATTCGATGCTTATTTTCAAAGCGACATACTGACTGAGCAGGACATTGTGTCAGTGCTCTCTGGTGGACAAACCCTGTAAAGGTGACCTTGTTTCCAAATGAACTCAAACCTAGTTTGTCATTTCTGTACTCAGTTTGTTAAAAAAGTGATGAATGACATTCACAACTGCTCAGACGCCACTGTAATGTCTCCAAATAGCCTGTCTGTTTGACTAACAGTCTAAACCTTAACATATTCAATTTCATTGTCATATTTGAACAAGAAAAACAACAAATTCAGGAGCTGGAACCGGACTGGAACTGAACTGACTGAAGGGATTAATCAATTATGACAATATGTGCCGATTCATGTTCTGTCAATCGCTAATAGTTGCAGCTCTTAACAGAACCTTAAACCTCAGCCAGGATCAGGAAATGGGACAAACATCTTATTTTGTCTACAAAATAAAAGCACTATCCACAATCTGCTGAGGTACTGACTGATCTGAAACCCTCCTGATTGATTTAGAGTCGTTTATGGTCAATCTGAGAATAAAATGAGCGTCATTTCCCTTTACACATTTTAACCCTCTATGGATCCCACAGAAGACCTTCTAAACCTGGTCCCTGCTGGTCTGAACTCACCTCTTGTGAATCTTCTCTTCTATTGACTTGGCACAGAAAGCTCTGATCTCGAAGTCAACACCGCAGGCCTGCAGAGAGACGAGCAGTTCAACGGCACAACCTGCCTTCATTCAGCACAGACCACTAAAGCTGCTTAGATTTAATTCTTCTATTTAAACCTGCTGATATTTGACTTATTCTGCTGAAACACAGAGTCAGGTTTTCTGTTCAGGTGCAGAGTTCAGCACTGCAGAGACACAAAGATACTTTTATAAATCTATGGTTGGAAAGTCCGGCTCTTCAATTATCGCATTCCTCAAATCATGTTTGGATCCATTAGTATGCAAGTGATTTTTAAAAAGTCTTTTATTTAAAGTAAAATCTGCACCAAAAAAAAAAAAAAAAAAAAAAAAACTGAGCTAGAGATTTGGCTCAAAGTGGAAGGAAGTTGCAGTGAGACACAGCACAGTTCATAGTATTTTTGAATGTGTGTGTGTGTGTGTGTGTGCGCGCGCGCGCGCGTTACCTTCCCAGTGTCCTCTGGGCCGGGCTGTAAAGTGACTGAACATGGGAGGTTCTGAGGAATCTGAATCAGCAGAGAAAAACAAAAACAACAGTCAGCGGTTCCACATCTTAATTTGTGAATTTAAAATAAATGTCACAGATTTCATTCATCAGGGTGAACTTTCCCTTCATTTCATGTCTTATGCCACACACAGTGACCACCAGGGGCAGTGTTCACAGAGCCCCCACCTTTACCTTTAAACTCCCATCAGCCACCGGTCATTTGGTAAAACCACACTACAAATATTAAAGAAACCTGTAGCTGTTTGCATTCTCTAATAAAGGCGACGTCTTCTATGAAGCTGTTTCCCCTCCTCACTGTTGGTCTGTAAGTAAAATGTCACTGACCTACGAGAGAACTAATCAACTACAGTCAAGAGATACACATTTACAAATTAAATTGTTTAAAGCTATAAAATATGAAAGAAAAAAAATCTTCCTTTAAAGAGTCAATAACCTGTTTTGTTTTAGTCCATCTGAAGGCAACAGAACAAGCTAAAAACATCTGACACATTACACTCGTTAGCAAACAGTTAAGGAGCAACATGATCGTTCATTGTGGTGTTGGCTGACGTGATCAATGGATCTCTCTTTTAGCTCTGTGTTTGGTCTCTACAGACTCCTGAGGGAAGTTTAAGAAATGTTATATGATGACGCAGCTGTAAAAAAAAGTCCAATGACTCGACTGACCAAGTAAGATTCAGAGCCAGGACTTCTCAACTGATCTGAATCATCTGTGTTTAGAGGACCCCGACTTCCTGAATCTGGTGAAGTCTTGTTTGAAAGGACAGTAGAGATTTAAAGAAGTCTCAGAGGTATGAAGGTAGCGTGACTCTGATTGTTCTACCATCGAGAGGATGACGAGGATTTGGTTTTTCAACCTGCTGCACTCTGCGGTACACAGAGGAGGCATTTTACAGACAATGAAGCTTTCTCCTCCTCTCTACACTACAGCGGATACGACGCTTCTTGAACAGCTTTTTAATCTAATTTTAAGGGGAAAATAATCTTTGGAGGATTTACTCTCTTCACACTGAGCATGGGGAAGCGTTGGGAAAACAGATCCTTCAGGTCCTTTAGAGTTTATAGACGTTTACTTCCAGGACATAAACGTCTGAAAGTCCCTTTGTGCAACCTCCTGTTTGCATCCCACCACGGGAGGAAACAACAACACAGTCATGTGTGGTTGTTTGCATTTACTTCTGAACAACTGAGTTTGAATAAATGCAAAGGAGACAATCTGCTCAGTGTTTGATGGTTATTTAGTGACCACTTTTGACCCAAGAGCAAATGTGCTTCATCACCCCCACGTTAAAAAAAAAAAAAAAAAAAAGCATCCATTCAGGCACAGCTCAGCCCTCGCTGTGGAGACTCGGATGTTTGAGGCCAAATAATGAAAGAATGAAGAGACTGAAGGTCCAGATCACCTCTCTCTATAATCCAGAATCTGCTTTTAGAGCGTAACCATCATGAAACCATAAGAAAACACATCATCAAAGAAAAAACACCCTCTGAACTACAGTACTCAATTACAATGTAGTTCATGTTTCCTCCAATCAAAACGCAGGTTTAGTTCCTGAGTTTCTGTGGTGGAAAAGCCTTCTAATTCTGCTTTAGTATGAAACCACATCGAATCGAACAGGAAATAGAGGTTTATTTCTCTCTATCCACCAACTCCCGTTCACACATGGTCTCTCCTTAATCGCTCTTCCTATTGTTTGGGAGCCGACCGCAGTCAGAAATATCCTCCTCACACCTGGAGAACCTTCTGAAGAGGAAGCAGACATGTTGAACATCGGCAGCCACTCACAGTGAAGTAGAAGGGGTGTGCATGCTGGCCGAGCTTCTTCAGCAGCCGCTCCTGCAGCCGGCTGTTCGGTTTCCGCTCCTCAGGCACCGGAGGGAAGGCCTGAGAGACAGACAGAGACAGACAGAGAGATACACAGACAGACAGACAGACAGAGAGACAGACAGAGAGACATAGAGAGAGAGAGAGAGACAGACAGAGAGAGACAGACAGACAGACAGACAGACAGAGAGAGAGACAGACAGAGAGACATAGAGAGAGAGAGAGAGAGAGACACAGAGAGAGAGAAACAGACAGAGAGACAGAGATACATAGAGAGAGAGACAGACACAGAGAGACAGACAGACAGACAGACACAGAGACAGAGAGAGACAGACAGAGAGAGAGAGACCAAAGTGACACCTTCATTATGTTTGTTTAGTCCAGCAAATACAAAAAACAAATTATTAAAAATACATTGAAATTATTTCAACAATTCTTGAGTCGACTAACCCACTAATTGATTAATTGACTAATCATCTTTGGGCAATTTAAATGATAAAAAAAACATCATATTCTGTAAACGCTGTCTATGTTTTGTAGGTAGAAATCTTCATTTGTGAGTGCAGGTAGGTTGGGGGTGCAGCTCTAACCTGGAAGGTGGAGATGTACAGATCCTTCCTGAAAGACAGACCCAGCACGTCCAGGTCCTCACGACCATATCGGAACGCACAGGTCAGTGTGACGAAGACTACAAGGAGGAGGAGGAGGAGGAGGAGAAACTGGTGAGTAAACTATTGGTTCAAAATGCTACCTGTTATCTTTCGGGAATTCTATTTTAAAATTGGTCACACTTTAAATTTAGGTACACATATTAGTCACTATAGAACACTTGTTAATGCCTTATTCTGTGGGTTCAGTTATCAAGATGGTAATTCATGTCCATTACTTTCTGTCAATAAGCAGTAATTAGGAGGTTATTGAGGGAACGCTCATAATTAATGGCCTCGTAGTTGTAGGATATGGTCATGCAATAATGCAATAAGGCATTAATAAGTGCTTTATAATGACTTATAAAGAGCCAATATGCTACTAATGTGCAGGCTAATAAGCAGCTACTTAATGTTGAATATGTGGACCTTAATATGTTTGCAAAAACTGCTTTGTTCTGCTTTAGCTTCTCTTCTGCCTTTTTTCTTTACTGAACTTACAGCTTATTGCTGCGTTATAACTATTTCTGATCTATAATTTTCACTCATTTGTACTTTATTATGTTTTTTTCTTTTGATCTCAGTTTAGTATATGCTTCGTGGTTGCCTCTGTGCTTTTAAAAAGGTGCTGTATTAATAAAGTTGCCTCGCACGGAGCTGAATGTAAGAACTGAAATCTGTTTTCTCTGATGCACCTGGACTGAATCAAATCCTGATAAATATAAAATGCTGCAGAGACTGGCTGAGTCCAGATGTGCCGACACTGAACACTGGCTGGCTTTAATAAGCAATGCATCATGGGAGAGATTATTATTAAAAGACAATTTGAATTACATGAGAAATGTTGGATAAATTTAAGTTAGACGTGATAAATCTGCATCGTTTAATCGACTGTATAGCATAAGAGATTAGGGCTAATGAATTATTATGTGTTATTTTATCATTATGACAGAGCCAAAAGAAATGTTATTACTTATTTCTCAGCAAACATCATCGGTTTGTTTGTCTAAGTCAATGTTATTCAGGTACAGAAAGACTACGAACATGGTTTAATTGAATCTGAAACCTTTTGAATCCCTTCCTGAATCTTTGTAGGTAGTTTATTTAGTTAAGGGACAAACATACTGTTTTCATTTCCCTCAGTATCAAACCCAAACCACAGAGGTTGGACTGTGCTGAGAGGCTGAAGTCTCTCCTCTGTGTGTTCACTGGCTCATTCTTCATTTCGCTGCTTCACTGGAGGGCTGAGCTACAGCTGCTGAAGTATAAACAACACTGTGGAAACAATATTCATTCTGCCCCAACATTCAGCAAATATTAACCAAATAAACCGCTGATTTCTCTGTTCTCCACGTTAGCTCAGTGTGAAATGGCTGTGGCTTTGCTGCAGGTCAGCGACAGCAACGCAGGCAGCGACGGCTGAGACCAAACAAAGCATTTCTAATGTTTATTTTACAAACACATTAAAATCCACCCTGATATCATCTTTGACTACAGAAAGGGATTAAATGTGATGTCAGGTGACATCTTCAGTGTCAGCGTGTCAGACTGAGGTTAAAGAGACGACATGAGAGAAGCTCTGAATGAAAGATTCAATGCTGGATTCGTTGGCAGCGGTGCTTATTCTGACAACCTGGAGCTGGATCCAAAGTGGAACTGGCTGTCAGACCCCATCCTAGACCTCACAATGACCCTTTTTAAAAACGCTTTGATGTTGAGAGTTCAGGAGGAAGCTGTCCTACCTTTCCTGTCCTTCAGATACTCGGGGTCAACGAGGATCACTCCATCTGTCAGCAGGGAGGAAGGAAGACAAACCGCTGCGTCATCACAAAGTTCATCTGTTTCTGGGTTTTAAAGATCTGATCCTCGAACCACAAACTGTGCAGACGCATTAGCGCCACATGCTAAAGCCTCTCTGACACATCTCTAAATCTCACATCAGCTCGTTTCTACATCATTTTGTAAAACTCCCACTCATGCAGAAGTGAACACATTACTTTCCATGCATAACGCAACCTGTCTGAATGCTACAACATTTACAAAACAGTTCCTGTAAGATGGATTGTTTGAGTTCATTAATATGAAAACAACTGTGTCGTTTATTTCTTAGGTAACATATCAAAGTCCTGGAAAGCAAATGTTGTATTTCCATGACCTTTTCTAGGACTTTCAGAACTTGAAACCTCTTGATAAAAGATTAACATACAAACCTCCAGATGTGCTGACTCACCTACTGGATCCACGTGGTCCAGGTGATCCACAAAGTCTCTCTTTCCCAGGTAAACTGTCACCTGCGAAGACCAACCACAGCATCAGTGTTTATTCATTTATCATCTCCTGTTTTTTTTAATGTGAAAAAGGTCTGTTTGTCAGGATTAAAAAATGACACACGTGACTTTTACTTCTAACCGAGTATTTTCACAGAGCTGCATCTCTACATTTATTTAACCCTCTGAACCCCAAACTTTTTTTTTTTTTACTCACTCTGGCCTCATTTTACACTCCTATAGATAAGTACAGCACAATCCTGGCTAGAAGGAGAAGCTACATTTGGTTATTTTTTGGGACAGAGGCCGTTCGTAGCACCTTATTCATTCAGGAACCATCCAACAGTAATTTCTGTGGTTAAAGTTTCTGACTATGATAAATGGTGTAACGGGCCTTGCATACCCGCTGGCGGGCTGTGCAGTTCAGAGGGTTAAAAGATACGAATACTCCCACCACTGATAATGTCATATATTACCACCACTATCCCTGCATAATGAGCATTTTCACCTTGGATATTTTCAGTACATTTTTCTAACAATACTTCTGTACTTTCACTTCTAATCAAAGCCCTTTTTCATTGCGGTATCACTACTTTTTTTTTTTTTAAGTAAGAGATCTGACTACTGGTCTTTATATTTCAGCACCATTTCCCCGGCTGTGTGTTACAGCATCGGTTGTTGCAGAATAAATAAACCGTCTGACTCACCTTACAATTGGGGCTCGACTTCTTGAAAACTCTGAAGTTGGGAAAGAGGAAGAAGAGGGAGGGAAGACAGAGGAAGAAACACTCATGTTAGTCTTTCATGTTTTTTTTTTTGATCAATCAACAAATAACCAGTTAGAAACACGATGAAGATGTTTCACATCGTTGACAAGTGAAAACATCAATAAAAGTGATCGTGAACTTTCTGTGTGGGTGAGAATATTTTGTCAAAATAATCCGAGGAAACGTCTTTTGTTTCAAACAAGGCCACTGTTTATTTCGGCACAGCAGGAAACTGAGGAGGGAAGTGGTTTGAGAGAAAAACTCAGTCTATATGACCTGGGTTATTATGGGATGTCACCACAGAGCTTTAATGGGGCCAGGTGGAAAGAAATCTGACACCCACCACAAGTGTTTAGGCTGTTTTAGTTGACCAAAAACTACTCAGGACACACTATAAATACTGCAGAAAGTTTTAGGTTCTTGTTTGATGTTGAATCATGTGAAGCTGTGAACAGGTGCTGCGCCCATGCAGCCCTGATCCAGACACCATCACTGAAACTTTTAATAACTTATTGTTAGTAAATGTTCCGCTGTGAGGAAAACATTGGCTGCTAGTCGTAAACCTTTCAAACACTTGATTTTACCCAGACATCTTTACTTTACAGACCCCAGCAGGGTTTTCTTTTTTTTAACTTTTATACTTGTTGTAGCCGCTGTTTGTTAATGGAAACACCGAATCAGTCGATGCATGAAGCTGTTCATCCAAATGTGGCACCAATGCTAAGCAAATTCCAAAAAACTGCCAGAAGAAAATGCAAATTGCTGCTCTTTTCCATTCACTACTGCTGTGTGAATATGAGTTCATCGGCTGATGGTGATAAACAGTAGGCAGAGCTAATTCTGCAGTCGGTGCCATCAAATAACTGGAGGACACAACGAGAGCCAAAGCTCAAATGCTGCAAAACTACGTGGAAAACATGGTGGAAATCACACGACTGTAATAACAGACTACATTTATAGAGCACTTTATCATGATACCTAAAGTGCTTCAGTGAAGGGGGCTTATCATTGCACTGAACTGCATTATGACCAGAAGGAAGACTGCCCCCTACTGGCCCACAACACCACTTCTAGCAGCAACTTAGTTTTTCACGCCAGGGTCTCCCATCCACATACTAGCAAAGCCCATTCCGACTTAGCTTCAGTCATTCCGCAGAACATGTTGGTTTGACTGCTGATGTATTAATGTGAAGAGGGTTACAGTCTCCTCATCGCTCCATGCAGATGTGATGTTTTCAGCTCTTCACTGGAACTGACCCTTCACGGACGTCATCATGTATTCAGCGAGTGCGTTTCTGTTTTTGATCAACGAAACGTTGAAACCTCAAACAACAGGAAACACTTGTCGGGACATTAACAGTTGGTTTTTGCCGTTTCCACTGTTTTTTTTTGTTTTTTAATTGAAATTATGCGTAAAACAGGTGAATGAAAACGTGCTTACTGAGAGAGATCAAAGGGGAGGGACCAAGCTCGTTAAAGACGAGACAAGTACAGCTGGAGCTTTCAATCTCATCTCATGGTCTTCATTACCATACGTACTGTGTTGTTCCTTAAGGTCAAGAATTAACACCCATGCAGCCTACTGAAGAACTGCTGCTGTCAATAAAAAAATCTAAATTCAATTAAAACCCCAGACATTTGATTGTGAAAACTAATATTTCATTGTGTGACGGGGGGTCACACAACGTCAGCTCATCGGTAGAAAGTGAAATGTAGGGCAAGCTGAGATGAGCGGATGAGTTACAACTGTGTGGTAATGAAGCCACAGAGTTCACGACCCAACTCGGCCTCAGAGAGAGTGATCTGCACTGCGAGCAACCAAAATAGTCCCGTTTGGAGATACTTTAGATTTTGGTCCATACACGCCACCAGTGTGAATATTACACAACCTGTATAAAAATTAGGCTATCGAATAACATCAACTATGAATCATTCATTTGCTCTTGCAGCAAATGCTGTAGTTGTCACTCTACCACCAACCTAAATCACTAAGACTTGAACACAGCGTTGATCAAAATAATCAGGATTATTACTTTAGTCACAATCATACGGCCCTGATCAGGTCGATCAGGAGTGCAGTGCAGTGCAAACAAGCCGGAACCTTTGAGGTTCACAGCTTTTGTGTGAAATGGTCACTTCCTCCAACAACCACCATAACACACAAACAGGAAGTAACAAATACAGCGGTTTCTCCTCGTAACATCTCCCGTTCGAAGATGAAGCAGTTAAAAATCATCCGGGGCGTTCGGCAGAAACTCAAACATCTGAGATCCGCTGGAACGAACCGACGCAGACGAACAAGAGCTGGAAACGCTGGCATCTGAGCTGCTGCTGCCGCCGCCGTCACCGTTTTAGCTGCCAGTAAACTGTTTACAACAGAGCAGCAGCTCCAGCTGATGGCTGCTTCCTGTCACAGACGCTGATCCTTTCCACACCGCGGTTATATTTAGATCACTTCAAAGCGCAAATTAAAACTGATTTACAAGTTTTTGTGGCTCCAGTTTTGGCACTGAAGGCTTGTTTACTCCAAATAACACAAAAACACTGTGTAATGAGCTGCAGGACTCGGAGATACACGACATTTAATTCTCCTCTTTTAAAGGATTTCAGATTTGGTCTTGGCTCATTTTCATGGTTGATGAATTTAGATAATTTTCTTGATTGGCTAGTCTGTAAAAAACAAGACAGGAAAATATGTCAGTTTCACAGAGGTGACGTCTTCAAATGTCTTGTTTTGTTTGTTCAGCAGTCCAAAGCCCAAAACAAGTCAGGTTATTGTGATATAAAACAAACAAAAGCAGCAAATCCTCACACTGTAAGTTCACTGTAATTCAATTATTAAAACTGCTGCAAATATTTTTTTTCAGACCATCAACTAATCGACTGATTATCTAAACTCTAATGTCAATGAATTTAGTCGAAAGTGCCGTCATGTTTTTCTTTTTAATGTGACCGTTTCTGAGTCAAGCAGGTTAATGTTCCACTCTGTGACCCTTTACTTATTCATGAAATCCTGATTAACAATTAGTGGATTCACAGAAAATTAACCTGCGACAACTTTCAACTGTTGGTCAGACAAAAGACATTTGAAGATGTAACTTTTTTAGACATTTTATAAACCAAATAAACAACCAGTAATAAAAATATGTGCCAGTTGCAGCCCTAAACTTGATGACTAACATCGGGGAAGCTCAGCTTCTTCCTCCTGACATTTGCAGAAACTAATTTTCAGCCGAGGCGACGGTGTGGCTGTCGGCATCTAACAGAAGCTTTCGAAGATCCATCTGCTGCAGATCAACTACGAAGATGTTTGAAAATGTTCTGCTAAGAATTTCCCATGTTTTTTGTCGATTCTCATTTCTCATTCTGTGGTGGCAGGATCTGGAAACAGCCTGATGTTCAGCAGTAAATCAGGACAATGAGTTACACAGCAGTGTTGTGAGCATCTGCTGCTGGAAATGACACACATGCTGCTGCTGCAATGAAGTGAAACATTCCCAAATACTTGGCTGCACATCATACATCTCCAGTAAACTCAATTGTGTTTGTGTTTAAGGGACACAGAGTGCAGACAGTAATTTCATTTTGTCTTTTTGAGGCCACGGGTCCTATTGTGCACTCGTACTGGTTGTCATTACCTCTTCTGACCAGTGTGACCATTCAAACAAGCATCGTTATGATCATAATACCAGTTGACGAGCATCAAGGCTGCAACTGCCGAACTGCAGCTACTTTGAACGTTTGCTGAAGTTCTCAGACTCACAAACTGCATTTGACTGAAAGAGTGAACAGTTCACAGTGACTGACTGGTTAAACACAAACTTTGCGAGAATGTCAAAAAACAACATTTCTGATTAAGTTTTGCCCTTTGCCTCCGTTTTCGTGCCAGATTGTTCAGTTTTAACGTTTTGACGTCATGTCAGCAGAGACAGTCCAAGATATGCTTGAAGTCATATAGAAACCATGTCTACATTAGAGTTTGTCCACCAGACAAACACTGTCAAATGTCCCACTCAGTCCACGTCTCAATCACTGTTCCTCAAAAACACAACAAAAAAACTTATGTTAAATAATTATGTAAAAAAAAAAAAACAACTACAAGGTTTTAAAAAAATCTGAATGAGTCAGACAGTAGACATAAGCCAATCTTGGAAAAGGGCAACACCCACAACAACATTTCATAGCACCTTACAGCTTGAGTCACAATTACATACTGTCATTATCAATTTACCTGCCAGTTATTGTCTTGTCACAACCCAAAGATTTTCAGTTTAGTGATATTAAATGGAGAAAATCCTTTTTTTTTTTTAATCTTGTCAACTGATTAACAGATAAATAAACTAATCATTTCAGATGCAGCTGCAAATTAAGATGTTAATGTAAAATCCAACACAGCGTAAACTAAAAAAGAGATCAAACTTCACCAGACCTGAGCCAAGAAGACTCGGGATGTGAACCTGTGAGCCTGGTCCAAACAGACCAGGCTGAAACGTGACGTTCTGTTTTCAATCTCTCACTCCTGCGTGAGCGTCAGATGTTTATCTCTGCAGACAAACTGCCTCCGTTACATCCAATTTCCCCTACGTGAGTGTGATGTGAGGTTGAACCGGCTGCCGTGGGAATAAACTCTGTAAGAAAACAGCCGGCTGCATGTAAACACACTTTAATGTTCGGCTGACTGCTTCCAAAACTTTCCGGCTGATCCACCTGCAGCAGGCCGGTCTGCAGGGACGGGAGCTCAGATAAACAGGCTGAGGAGACTCCCGTCCCCCTGTGACTGCAGACTGCATCACCTGAACATGAAGCGATGCTTCATGCCTGGACAAGAACTGGGAGTTTAAATGGGATCCTTTTAACTGCTGTATATGCAGCTGTGGACTCTGTGTGTGGTGATGAATGGTGATCTGTATGTGGTAACGAGTTGGTTTTCTACAAATAATTCTTTGTTCATTCATTCAGCCCTTTATTCTTCAAATGGTTTGAATAGTTTGGGGTTCAGTGGTGAGATTTATTGTCCCATAATGGCATGAAGCGGTTTCAAAAAATGTTCCAGAGGTTGGAGCAAACAAATAATTGGATTTCTGTTGGTACAAAAATAGCAGCTTTAAAAGACGATCACTAACTGAAAGGAGTGTGTAATGAATTTAGAATTTTCAAATAGTCATTAAACTAGCTTAAACAAAAACAGTTTATGCGACTATCGTCTTGTCCTACAAAATAGACTTCCCTCGTTTTTAAGTTGTGAGTGTGAAGAATACCTGCATGTTACTGCAGCCACCGTGAAGCACATGCTACAGGCAGTGAGTTAACAGTCAGTGTGAAAGTTCAGGCTGCAGCCTAATAGTGTTGGAAGGTTGTGTGTTCACTGTTGCAGAGGAAATAAAGTTCCTGTTTACAAACACCACAACTTCTTGTTACCAGCTACAAGCCTGAATAAATTAGTCTAAAGAAACCAGAACGTTCCCAACTAAGGTAAAACAAGTAAAGCCAGCTGCAAGTCACCAACAACTATGCATTGCCATGTCAATTGAGACTGTGTCTTCGAAGAATGGGCGAAAAGTCCCCAGCGAATACTGAATGATATTTTCGCTTGAAATGCCCATCAGTACTAATTAACTATAATTAGCTGTAATCTCTGCAACCTAAAACCTTCTACATCGTTCGGTTCCTATTTCCATTGTTATGAATGACAATGTGATTTTAAATGAGGTTTTCTTAATTCTGGTTCAAAAACCTGGAAGTTCTCTAACACAAAAAACAGACGCCAACTGCATCTTTTAGTTCTTTTAGTGTAAAACGAGATACCAATGAACGTTTGTAGTGGATCATTCAACATCGGGGAACTTTATATCTTCAGTCACAAACTGGAGCTGAAAGACCAAACGATGGATCCTATACTGAACATAAACCGTGCAGACTGCCTGTATACTACCAGCAGATCAAAGGACAGGAAGTGTCCTCTGAACACTGAGGAAACTGTCTTTCCTCTGGTTCAGAGTTCAACGAGTTGCTCAGACACATTTCAGCAGGACAGTTCATCATGCTGATTCAGGTGGTTCAAGACCAAACTAACCTAAAAACACAGCTGTTCATTAGCCAAACAACAACCACAGTGAGCTTCACACTCTGTGACTCAGAGAAACACAGGCTCTCTGACGCTCGCTTTATTTCCTGAGTCTGAATTCTAGTTGAAGGCACTTCCTCATCATCACTGGACTGGTTCCTCACTACACTTCCTCTGCACGAACACACTGCAGCACCCATCGTCACACTTCAGTCTGCTGAGTTGCTGCATACAAACACTTGTCACCCACTCTTCTATTCTAGGTGTGCCTTTAAGCGCTATCATTAATAGTTAAACAGTTAAAACACACTGTCAGCTAACACGTCCGAAGTTCCTTCTCTGCAATTCAAATGCAACAAAAGTGGAAAAATGGAAACTTTATCCATTTAACGCAGACCAGAAAATTCCATTTCCTCATAACACAGGTCTTATTTTGGTCGTTCTGCCCATCCTTCCTGTCCGTACTGATGACATTTAACTCACTTGCTTATGTTTAAAGATACGCAGACATAATGACACAGGGCATTGCAACAGAAGTTTCAACAACATGAACTTAACCACTCATGTGGAGGATAGAACAAAGGTGAATGTATTACTTTTTGGTTACAACCATCTGTCACGTTACAAACCTGCTGATCTGAAACAGGAAGCTGCTCTGCAATATTTCAACTGTTGTTGCCAATGTACTCATCAACTACAGGCCAATATTCATCAGTAAGATATAGGAAAAGATAGTTTCAGTGCTGGTTAACTCTTTTCTTAAAGATAATAACATCCTGGAGCACTTTGAGTCAGACCTCAGACTAAATTCTGATGAGAATAAGGTCTCAGTTCCTGTTTGACCTCAATGCAGCATTTGATAGGAGTGACCATGACATCTTGATCTGCTGTATTGAAAAGGTGGTTGGTTATTCTGACTGTGTGTAAACTGGTGTAAAACATACCCCAAAGGGAGAAAGTTTTACGTCAGTCTTAGAGATCTTGCATCTGAAAAACATGACATCTGTTTTGGGGTTGCACAAGGGAGCTGCATTGGTCCACCACTGTTCTCATTATATATGCTGTCAGCATGCCATTAGTGGCAACACTATATCTATACCATATCCATAGATATGAAACACACACTACTTGCCTTCAAGAACTGCTGCTGGTCTATTGGAGGTTTGCAGCAACAGCCAAAAGAAAATCCGGTATGCAGCCTTTGTCAATTACGCCCCAAAGCTCTGGAACACACTACCTATAGATAACAAAGCTCACTGAATAATTTAAAGAAAATAATAAAAACAAATATCTTATTTTATCCTCTAGCTAGCGATTATTTTCTTTGAACATTGTGTCCCACTGCTGTACTTCCTTTAAAATGTTGTCTTTACTTGATTTTATGCATTCTATGTACTCTGTTTTAACTGTATTTTATAACTATTTTTCAGGGAGTTTTATTTTCAAACTTGCATTATGCATTCCCTTTATAAAAAACTGTGGTGTGTGTGTTTTTTAACCCCCACGGCAGGACAACAGGGTGTATTTTTCCGGGGCAGCTTTGGGCTCTGCCCAACAGATAATACCCACAGTGAGGTTAAACCTGTGGAAAACCCTGAGGTAAGCTGAAACAGGCTTATTTCAGTTAATAATTACTGATGGTGAATCTGTCCGGTGGGAAATTGGGAGGCTCTGTTATGCTTGTTTAAACCAGAGGTGCCAATTGGTGTGGAGATGTTTGATGCATGTATTTCATCCTTATTTTAATCTTATTTTTACTGTTATTATCAAGTAGGCTTTATTCTCCATCTTATTTTACATAGACTTCCAGTGTAATTTCTTTGTTGTAAAGCACTTTAAGCTGCATTTGTATGAAAGGTGCAATACAAATAGTGTTATTTTTATTATTATTAGTAGTAGTATTGGTATTATTACTATTATTATTAGTAGTAGTAGTAGTTGTTGTTGTAGTATTATCAAAAGGAACACCCTTTTTCTACTCATTCAATTTCGAATCGATTAGAGACATTCCCAAACATTCAAACCCCAAGTAGCAACTAGGAGTGAGCAATATGGCTAAAATCCTCTATCATGGCCTATGTCATTTTATAATCACATTAATGACATATATCACCATACAGTAATTGTTATGAAAAATTAATCGAGAAATGATTTAACATAAAGGTACCATTCTTCATCATATTTGATTATTTTCTCTAATTTTCTGGTTTAGGCGATAGGTGGCACCTGGCTACAACACGCAGGAGGACTCATGATCACTGCTTTGGGGTCGATATCAGCACTAAATGTATTTGAATGTATCTCTAAAGTCAACAAAAGCATAGAAAGCAATTTACAGGCAAGCAAAAGAGAGTATGAAGCAGCTATACACCGTGCAATGTCATCAACGCCCACTCGCTCGCTGTGTAGCAGGGTAACACTGAATAAACAGTGATTGACAGTGTGCAAAATACGGCTTAAAAAATAGCTCCCATGGTGGAAACTGTATTGCCAAACACATTTCTACCTCACACGGGATACCGTCATACTGCCAAGCCCAAGTAGAAACTCCTCTACAACTTGTGACACTGTTCTTCCATATAACCTGAACTTTTAAGAACCTGAGGCTTTGCTGCAAGGTTCTTTGTGTCTCCACTGTACACAAAGGACTTTTCAGATAGACATTAATATTAAAAACATGACTACGTCAACGTAATGGTCTCCAGCTGTGGGAAAAAATGTTTACACGTAAATTAACAGTACACAGCTGGGGCAGGTGTTGTGTCTGTTTCCTCTTGCATTAACCTTAATCCTTCACTGAGCTGAAACTGACTGAGCTTTAATCATACTTATATTAGAAAGAAAAACACAAATCAAGCTAATGTGGTGTGATTCTCTCGTTCTCATAAGATCTGAGGTATGTCTAAATTTGAAGTCTATGATCTGATACAAAAAATAAGCAAATACATTGGTAATGATATGATGAGTGCCAAACCCCAGAGTGTAATCTCCACCAACTTTGATGGGGGCCTAAACATGGTGGTCCAACAAAGATATGAGTTTTGTACACCCCAAGCTGTCATCATCACATTACTTGTTTTATCTGACCAACAGTGAACGGAAACCAAAAATACTCAGTTTAAAGTCACTTAAGAGAAAAAAAAAAAAACAGCTAGTCCTCACAACTGAGAAGCTGGAACTCGGCAATGACCTAGGCCCTTTCCCTCGGGTTAGGGTTAGAATGGCTGCATATATTTTTCTGTGGATCAGCTAATCAATTAGCCGATTTATCATTTCATCTCTACCAACAATGTGTTGTGATGTCATAATCGGCTGCACTGTCACCACTCGACAGTACCTGGACCATCCTGAGCAAAACCCAAATGTAGCGCCAGAACTTCGTCCACAAAGTGGGCAGACAGCAGTGGAAACAGGAGTAGATCCCATCATAACTGACAGACGTTATATTATGTTAAGGTTAAAACTGCAAAAACTGTTTTTTAGCCACTTGGGGGCAGCAGAAACAAGCTGTACACAACTTTGACATACTACCACCTTTTAAGTTTTTACAGTGTTATTTACCCAGCCAGCAGACAGAGGGCAACACTAGCGCTTATCAAAGTCTCCCTTTAAACAGTGTTTTTGGTTTCCACCACATCCTAGAATTTTTCAAGCAAATATGGCAAACATTTGAATGGACCCAGGACTTCAAATGTGAAAATGTGTTTCTTTTCCTGCTCTTACCTTACATTTCTTTTTAACAAGACAAGACATACAGCATGACAACACTTTGCCTAGTTTACAATGATAAACTCAAGATCAAAATCAAATCAAAATCAAGAAAATAAACAGATTGTGACAATAATTAAAATAAACATCTATCTGCTTAATTCCACAGCTAGTGTCTAACTGCGTCTGTCTGCTGTTTGTGATTGAGCAGATAGTTTACAGTGGATTTTTACAGCTTTTTCTCTGAAAATGATGCCACGAGAGCATTCGGAGTGAACCTGAACTAGGGCCTAATGAAATCCATTTTAATTCTTCCAGATTCCCTTTGACTTTTTCCCCAATTTGCTTTTTGTTTGTTGAGGCGATGAGTGATCAACTAAGTAAAGTGATGATGGCAACCCTCTTATGATGACATCAATAAACATGATGACAGACATTCAAAGGTTTATTCGAAAACCTCAAAAAAGCAAAAACAAAACATTTGGTAGTCATAGAATTTCCCTCAGAAATTTGGTGTCGTACACGTGAAAATCTGCATTAAATGGAACTCAACTGAAGTAAAGTAACTGCTGATAGTTGTTGTTTTAACAGTGAGACGTGGTGCGTTATGAGTTCGTTCAGTCAGGGTGACAGATAATCACCAAACTGTCAAAGCAGTTACACTCAAAATTCAGCCTGACAGCAGCAGGTCAACATTCTTATAATCCACAGCTGAGTGTGAAGCAACACAGTTCCTGTATGATAATGCGTATATATGCTGAGGAGAGATATCAGCCGTCACTTTAACAGACGTCACTGTTAATGTTAGTCTTTCCTCCTGCCCGTTTCCTCCCCTCCCAGTTTCCCACCTGTTTCCTAACAGGAAGTGACTGGGAGTTGAGTGCAGAGAGAGTGGCAGGAAAGTTAACAGAGAAGTGGGCAGAGCTGGGATTAAATGTATGCGACTGTTACAGATGAAGAGGCCCGATCATACATTTAAAGCAAAAAGCCAATCCTAAAAAATTAAAGAAGAGGAAAGATGTTCAGTGTTTCATAAAAAGCAGCTACAGATGCAACATGTGCACAAAATGAGCGAACAACAGTCGCATTTCACTGTAGGCACCTTCCCCAGTGTTACGGCCCCTGCCGTAAATAGTTTGATTGTTTTTCTGTGGCAGAGTGACTATGAACCTTTGGTGGGACTCAATGAAATATCCACCGCAGGGGACAGGGTCTCAATTGAGTTCTGGGGACCACATAGTCCCTGTTTGGGGGGTTATTAGTTTCAAAATGGACCAGACTCTTGGGGGAGAATATTTCTCATTGGTCGAGTACTAGTAGCACCATTCTTTAAAATCTGCAGCTGCAAAACCAGTTTGTTTTTGTTCATTGTGTTTCAATACATCAACATGGAGTTTCAGAAGAAAGCAAAAAACAGACAGACATTCCCTCGAAAAATGACATGTAAAAACAGCTGTTGGTTTTGCATACTCCTTCAGAATAATTTGCCTTATCTTAGTGGGTGCTTAGACGGCAGTGGTATCTAATAGTTGCAGATACATTGGGTGGAAGGGCAGCTATAAAGGAATTTATGCATATATGAGCTGTAAAATGACCAATCTTTTGTCTATACAACAAACATGCAGGATATAAACACCCTCAGATTAAGATGAGAGTCAGCACTTAACCCTCGCAGTCATCATTTAAGTAAAATCTCTGTGCAGGAGTACTAACACATCTGTAAACCACTGTTGAAAAAGCAGGTGAAAAAGCAGCTTTTCAGCTGCAATAAACATAAAAGGATATGTGAACAATGTCTGAGTTTAACAGAAATTAAAGCAAGATTTGAAAACCTCGTGTTTGTTTTTCGGTGTTGTAGATTTAAAATCGGTGATCTGAAAGCAGGAGCTCTAATACTTCTCAAATTCTGCAGATACTCTGGATTAAGAGTAAAGACAAAACGCATAACTGTGCTAACACAATTAACAGAAAGTCTACAGAAAAGAAAAAGTATCTTGGTTCGTAAAGAAGGCTCAATATTAGCAGTCGGGATGCACATATTCAAGAGCGTCAATACAGCATCTTCAGCTGTCAATAACAAACCGAGCTAGAGGCGTTTCCACTGTTTACCTGCTCACTTTGGCTATTATGCAGTATCTAAAGCAAATGTCGTTCATTCTCATGAGTAAACATGAACTACATCTCATAGAGAAGTCTTCAAACTCGGCATAAAACATTTAAAGCTAATTAGCATAAGCCTGCGGTACCCTCATACCTGAAATTAGCTTCTATTAGTAGCAGGCTAACCCAGATAGCCTATCAGTATGCGCGACCGAACCAAACTCCATTCGAAAATATTTTAATTTCATACGTTCCTTGTGTAGTCAATGGAATAAAACACACCTCTGCGTGCTATGCATCATTTCAGTCTTCCGTTAAAATCGGCATTGGCATCATCCACCAAGCAGCCCTTTAATTCAGTAAACTCTTGCATTTATCTATTACATTTCTATTGGTCGATTCCGCCCACTACGGCCGTATTTTGTTAGAAAAGCACCGTGGGAATTCCTTTCTACAACACTAAAATCCACTTCATATTTAACCAAGTGCTGCAGCATGTGTTACGTGTGCACTGGATTAAACAGTCGGTGTGAATGATTTGTCAGTTGTTTGGATTTTTATTTAATACGTACGTTAGCGAGATATTGAGATTTGACAGATTTCTGATCGGCGGCTGGAACACCGTCCTGTCCACTGGAGACGTATCACGGCTAGCTAACCCCACCCTGCTGTGCTAACTTCGCCTCCTACGAACGAGGTCATCGTACTAGAGGTTCAAACACGAATCAGTGGAAAGCTCAGTGATATTTGTCCCCGTTTTTCTTATAAAGCAGGGAAATCTCTGCTGCATGGGCTCGGAAAAACTACCCCGCTCGGGCCAGCAGCAGCTCGGCTAACGTTAGCAAAGTGCGTGAGAACGGATGCTAACTAGCTGATAGCCGTTGTAGCTTAGCCGTCCTACCTGGTGCCCGCCTTGTCCCCCATCTCCTCGGCAGGCGGACGGCAGCAAGATCCCAACAAAATGAGCCCGGAATCGGCGGTGTCTTGATTTTAGAAGATGTGTATTTCTTCAGGAAGCTCCGTTCACCCGTCCATCCACATCGGCGCAGAGCTAACTAGTTAGTATGCTAATTTGATTTAGCGCCGCCTCGGCTTCTCTGGCTTCCGCAAAAGCAGGATCTCCGTGTGTGCGTGTGTGTGACTGTGTGTGTGTGTGTTGTGCAGAGGCTGCAGATCACGTTGCGCAACGCAGAAATATGACAACAAGAAGCATTAGGCCGAAATGTTAAAAAGACAAAGGATGATTAATTGTTGAGGAAGAGTGACTCTGGATCTGACATGCTGATGGTTCATTGCAACCAAACATGACCGCTTCAGACCGCGCACACGTCTGTTTTACACCTGTCTTTGAAAACAATCAACTTTTACAGTTTAATTTGGAAATATAATGACTTTCTCCCACCTCATGCAATCATGCACATAAATACGTGTTATATTTCACAGATTTCCCCTGAAGTTCAGTTATTGCAACTCATGTTACCTGCATGATTGTATTATTATTACTATTTTTACTGTTATTATTAGACTTTCATCCTGTTTTATGTTTTAAGTTAAATTATGTACGTCATCCTGTTTTTTCCTTTTTGCCTGACCCGGTATTTTATCTCTAAAGTCACTATCCAGTGTTTTGTTTTTGCCCCAAACATAAGAACAACAAAGAATATTGAGATAATATTTGCAGCCCTATCTATATAATTCACCAGCTAGTCTATGTGTCTCTCTGCAGCAGAGCAAGTGTGAGGACTGACCTCACTCTTAGGTCTGTATGCAAATAGCTTAGCATAAAGACTGGAAACAGGGAGAAACAGCTAGCCTGTCTCTGTCCAAAAAAAAAATAATAATAATAATACAGAATCCACCTACCAACAGCTCTAAACATGTGATATCTCCTGTTTGCTTAATCCGTACAGAAATATTTGCATACAAATGACAATATTTGCTGAGAATTATGTAATAGATTATTTATTGTCAGTGATGGGAAGTACATTTACTCAAGTACTGTAGTAAAGTGCAATGTTGAGGTACTTGTACTTGTTTGCACTCAAGTATTTCCATGTTCTGCTACTTAATACTTCTACTCCACTACATTAGTAACTTCACTTTCCAGATTCAGATTAATACAAAATATAAATAGGATGAATTATGATATTATTATATCAGTAAGACGTTAATGATCCCCAGGGGGGAATTCACAAGCAGTATAGAAAGTAATATATTTGTGGTGTGTGTGTTTGTATATCCACTTGGAGCGATGGAAGAAGTACTCAGATCATATTCTTAAATAAAAGTACTAATACTACACCACAGCATAGATAAACTCCATTACGAGTAAGTCCTGCATTCAAAACTTACAAAGTACAAAAGCATCAGCATCAAAATATACTTTAAGTACCAAGAGCAAAAGTACTCATTATTCAAAATGGTCCATCTCAGAATAATATATTATTGCATTATAATTATTGTTGCACTAATGTGTTCATCGTTTTAATGCTGTATCTGGTGAATGTGGCGCTCATTTTAATTACTTTATATACTGCTGGCTTGCGACACCCAACCCCCCACCCATCTCATCTTAATCTATAATATTACATCAGAATTTATTTGGTGATTGTGCAACAAGTCAACCACATCCAACAAATGCACCATTTCCTCTCATTCGATAAAAACTACAGTGAGCAGCTATTTTACAATATAACTGAGTCTTCTTTTTTTTTAAATTTGTTTTTGAGGTTTTCCGTCTTCAGTAGGAACCAAAGGGCTTGGAGTTCAGAGCCACAGACTATTCAAAGTAGTTTGAATTGAATCCAAAATACCGTGACTGAGCATTTCTAAACAGTGTATGCAGGGCTGACCAGACTCCTGTCAGGGGTGTAGTGTGTTTGTATAACGTCTTGATTCTCTTCCAGGATATTTTCCTTTTGCTGCATCCTGTCACTGCAAACTGCTGCAGACTCGCATCAGCTCCCTCGCAGGGATCAGGAAAAGGTTCATCTTCACTCTCTCCCATCAGAGGACAAGAAGGTTCACGGTTTTCAAAATCATTTTACTACATGTTCTTTTACTTGACCTATATTGCTTTTAAAAAAGGTCAAAAGGTGCTTTACAAAGGTTAAAAACCACACAATGAACCACAGAGAGTGAAGATTTACCAGACAGAAGTCTAAAAACAGAAGTGAAACGGGTCACTGGGCAAAAATCATTGTATTCAATTAGCAAAATCCAAATCTTCTCACCAGCTTCTAAGGTGAATTTCTGCTTTTGAAACTTCCTGTTGATTCAACTGATTATGTTTGATACTTCCGCACGGAAGGTGTGGGACAATAAATGTTCAAGCTCAGCTTTTAAAAATAGAACTGAACCCTGAGTAAAAACACAAACACACTGAATACAAGGTCGTATATGGATGAAACACGACTTCACATTTATTTACGGACAGTGTGCGTGCATGAGGAGATACAGAAGAACATGTATGACTAATGTGTCTTATGATTAGCGGTAGAGCTGTGTTGGATAACGTTTTAGGATTTCTGAATTTAAAGAGTATTTTCTCAGTACACCTCAAGTGTCATTCATTACACTCTTAAATGATTATGATGACAGTTTTTCTTATTATCAACAAATCTCATGTTCAGACTCAAACCAACAGTGAATGTATCCTGTGTGTGTCAGAACCTGATATATGCTCTCTCTCTGTGCTGTTGAGCTCCATTGTTGGGTTTGGAACTACACATGAGATTTGTAGAAATTAAGAGAATTACAGAATATCACAGACTGATCAATTCACTAAAAGTAAAAACAGCAACAGTACACTGACACTGGCTGTATCTTGTCGAACACTTCTTCACTCTACATTGATTTGAATTAAAGTCCAGTTTTTAAAACAGGAATAAATATGTAACTGACTGAAAAATTGAAAAAATAATATACAACACAGATTAAATCTTCTGACGCCAACATACAGTATACGCATTTTATTTTGAAAAAACAAAACAAAAAAACTTTGTTTAATTTAACTTGTCCAGGAAGTTTCATCAGTCTAATCATCTTGCTGCATCATCATGAAACTGATGATGGTGATTAATCAGGCTGTAAGCAGAAATACTGTAAGTGAGTTCAAATCCGGATGGTGTAGGAGTCAGAGTGGGTGACGTATCGTACCCAGCGCTGCGACGGGCCGGGCTGGACGGGCGACAGGCGGAGGAAGCGGATCTGCAGCCCTGTGATGGTGAGCTTAGGAAGCTCGAAGCTAAGGCCAACTGGACCAACCTCCAGCATGGAGGCCGAGCTGAGGCCGGGGACCTCCAGCTGAAAGCAGGGGCACACAGGAAGAGGGTTTGGATTACATCTTAGAAATCAATAATTACAAGTTTATGTTTACTCTGTGCGGTTTACACACAACTGACTGGTGTTGTACAGAGAACAATCTGCTTCACCAGGAACAACTCAACCTGCTCCATCATGATTAACATTAACAAGACAGCTGCATGTTTTTGTTTCCTTTGTTTTCCAAACTGCCCTGTTTGTGAAAGATTGTGATTTATCGTTGCAGCTATAAAACATATTTATATTGTATTGTAATATGTACATAGTTGAATATACATGATACTAAAACAAAATGCTGTTGAATTAAAGCAAGACTAGGACCCTCCAGTCAGGATGACAGCTCTGTGAGACTGCACTTAGACACAGTGGTGCTTTGAGCTAAATGCTAACATCAGCATGCTGGATGCTAAGCAACGTTCACCATCTTTGTATAGCGTGTTAGCATGCTAACATTAGCTAATTAGCAGTAAACAGAAAGTACAGCTGAGGCTGATGGGTGTGTATGGTTAGGTTTCGGGTTAGTTTTTTTTTAACCCTAACCCTAAACCAAAGTATTCAACTTCAAATGTTGACCTGATGATGGCGCTAGATGTTATTACTATTCACCCTGAGGGAAACATGATTGATGTATGAACCACATTTCATCACAATCCATCCAAAAGTTGTTGCCATGTTTCTGTCTGGACCAAAGTGGTGGACAGGCTGACTGACCGCTGCTAGCATGGCTAAATATGGACTTCTTGTTTTGGTGTGTGTGTGGTCACCTTGAACAGAGCAGAGAGTTGTGTTCCTCCAGGGAAACGAGGGATCAGCCAGTCGACAGCTCTGCTCTGCAGCTTCAGCTCTGCGCTCTGATCCGGACTGCTGAGCTCCTGTGACAAACTGAACCCCCAACACACACAACAGTTCACCTGTTTCATTTCTCCACATAACACCGTCACGGTGAAACTTCATTTTCATCAACATTAGGAACTACAGGTGACCCCTGAGAAGGTCAGAGGTCACTGAGGTTCAGGTGATGCTGCAGTGGTGGGCTGGAGGTAAAGCAGCGAGGCAGAAAAGGCTTTCAGAGGTGATTTGATGGATAATCCTGCCAAATGCTTTCAGATGATGTAACTTTGTCATTTTCCACAACACTGGTCCGATCCACAACAAAAATGAGCTAGAGAGGGGTTTTCAGTCAGGATTGGATGGCGCATTCATGTGCAACACAGTTTAATACCTGTTGCTAAAGTCTGTTGCAGCAGCTGTGCGTGAACGCAGCGTCGTCGGATGAAAAACTTGAATCCGCCTCAACTTCTTTGCAACGTCGTCTGGCAAGATGCCACATTCCTGGTAGATGACTTTGTAATGAGAACGCTGTCTTTCTACCGGTAACCTCACGATCAAGTCGATTAAAGATAAAACAATTGCCCCCTTGATAACTCTCCAGTGTTGTGTAGTCTTGTCTCTCAGTATCACAAACCTGTTCTTCAGTTACTCAACCTGGACTTCCTGGATTGTATATCATTGTCTCACCACACATTAAGTGACACCAGCACAGTTGTAACAGAGATATGCAAATAGCAGCTCACAGGCTAAATCTGGCCTTCCAACAAAATATCTGGCCCCCTGATGAAAGATGAAGTCTTAACTTTTCATGGTTTATACCAAAGCTTCAATATGATTCTTCATATATCTACAATGTTCATACAAAGCTCATGTAAATCCCCCTAACTGATCTTGAAACTGTATTCTGTATACATTACTTACATTTTACACCGTGTCCCAACTGTTTTGGAATCGGGTTATACAATAAGCTGTAATTAACTGGAAGTACAATTATGTCTAAGCTCCATTCAAACTGTGTTTCTGTCTGTAGCGGAGATGGGAGGTGACTTTCACATTGTCCGCTCTGGTCAGTGATTTTAATCCTGTCCGGAGCTCTTATGTGGGTCAGTTTTTACCCCAGTAATAATTACTGACACAATGAGCTCCTGTTTCCCTGTGAACTGGATGCTCCTCGTCATTTAAATCCCATCCTTGTATATTAAAGTGGATTTTTTTTCAGTTTGTCCCTCTACTATATTTGTTTTCTAACCTGCTCGGTGTGAAAATGAACTTTTGTATGAAAATAGAGGAAATGTTTTTGCTTATCTGATAGATGGAAACTAACAGGAACATATAGGCCAATACAGGAAGCAACACGACAGCAGAAAAAATGAAGGCCATCGAAAACAAAGCTGTCACAGAGGCTGTAAACGTAAGTCAAACTTGTGATGGATCATTTTAAATGTTGTCATACTGTAGTCAAACATGCAGCCATTAACCTGGATTTATTGTGATTACATCAGATGACATTACGACAGTAAAATAACAACTTTGTCGGCCGGCTGTCAACAACAACGTCTGTTCAATGTTGTTGCCGTTCTGTATAAAATGCATGAGCGTGGAATTGGGGGGGCACTATGGTCTGAAGGTCTTCTGAACTGAACTGCCTCACGGGCCTCACTGAGCAGCTCATATCATCATTTCAGATTTCTAACCTCTGAACAACATTTTGAAAAGTAGTTTTTGGACAAAACAGGGTTACGGTTCTTAAATTCAGCTAAATTAATGTGGCTGTGCTCTAACTTAGATCTCAAATTAGTCTACTGCTGCAACAATATTAAAGCTACAGCACCTGGCCACCCACCCATTATTGATTTACATTTTCATAACTTTAAATAACAAATCAGGAGACCTTCCTTATGCTCATCTGTGATGCTTCCTACTTTGTTAATGTTGTTCCCTATTTAAAAACAAAGCTAACCACAGACACAGTTTTAAACATTTGATTTCTTCACACAGATGAAGAAATCTGCAGATTTCTTGTGTCTGGACTGAACTTTTCTCTGTTTGTTCTCAGGCTAGACTGAATCACAAACACAAAGAAACAACAATAACAACACAGGAGTCATATTCAAATACAGACTAAACAGACTGTGAGAGCGCGTCAGGCTGCACCTGCAGGTTTTCTGACATCCAGAATCATTTCCATAACAAACATCAGTTTTGGGAGCACAGCTACATTTGAATGGGAGCGTCTCACCTCACAGAGCCTTTAGGAACAGGGATGGTGGCGCAGACGTTGATGGCAGCACTGCAAAAACAATGACATCATCATCATCATCATCATATACTAATCCTCAATATGTTTATTATCTTCGCCGGGCGTAAGCCAGGAGGGGATCATGCGTTTGATCGTGTGTGTGTGTGTGTAGGGTTTAATCCCAGGAGACAGGAAAAACTTCTTTTTTTCATATTTAGAGTACCGGTATATTGGAATATATTTAGAAAACTTAAAACATATGCAACATCAGTGTGTGTTGTAATTAACGTATTTAACAGTATGGAAGGAGTATAGAAGGAGCAGCCTATGAACACTAACAGAATATGGAATCTTTGAAAATGCCAAATTCCTCGCTTTAACAAATTTTGTTTATGCAATGAAGAATTGTCAGATATCACTTCCATTGGGCTGTTTTACCAGACAGATCACATTTCATTTTCCTTGCAGCTAGAGTGAAGTTTGAGCTGCATGTGAGTTTATATTACATTCATTCTAATGTTAACAGAAATGGCATCCTTTTGCCTTAATAATTTCAAATAAAAAATTACACTAAAGTGCTCAGGTTGGGAGCACACAGGTTTATGCTTATATTTCTCCTTGTTACATTTGGCGTTGCTTAAAATGACCGATGCGTTGTGACTGTAGCTGAAATACTTTAAAAACAAGTGCAGTTCACAGGATTCCCACAATAGAAAATGTTTTATTTGGGGAAAAATATAAATCCATAGTGTGTGTCTACTGCTTGTACTTTAAGTACATGAAGCTGAAACTACTTGTGCATTTTTTCTGCTGGTACTGTAACTACACAATGCTGATACTGCTCCTTTAAAACAAGGTAAAGCTGCTCTGTGAACAGATACAGTTGTCCTTCCTCTTCTTCTTCTTCTGTTGGATTTCTGACAGAATAGCTGCTCAAGGCATGTTTGTCCATGTTATTGCCAACAGAACTCAGGGACCTGAATTATTAAAGCACACCTGCTTTAATAATTTACCATCTCTTGGTTGATCGAAAGACATGTTTGTCTTTTCTAAATCATTTACAGTTGGATAGTAGAGGGGATTGATGTTTGGTTTATGCAGCTCGTTGAGATACTTTAATATGGAGAATGAAATAAAAACTGACCTCTTTGGCGGCAGATCACAGCGGAGCTTCAGGTACATCAGCAGCCTGCCGAGGAAAAACATCAAGTGTGAGTTTTCACCTCGATTTAAGAACAAAACACGTATGTCTCTAAGCCACAATCAGAGTGAGGAGACACACACACACAGAATTAAGATCCTTTACTTGTGTAAAAGTAGTGTGGAAATACATCATTACAAGTATAGTTGGCAAAGTACACTTAAAGTACAGTATTAAAACTAAATTAGCAAGTATTTTGTTATGGAAACAAACAGCCCCTGTGATTGTTATATTAGTAAATTATATTACTGGATTATTGTTACTGGTGAACTAATGTGGAAGTTGTATTTTAATGTTGTCGTAGCTGCTTGTATAGAAAGCATGTATTTTAAAACTATTTAGTTTATAGTAAATTCATATTAAACACATATCAATATATCCATTGGGGAAATGTAACCAAATACATTTACCCAAGTACTTTACTGAAGTACAGTTTTGAAGTACTTTTACTTAAAAACTTACTAAAAACTAAGACGCTCACCGTTTAACATGTTATACCTCAATAGTTTAATCTGTACAAAAAGTGCAAAAATGAGGCAATATTTGTCTGACTATTTCTTGATCAGGACCAGGAATCTCCACTGGTTGCCTAGCAACTGGCAGGGGCCAAGAAATAATAACCCCATCAAATCGGCAAATCAGTGAACTTTAGAGCTGCTGCTTTGAATTGAGCTAGGCTAGCCGTTCCCCTCTGTTTCTAGTCTTTATGCTAAGCTAACTGGCCGCTATGTGTAGCTTTATACATATTTAATGGGCAGATATGAGTGGTATCAACCTTCTCATCTAAAGCTGTGCAAGAAGTGAGTACAGTAAGTGTATTTCCCAAAATGTCAAACTATTGTTAGAACTACAAAAATAACACCCAGGTTGTGATAAACTGATATTAAATGATGTGTTAAGGAGGCGTGGGTTGTCAAGTGTTGAAGCTGTCGTGTTTCCTGTTTTCTAGCAGGTTTCTCCCTCTGTGACTGTTAAATACCAGTTTTAAAATAGCTCTCGACAAATCACTCCTGGATTCTGAAGAACTCACGACAAAATTTGATGTCCACTTGTTGCTGTTTTAAAACGCTGACACATTTTCACAGCACATCATCTGTGTTTGGCCAGTTGTGCAAAAGAAGAAAAGCACACAGAAAGGAGGAGTGTGTGGCCAGCAGCTGTCGACATACTGGACTGTGGGAACTGTGGGACTGGGCTGAGGGATTCTTACCTTCCTCCGCTGTCTCTCTCGATGGTTGGGAAGAGACGGAAAGGAGGAGCTGAGGGCAGATCATCGCTCAGCTGGTACTGCATCACTGTTTGCTGCAACAGGAGGAAGATCAAGAGATTAAGAAGATGAAGAGGAGAAGAGAGAACCATTGATCTGTGAGCAGACAGCAGATAAAATAATAAAAGAAAAGAAAAAAACAGAGGAATGAAAGAAAGCTGGATTTTAGTTTAGTGGTAAAATAGTTGATAATGAATAGTGAGTGTGTCTGCCAGTCTTTTAATGTTGTAGGTTTTGTATCTAAAGAATCTACAACAGGGTTCAGAGAAGCAGCTGAAGAGGTTCTTAAAGACCATCCAGAAAAATAAATTAGCAAAACAGACTTCCTTTGATTTTTTTAATCTATCTTTAATCTCTTTAATAGAGATTGTTATTATTTCATGTCAATTAATTAGAATGCTGTAATTTGAAATGATAATCTTGTAACTTTACTGTTTTCTGTGCGAAGTTAAGTGCAAACATCACAGATGATATCATTTTATTTCGATGTGGACTCCAGAAAGACACCATGTTCGTGTTAGCTCCTTTTCAAGTCTAATGCACTCTGAACAGGTCGCCAGTTCACCACAGGGCCGACACAGAGACAAACAGACATTCACGCTCACATTCACACCTACAGGCAATTCATAGTCACCAATAACCTGCATATCTTTGCACTGCGGGAGGAAGCCTGAGCAACCGGAGGAAACCCACAAAGACACGGTTGGTTCTGAGCCACAACCTATAATACTTTTAGATTTATTATTTTATTTATTTATCTTTCACTTTCTACGGGATACTTTTGTTACTGCTTTTCATGTCCTTTCTTAAAGCACTTTTATTATATATATTAACTATGTTAAGAAAACGGTATGAAGATAAAGTTTTTTTTATGATTGATATCCATACTTATCCATGTATTATTCTTAATCCCACCTACAAAATTCTGATAGGCCGTCAATGAGCACAACACTGACCGCTCAACAAATTATAGAAGTTGGCAGTGACATAAAACCAGGCTATGACAGTCTAGCTGTTTGGTATTTAGTCACATGGAGGGTGAGGCCTTTGACTGTGAACTGTTTGCCTTGTTGTCATATTTCTCTGACTGATTAATGTGACAACAAACTGGCAACGTGGAAGTATAACCAGCCCGTCATGCCTCTGGGGACAATAAAGATTTATTGAATTGATGACCTGACATTAACCGTGAACACAACACACTGTAGCCTTCTTCTCTTTGACATGTGAGATCTGACAGAGTGTCCCTGACACACCAACAAGGAGAGTTTGACTGCAGCAAAATAACTTGTTCACTGTGATGGATGTGTTGTAAGTCCATTTTCACACAAATAAAATGTACAAATATCTAACAGGAAGGAAAGTAATCAGTCCAAACTGAATGGGATTATGTTTATTTGTGTAAGTGATTTGTAATTAATGAGCTGAAACATTTTGAGCGTGCATTATGCTGCTTTAAGGCAGGAAGCTGTACAAGAGGCTTAAATATTTAAGCTCTGCAGCAGGAAAACAAAATATATAGTTATGTAAGCTGTTTACTGTTGAGCATTTTATTTTGTAAGATTTGTGACTTTAGACACCCCAGGGTCATTCACACTTGATTTATTAGGTATAACTAGCTAAAACTAATGTAGTCTAATACAACAATGTGTTTCTAATATTTTGTCCACCCTCATTGATTTAAATAAGGCTACAAACAATCCTTGTATCTGCATTTTGACTGAACATAAAGTCTACTACAAGTTAGTCTGACAGGTTAAATCCAGATGTGGACATCAGTGGAGGCTGGACTATGACTGGACTTCATAATTACACGCTCCTCAAACTTCTGGCAACATCACATCTCTTTAACTTGTAACTTACAACCACATAATTTTACACTTCTTTTTCTTTTTAATTTAAACTTACGTTTTCACTTTTCTTTCTTTCTTTGTACCACGTGGGTTGTTTGTGTCTATTTATCTAATTAGCGAAAGCTTTAACGAGTTAAAAACAGCAGTCCAAACCAATAAACATACAGCCAATGACATATGAGTAGAGTATAGAGCGCACCTCTCCCTGGCTGGGACAGAGTCGGAGGATCCGGTGGCTGTCGAACTCGTCCAGTCGGACCGCCTGGTGGAAGCTGCACTCATCAACGCGAACAGCAGCTCCGTAACCTGAAGACGCAAAAACGCTGCTGGTCAGAAACTCATTTCCATTACAACCTCCCAATAAAAACAGACTCCAGAACAGAAACAGGTGCATCATGTGAAACTTAACATGACTGCTCTATACACATCACAACAACACACACTGAACACAAAATATTTCAAAAATAAATCAGTTATAAAGGTAATAAAACCATCATCCATGATCGTGGTCATTAGTCTACAGAGTACGTGCAGCCAAGAATAATAAGACTTTTAAATTCACCCTGACATAATGTAATGAAACACCAAAATAAAGCCACAAAGTGACTGTTTGTCGCTGATGTGACAGAGCTGTCAACTGCCATGAATAACAACAGGAGGAAATTAAATATTGGAGGAAATGAAGTCCACCTGTTTTTAATAAAGCTGAGGAGATGAAAGAAAAAAAGCAGTGTTTGTGTTACTTTCTGACTCCATTTTCGTTTAATACATCTGGATAAAAAGCAAACTTTAACCAGGTCACAGGTTTAAGCTTCTTGTGCAATTGACTGGGGGGTGCCCTGGAAGGAAACTGTCACGTCCCTGCTTCGACCTCTGCTGCAAAAAAATTATTTTCATCATGGAAATATTCTGTCTCATTAATCAGCAACAAATCTTTTGTTTGGATGTGTAAGCCCAGCAGCATGTAACTGCTGTATAGAATAACCTACACATCATGTCCCAGGAGATCTGCAACAGCGGAAATTAAAGGATGTAAGCATAAACATAACATATAAATATAATATAATATATACCAGTTCATGTAAGTTTAAACAGTGATTTAGTTCATAAAACAAATAGTGTGTAATGCAACAGCACACACATGTTCACTGTGGCTGAAAATTCAATAATAACCTCAAAATATAATTTTTTTTTTTATGCTTGGCTGAGGTGAAGTTGGTGTGTGAATAAAATGATGACGTACATGAAGCATTTGACCTTAATGGATGGAGGCAGGAAGTTTGACCTAAATCTGACTCTGACTGTGTGTGTGTCTGTGTGCTCGTGTGTGTGTTTTACCTCTGAGCTGTGACTTGCCGATGCTGAATTCTTCATTCAGACCGATCCGCATTTCTGTTAAACAAAGACAGCATGTTAGATTTCAGACACTTATAAACGTAAAAAATTCACAAATGTGACGTAAAGCATAAAGTTCATAGAATTCAGACACTCAAACAAGATGGCAAAGAGTAAATGTTGTGCACTTTGTGGTAAATAGTCTGACAATCTCTGACTGGACATTTCTTGTTTCTTCTGTCAGCTCAGTGTCTCAATGTTTCTGCGGATGATTCAACACGGACAGTTTCATGGCCACTTGCATCCTCGAGTGTTGACCCCTTTTAAGCTGAAACTCACCTGAGCAGCTCGGCATGTAGCACTTGACTCTGATCTCTCCCTCGACGTCGGCCTTCATCAAAACTCCCTGGAGCATAAAGCATCATCATCACCCAGCAGAGAGAATCCAGGTTACTGAGTTTAAACCGGTTTAGGCAGCAGGACGGTATAAAAACCCTCAAGACATTTTAATACTTTTAAGGAGTGTGGATTTTGATGATTATGTTTTAGACTGACTACTGCTGCTGTTCCACTGATACTGTTACTCACGTTGGAGCCGATGACGACCGACATCCTCTCAATCACGTCCACAAATATCTCACTCTTCCCTCCCTGCAAAAACACACACATGTATGGGAAATGTGAGGTCTGTTCAGTTAGTTTCAGAAGGTCTCCAGTCGAGCTGGGACCCGACTATTTACTGGACCACGTCATTCACATTCAGGCTGAAATCTTCCAACATTTTGTTTTCTCAAACTTGCAGATCTCCAGGTTTGTGTTTTGTCATTCCTTCTTTGGTTTGAATTGATGGGATTATTATATCCTGTTTGCTCTTCTCTCTGTTCTACAAACGTCTAGAATAATGTCTGAAGTGCCATAATGATTGCACATTTCAACAGATTAAAAACAATATTCTTGAATATAAAGTCCTACAACTTCTCCATTTTCTACATTTACTTCCAAACAGTTCAACGGCCTTAAACAGCTTCTGTCTCTGGTTTATTCATATTCATGTGTATGTTTCTAAAAGACAAAATTATACTCTTGGAAAATGACCAACAACTAACAATGCCAGAAATTCAGACTTCCTCACAGACTTGATGGACTTCCCTGTCTGAAAAATGCCAACATGTTTCCTGAGGAACTCTTGTGCTGCTATTTAAAAAGTAGAGTGAGTTGGAAAATAAAGATTTAAAGGACCAGTGTTTTGGATTCAGGGAACATAATATTCATAGTTATGTTCCAATTAGTGCATAATCACCTAAAAATAGTAATGGTTGGGTTTTTGCAACCTTAGAATGAACTCACATTTTCATATCTACAGAGATAGCAGGTCCTCTTCCACAGAGTTAGCCGCCTCGCTACTTGATGCCACTAAATCCTCCACACTAGATCTTTAACTGTATGACAGCGGTGGGTTTTCCACTGCTCTGTCTGTACTGTGTGTCACAGTCTCATCATGTTCAGCTTCAGGACTACAGCTGTGATGTTATGTACCTGCTCTCTGCTGGACTGGATGGGTCTAGTTGCTGCAGAACTTGGAGCCACTTTACTCTGTTGTGTCTCCGCTCCAAACTGCAGCAAAATAACAACAGAGACAGACATTTAATCAAACACATTCAAATCAATTTTATTTACATTATCTTGCACATTTTAACAATATTTGGTAACACTTAACTTTAGGTCCCCCTATGTAGCATTTCCAAGCATTATAAATCACTGATTAAAGGATAACTTTCGTTTTTTACAACCTGGACCTTCTTTGTAGCATTAAATACTACAGCTAAACTAGCAGATTATGCGTAATATAGAGGCTGCGCATGGATGCCCCGAGTACTCGCATTACACGGATATACGCGCCGCTCCTCTGGGGCTAATTTCTTCAAAGCGACTCCAAATGCCACCAAAGTTGTCTGGGTGAGTAAATGGGCGTATTTAATGCTACAAAAAAGGTCCAGGTTGGAAAAAACGAAAGTCATCCTTTAAATCGATGTTAATAAGAGCTGAACAATGGATTGAAATATTAGCAAAATTACAATATGGCCAAGTGCAATGTCCAAATTGTGCAAGCAGCTATTTATTGATAAAGGTATCATCATGCATGTGGACACCCAGAGGTAGAAGCCCACAGGATAATGAATGATATTATAGTCAAACATAGCAGTAATAACACAAAATATGTTTTATAGTTATAATTTTTGACAAATGCATTACATCACAAGCATTTTAAATATCCTAATGGCTGCATAAAACTACAAATGCTTTGACTGTTTATAGAGTCTGTGATGTAGGTTGGCACTGAAAACAAGCAGAAATCGTAGGAAAAGAGTTTTCTCCTTATGAAGCCAGAAAGAAACTCACAAAACTTATTTCAGATTTGTTTCTCATCAAAGAGATCAAACTCTTGTGCTTCAAAAGTCCGGCCAATCAAACCTCAGCAACCTCTGACCTCAAGTCTAATGGTGTGACGTGTTGTTGGCGTTAACATACCAAGCCAACGTTACTGAGGTCAAACAGGCTGAACGGTCTGGAGGAGACAGCTTCAGTCTGGATGAAGTTTTTCAAGACGTCAGAGGACGTCGTCTGGATGTAACCATAGTCCTGGCAGACAGATAAAGAGACAGGCAGACAGACAGACAGAGGGAGAGTAATTTTCTGGTTTATAGGGTTATTCCTTCTCAACTTTCATGGGTGTAAAATTACAATTACAAACTATACATAGCTGTTAAAGCTCACTTACACTTTCTGCATTTCTGCACTATTATCTGCATTTTGAATTTTACCACTGTTAATAGATCAAACCACAACTGTGAGAAAACTGAAACACATCATTATAATTCCTACTTTGAGGTTTGGTAAAACAGAAATATCACACTCTGTTCGAAGAGTCGTCCTTCGTGCTGAAAGTCACTGTTTGATGCTTAATTAGTTAATTAGCTATCAGTGTCTTTACTCCTTAATTCACTTTCAGCATGAATCTGAGATGTTTGATGAACACAGGCACAGATGGTGGTTCGGGGCTGCACATTAAGCCCCACTCTAGCTTGCAAGGAGCAGCCCTCAAGGGAAGGAGACTCACCACGACCTCATCCAGCAGCTCATAGATGAGCGCAAAGTTCATCTGCACCGACTTCTCTGACAGGCTGCCACAGTAATCTTTAACCAGAGCTGTTAACCTGAGAACAGACAGACACGCACACAAATGCAGTTGTGATCAGGACTTTCTTCTTTAAAAAGTATTTTTAACCTTGTGTTGTCTCTTTTTAATTCAAATAGTTTTATACTTTCATTTATCTAAATGTTTGCATTCCAGCTTTCTTACAACTTCCAATAAGTCATGTGGTTAATGCTGTTATTGGAGACCTATTGTAAAAAAAAAACAAACCAACAAAAAAAACCCACATACCTGTTGAGGAACTCGATGATGGTGAAGGGGGAAGCAGCAGCTGTTGTCGTGGCGACCCAGTACAGGCCTCCTTGTCTGACATGGACAAAGTGAAGATCTTTGTGACTCTGCAGAACAAAAAATACAGAATTGATGTTGCATTTAATGTCCACAATGGAAAATATCTCCTGACACTGTTGATGATCATGCTGTTTATTATTATCATTTTTATTATTAATGTGAAGAGTTGCTTCAGTTCTCTGTGTGAATGGTTTGCCTTCAAATCAGTCCAGATTTTGTGAAAAAATTATACATTTTTTTATTTTTATTTTTCAAATAAAAGATGGACACATGATCCTAACATAAGGAACATGTTTGTAAAGGTTTGAGAGTGAAGCTGCAGGTGGAGTGGAGGCCTCAAAATCAAATACTGTCCCTTTAAAAGGCCTCACAACACTTTAAAAAGCATACAGACAGGCACAATGTTACCATGACGACTGGAGGCTGGTCTCCGGTCAGTGCTGTGACCTTCTCGTAGAAAATACTGACAACGTCACTTCCTGCTTCTCCGCGGACTGACAACGAGGTTAAGGACAAAACAAACACAGCAAACAGAAAGTAGAACAAGTACCTTCATTACTGATTCATGCATGTTGCTCAGCTGCCACCTCCACACAAGCTGATGCAATGCAGGATTTCTTCCACGCAGCATGACTGATTTTGGTATCGATGTCGTTTTGCCAAACAATGTCAGCATGAGAACTGGAGCAACTGTTCACGATATTCATAATCAGACTGTTATGTAGGAGTGGTTTCACCTTTCTTGGCTTTCTTGGCTCAGGATATAATATCAGGTGAAATGTAGTAACATAGTATGACATATCTAGTATAGTGCAGCAATATATAATATATCATACAGACTAGTTTGAATATAGCATAACATAAAATACATATGAAATGTAGTATAATATATAATAAAATATGATAAATAGTATATGTAGCTGGCATAAAAGGGAAAGGAAGGTACCAATCTGGAGGCAAAAACAAATACACATTTTTCATTTGGCCTCAGTTATTTTAGTTGCGGGACAAGAAGGATACAGTCTTTGTAGATGAGGTGGTCGCCCTTTGAGGACAGGATGAAGACCTGAGAGATCATACTGCTGAGAGACAGACAGACGGAGATAGAACTAAATCAACTACTGCTCAGACTTATCAGTATGGTTATTTTCTTCAATACACAACATCAAAAATACTTAACATTATCAACATCAAAAATACATTAGCTCCCTCTGCCGGTAGTATTTGATTTGATATTAATTTGGCAAAACATTAGTTTGCCTTCTTATTAAATGTCTATAATGCGCACCTTCACTGTGGACTTGTGCTGTGCACTGTGTGCCTGAGAAGTTAGCTAAAACCAGTCAGTAACACAGGCATGTACCGTTTGTTTGGGGGAATAGCTCTCACCAAACTCCACTTAATATTCGACCAATTTAAACTAATTATGTCAAGCAAAGTCTGATTTATCTTATAGCGAATTTATCATAAATACGAAAATGAGAGGAATTATGTAACTTGTTTCTAACATGTACATGAGGTTTGATAACAAGTAACTTAAAAGTTGGCGTTGAATTAACTGAAATTGTTAGCTTGGTGAGTCCATTTCAAAACTACAAGCATGCGAAAAGTTGCCATTGACACAGCTCTGAGTAGCTATAACTCCAGATACCGATTTACTTACCCCGCAGCAGGCTCGTGGTGAAACACAGGTAAAAAAGAAGAAAATTACAGAATACTTGAACTATCTGTTACTAAGCCATGACTGGCTATGAAAGCAAATTTACTTGCTACTGCTAACGGTAGACCGACAACCGGCTATCGCAGCATACTTAAACTTCTAATAATTCGTATGAGAGGAGTCCATGATAAAATGCTCAGCGCTGATGTATTCCCACAGATAAAACTGCTAAGAGCATAAAAGGCTCGACTGGAATCTAACTTAAACGTGGTTAGTTATGTTATTAGCTGCCTGCATCTTAACTGACAGACTACTGTTTACAAACCGGGTCAGAAGATGTCGAATAGCGTCACAGCGCTACCTGCTGTACGGGCGGGAAATGTTAATATTTAACAGAATAAACGCTGAGTCCAATCATAAATTTTCGTATAAATAACTATGTTGGACTTCTGATAATATGCAGTTTTACAAACCGTCTGAACGATAATGTTTTAAGTATTTAACCACACAAACATAGCTTGTAGTCAAGTCATCCAAACAACAGGTGGCAGCATAGTCGGGAAATCATCCGGAAGTGGCTCAAGTCAGCAAAGTAGATTTCTTCAACCAAATCATTAGTGTCTGTCCTGTCGACTTCACCATGAAGTGAGTACAAATTTGATATTACAACAGTTATTTGCGTTTTTACTGTTACCTTAATTCATACTGCCGCGGCAGCTATCCTCTGATGTACACTAACCCGCTAGCCAGTGCTAACAGCTATCTAACTATCACAAGCTTAGAAACATCACCCATACATTGTATTTGCTGCTAAAAATCTAATAAACTAACGATTTCCCTTTAATTTGTCTGTGAACACACTTAATCAAGCAACATCTAGCGTCATAATAAACCACGTTAAGCAGTTTTTGGATTCGGCACAAACCAAGCACATTCGTATTTCAGTTGAATCATAGTTTTGTTGTGTGTTTCGCGTCTGCTGTTATGGCGCCCCACGGCCAGGTTTGGAGCATCGTTTTTCTTTCAATTACTAGAGGTCGCTTGATTTGCCGAGTTCAAGAGTGGAGCCCAAACTTTCACGTTATGTCTTCATTTATCTCTCACACACGTATTTTGCTGTTAGGTGAGAAACAGAAAATTGAATGTAGTTTGAATGGAGTCTGGCGTGAAGCTTTCCCCATACATAGAATAACTAGAGGCTTCCCATCACTTGGTTGTGTGTTGAGAGTGCACATTGGGCACAAAAGTAAGCACATTGCCGTCACACATCACGTATAGACACACAACTATGCAGTTATTGTGTTGTGGCTCAGCCCGTGAAGGTTTAGACTTCTGTCCTGTCCAGGATGAACCTGGTCCACCTCCCTAAATGATCGTAAATCGAGCCTCACAGCAAGAACTGGTGTGTACCAGCTTCTCATCAGTTTGAACAATTCAGAGTTTATCACCAGGCACCTGGCTTCAAATGACAGATAAAAGTGGTGAATTTAAGTGGTGATCAGGGACAAGTTTCATGAAACCTGAGAATGCAGTCGGTGACATGACATTTCACGTCAACACATGATGAACAGATGGCAGACAGTATTTCATGTTAATGGAAAATACCAAATAATAACTTCCACATTACACCTGGTGTTAAATAACAGCTGATAACATGTTTTAAACAGCTCTGAAACACAACAGTTGTATTTAGAAGTAATTTTTTTCTCTGTTTTCAGTCCACTAACGAAGGTGAAGTTGATCAATGAACTGAACGAACGTGAGGCCGACCTCGGGGTGAATGAGTCTGTTTCCTGGCACACTGAGTACAAAGATAGCGCCTGGATATTTATCGGTAAGATGTAACCTCACATCTGGATCCTGCGTGTTGTCTTTGTCTGAGCTCCAGCTCTCAGATCTGTAGTCACTGAGTGCTTGAATACAGGGGTTGGTTGCATGATTTCTACTGATCGTCATCAAAATTGGAATTATATATCTTAGAGTTCTAACGGGGGACACTGAGATAAACGAGTAAATAGATGTGATGTTTGATTACAATTATAATTTGTAACTTTTACCCTCAGAAATTTGAGAATGAAAAATATTTTACTGGAAATCAACATGTCTCTTTCATACCTGAGGAAGAAGTGCACCCACTGGATGATAATATTTTCCATTATTAATATTAGGTAGAAAGGAAGGTTTATATAGAGAGAATGAACAGTGCTGTGCTTCTGCCTGATCAGCTGGTGTTTTGTTTCCTGCAGGAGGGTTTCCATACGAGCTGACTGAAGGGGACATCATCTGCGTCTTCTCTCAGTACGTTTCCTGCAGCCTTTATTTCAGTCAACTAGCACACACCTGCAATGTTACGGCCTTTTTCTCCTCCCTCGCTAAAACAGCCATGGTCAGAGAATGTGCAAATTCACTTTCCTTTTCTCCCAAAAACCTGTCAGGTATGGAGAGATCGTTAACATCAACCTGGTGCGTGACAAGAAGACAGGGAAGTCCAAAGGTTTCTGCTTCATCTGCTACGAGGACCAGAGGAGCACCATCCTGGCTGTGGACAACTTCAATGGCATCAAGGTGGCACAGCTATTACATTAACATGCTCCATCTTGTTTAACCTGTAGAGCTTTGGTTAGCCTGGACAGAGCCAGGTTAGCTGTTTCCCCCATTTCCAGTCTTTATGCTCAGCTAAGCAGCTGCTGGCTGCAGTTTCATATTTAGTGTACAGGCATCAGAGTGGAATCAAGCTGAACATCTAACTCTCAAGAAAGCAAATGATTGGCTCTTCTAGCTCGTTCAGTGTTGAACCGTAACAGTTAGTCCTGAGGACGAAGAGCAGAGCAGTTTACACATTTAGCTGGATGTATTTCTATAAATAAAGTTATTCTAATGAAAGAAGGGCTTTCAGCTCGTTAACCCACGGGGGGTTAAAGAGGTTCAGACAGGAGCAGCGATGTCTGTCTGTGTTGTTGCTCTCATCGGCTAAATTGAGTCTGTGCTGTGCTTGCTGTCAGATTAAAGGTCGGACCCTTCGCGTGGATCACGTTAAAGACTACCGCCCCCCCAAAGACACAGAAGACATTGATGATGTAACCAAACAACTGAGGGAGGATGGCTGCGCTCCCAAAGTCCAGGAGCCCTCTTCCTCCTCCTCAGAGGAAGACGAGCAGTACACAATCCCTGTGAAGAAGGCCAAAAAAGGTGAGGTCACTTCCTGTTGTCTTAAATTTAATCCTTCTGCTCTGCCCTCTATAGGCAGACTGCAGTAACTACAGCAGCAGTGAATTCCCTAGTGAGTGCTCAATGTCAAACTGTAAAACCGATCGAAATGTGGAAGGACTTCATTTGATGTTTTTTTAAGCAAATTATTGCATAATTGCAAATGCATATCATTACTATTCAGATAAACTGCAGTATCACCACATGAACACCAGCATGTGTTCTGTCAGCTAAAGTACACAGCCAAAGTACAGATACTGTGTTTTCCGCTTTGTTTTGTAGTTACTGCAAATTTAAAAAGCTGTTTTCACTGAAATTGCACATTTATATAATGTAATATTTTTTCTATGGTAGCATGGATGTCAAAGTCATATCCCTGTTAAAATTCAATTGTTAACAAATATATAGTTACTGCATTTTGTCTTTGTTGCCATTTCTGTGTCAATTACATGAGTCGTTTGGCAAAGATTTCATTTCTCGTTTTGCTGCTTCCTGCCTCAGACAAGAAAGAGAAAAAGAAAAAGAAGAAAGAGAAGAAGGAGAAGAAGAAGGCTGAGAAAGAGAAAGAGAGGGGGAGCAGGGCACTGCACTCGTCCTCTTCCTCACCTCCCTTTCTTCCTCCTGCCATGAGAGTCAAAGAGGAAAAGGAGGACTCAGCCTATGAAAAGTACAACCAGAGGGTGGCGCCACCAGGAGAACAGAACGGGCAGAGAGCAAGGGAGAACGAGAGACTCCGTGGGGAAGAGGAGAGGAGAAGGGAGACAGACAGGGAGAGAGAGGAAGATAGGAGGAGGAATCGTGAGAGAGAAGGGGACAGGAGGAGAGAGCCTGAATTTGATAGAAAAAGAGAGTTTGATCGGGACAGAGACAGTGATAGAAGAAGAGAGACGGACAGGGAGAGAGACAGTGATAGAAGAAGAGAGACGGACAGGGAGAGAGATGGTGAGAGAAGACGAGAAACTGACCGGGACAGAGACAACGATAGAAGAAGAGAGACAGACAGAGACAATGATAGAAGAAGAGAGACAGACAGGGAGAGAGACAATGATAGGAGGAGAGAGACAGACAGAGATAGAGATGGTGAGAGAAGAAGAGAAACTGACCGTGACAGAGACAACGATAGAAGAAGAGACACAGACAGAGAACGTCCCCGTAAACACTGAAACCATCTGCGGTAATCTGATGATAAAGCTGTTGGATGATGTAAAAACATGTAAATGTAAAACGCGTTGCATCATTTTCCAGAGTGTTTGTTTATGACAGAGCATTGAAAGTCTAAAGTCATGCTGGCGCCATCTAGAGGCTGCAGTCTTCATTACACAATACACTGAGCAGCACTGGGTGAAAGGCTCCAGAGAGTCCAGTTCTCAGATGTAAAACGTAACATTGCTGGATTCATAAAGCTGGTAAAGTGATGCCTTCTCTCATTCAGACTTTCATGTTCCCTGCGGCTTCATTCACAGATCGCCGGGTTTCTTCAGTTCACCTAGTTCAGTAGAAAAGTGTCAATCAAATTGAGCAGGAAATCACCTAAATACCACGTTCCCATCCTCCTTAAATGTATTGTTTGAATGATTTTTGTAATAAAACAAAGAAATGTCTTCACCTGTGGTATCTGTTTTGTTTTTGTTTTCACTGGAAACAGCCGGTTAGCTTAGCATGAATACCCAAAACAGCTTGAACATCCAGCAATCAGCACCTCTACAGTTGACTGATTAACACTTAGGAAAAGAAGTAAACCTCAGGATGACACAGGGAAACAAACTGCACCCATTTATTATAGAAACATCACAGAATTGAGCAGAACACTGAGAACAAAGAGAGGTTGAATCAAAACAACATCCTCATTTCACAGTCAGATGATGGAAAGATGATACCAGTCGCTATTTAACTCTTAATTTCAGCAGATTTGTCCTTATTGTCCTGCTGCCGTGACAGAAACTCCCATAACAGAGCTGGTGATCTTCACATATTAATTAGGAAAAACAATTAGATTTTTTTAAGCCAACATCTCAGTGCTTTTATACATAAAATTTGGTATCACTGTATTTTACAGGGTTTTTTTTTCTTTCAGCTTGGTGGACAGCTCTAAATCCTACAGTGCCCATGAGCTTCAGATGCAGTTGCTATGAAGATATTAGCCACTAAATTAATCCAAACTGCCGAATGTACTATCAGGTTTCTACAATGTGTAACTTTTAGCTTCGGCTCACAGTTTGCAGCACATTTAACAGAATGTGACGCTCTGCGGTTGGATTTTGTTGCTTAAATGCACTCTGGGAGCTGTGGTAAACTTCTCTCCTTCAGTTTTTATGTCCACAGGCTTCTTGTACCTTTGAGTTTTTGATCAAAGAACGTGATATTTTCTCTCACACCTCTTACTTCACTACTCTATGAACAAGTATTCCTCCAGTTTTTGGAAAAGGGAACAGTGGCACATGCTCTCAGTCCCTGGTTTTCTTTTCTTGTCTCTCTTGTATCAGTATATGTTGAGGTGTGACAGTTCAGTGAACTACAGCAGCAGAACAGGAGAATCAGGAACAAATGTCAGAAACAGCTTAGAAAAGTTACTTTCAAAATCTCTGCACAGCTGAACAAACGCTAACACAAATACATCAAAATTAGCACGAGGAATAAATGCAGCAGTCTTTTGTTTTTAGAAAATATATTGTCATTATAACTTCATTTACAATATTTTCAAACATTTCGTAGAAAGTCAGCGGGTTGTAAAGTGGAAGTGATTATCAGAGAGCAGCGTTTCCTCTGTGTTTATTATTCAGTGGTGAAGCTAACAGTGTGTGTTCACACTGCCGTAACGAAACTCCACCAATCAGATTTCGGTACACCTTTTTCCACAAGACAATGTTTACATCCAAAAACACCCTGAAAATGAAAATAAAGCATTTCAGATCATGAAGAAACGTACTTTAATTAATCATGAAATAAAAATGTAGCTTAAAGTTTTCTGATGCAGCAAAAAGTCCTCCCCCACAGTTCACAACAGCAGTATTAAATCAGAGAAAGTTATCAATAAAGACTAGTGAATAAGTTAATTTTTGTCATGTGAAAATTGTTCCATGATGGTAAAAGCTGTTTTCATTAATATTATGTTGCTTGTTAACGATCTAGCTAGCTAATTAACATCTTGGCTAAGATACATCAGCTTGGTAGATAATGTTTGTTTTCCAGCTAAATAATTAGCATATTGGCTAACGTACATTAGCTAGCTAGATAATGTTTGCTTTCTACATAACTGACTAACATCATGGGTAAGACACATTAGCTTGCAAGATAACGTTCACTTTCTAGCTAACTAATAAGCTTCTTAGCTAAGAAATATTAGCTTGCTAGATAATGTTTGTTTTCTAGCTTAACCAAATTAAAATCTTGGTTACGATACATTTGCTTGTTAGAGAATATTTGTTTTTGAGCTATCTAACTAGCATCTTGGCTAGGCTGCATTAGCTTGCTAGATAACCAGGGCTGCCAACTTTTTAATTTAGTTTGGTCAGATTCAGATTCATCACTTAAGCCATCATAAGCCATCTGCGACATTACTCACCACAGGACTCAACTTACTAAATATAATTAAGGCTTAAAAAATAGAAAAGTGAGTTATATAACAATCCCCCTCACGCAGCTGTCATGAACAGGGAAATTAGTTAGAGACCAAAACCTTTTTTTTTTTGTACCAGGCTGTCAACATGTTTATTTCTACAGTAAAGTTGGACATTTTATGGGGGTCTGTGGGGACTGACTGGCTTTTGGCTCCAGCCTGAAGTGGTCATTTGAGGGACTGCAGTTTTTGACACTTCCCTGCTGGCTTTGTTTTTCAGCCCTGGAGGTTGCTGCCGGACTGTGCTGCTGCCAGAAGAGCCGCTGACTGAGACACTCCGAGCTCTTTTCTCTTTCCATCTGATGGGCTGAATAACTCGCTGCTGCACGATGCTGCTGTCAGTGTCTTTTTTTTGCGACGTTATCAGTTATGAATTTGTTTTTCACAGCGTGTGAAAAGTGTCAGTTGTTAAGTCTCACAGTCTGACCGCTGGCAGCCCCGTAGAGAACGTCTCTTGTCTTGCTTACTAATTAACATCTTGGCTACGGTTAATTAGCTTGCTAGTTTATGTTGACAACAGGGGGAAGCAAAAGAAAATGTTTGTTTCCATCAACTATAGAAATATTCTCAGAATTATATAATCTACCTGCTCCATATGGTACCGTTTACTTTTCTCTAACAATGAAGACCCACTGGATGAGAACAAATCAACTCGGCCACTTTGACAACATCTCCAAGCAAGTGAGCAGTTTGCTCGTTAGCAAACTTTGTGTAAAGAAGTAAAATACATGTACGACTATTTCCAACAATTTACACAACTTTAAGCCAAGCAGCTTTCAGTTTTTGTATCTTTAATCTTGGAGCTGTCGATGCCTTTTTGAAATGGATCTGATTTTTTGTCATTTAAACTTCATGTCGTCTCCATCAGGGGCGGAGGAGGTTTTTTCTCACCAAACAAAAACAGAGGAAACGCTACCGAGGTCTGAGGGGTTTGCGGTTCAGTTACAGACGTGTCTGTGGTCAGAGGTATCTGGTGAAGTTGGTTTCTTCCTGGTCAGGTGCTACAAAGATTTAAAGACAAGGAATGTTGAGAATTTTTTTCTTTTTTTTTTACCCACAGTGTCACATGAGCTTTGAGCTAAATAAAGATAATAACGTCTGACCATCGCATCACTGTGGCTTCAAACAAGCAGTTTTTTGAAAATACGTTTTTCTTGTATCAGTTCTGCAAAACAGTCTTGGTTGCATTTCCCTGGGCAGGTTTTCAGTGAAAAAATATCAGGTGAAGCACATCAGCACCACGACTCCCTCAGAAAGAGCTTGAGCAGGAAGAAGAGGTTGGCGGTAGAAAAGTAAGGCGCTGGCGGCTAAACAGACTGCAGGAAGAGGGATCGGAGGATTATTCCTCCATTTCACTGCTTTTATCTGAGATTAAAGAAGGTCTGAGGATTAACTGGATTCCACAGCTCAGCCAGTTCCCACAGAGGTCGTGCACTGACCTCAAAAATGTCTGCAGTGAACTGAAGTGCGCAGTCACAACCCTGCTAGATGCAGTCAGTCACTGTCCATAGATAAACTGCTGCAGGGATTTGAACCAGCAACCTTCCACTTAGACTCACACAGCCCACTGCTCCGTTCATTAAAGCACAAAGTTATTGAACAGGTGCATCATATATATCACAATATTGTGAACACGTCGGGCCGACAGGAGGTCTGATGAACCTGACAGAGGCTCGTGGGGCTGCTTTGGTAAGGAATTAGTTTCCTCACATGAGACCAGAATCCTTCCTGCTTAGGAAGGACTCATAAACTCAAGACAGCTCTGTCTCTGTCCAGTCCAGATGGACAGGCTGCGGCCGGAGCAGCAGGTCCGGTGAAGATCCTCTTCACTGGTGGAGATTCTTCCACTTTTCCTCTGGCACCCAATCGAGGGACAGAGGGACGACCTCATCAAATTTCAAACACAGACATCACACAGGTGGAGCTGGCCTTCTGTTGCTGCTGTTGAGTTGTATGAGAAGTTGTATCTCAGCATTTAAAACTGCTTAAAATGTTGTGTTTTTCCTCACAAAGGACTCCAGCGGCTCAGCCAGATGTACCACCAACACCGCAGGACATTTACAGCGCAGGAGTCCCTGTAACCACAGAACAGACAGAAGGTGAACTCAACACCTCTCTGGCTCCCAAACTGATCCTACATTGTGTCTCTGTGGTGATGTCCATCTTCTGTGTAGGACTGTGACTGCCGTTCACGCTGCTCCGCTCCCTCAGCACATGGAGATGGTGACGTTGATCCCCAGGTTGCCGTTGTCTGCAAACAGATGGGCGATGGAGGTGTCGAACACCAGGCAGTCGCTGTTCATGATGGCGGCCGCCACCCCGTCGTGGATGGAACGCGGCGTGGCCTCCCAGGTGAGCCGTCGTCGGTTACCATTGAGTTCCAGTCGATAGGCGAAGTTCTCGGCCTGCTTGCGGGTGCCGATGAGCAGTACAACAGCAAAGAACTGCTGGTGGCCTTCATACTTCTCCTGCTTTTCCAGGACCAGCATGAAGTGGTGGCTAAAACACGACTGCATCATCACCCAGTCCACGGCGCCTGGCAGGTTGATGTCTGTCGCCAGGAAGACGATGTCCTCCCCCTGCAGAGAAAGAAGAGATATTACAGCTTATACATTCCTGACCTCTTCCAAAGAAATCCTCAGCTCTCGTTTTCTGTGCGTCTTAGCTGGCTTGGTGCAACAGTTTGAACCCCTCATGTATGTTTACAATCAATATGAGAAAAATATCTCCATGAATATCATGATTTCAACCCATCACCCAGACCTGCACATAACCAAACATTTGGTTTCTACAACAACAATTCCTTTATGTGGTGAGCTGTAATTTTGGCATAAATGCATTAGTCATATAGAGCTATTAAAATAAGCTATGATAGCAGCTCTGTGAGGCTGTACTTTGATCTAATGCTAACATAAGCATGCTAATATGCTCACAATGACAATACAACTGATCACCCAGTGATGTAAACTGAAGGTTCTGGTGCTGACCTGCAGCGTGGTGATGGACTTGTGTGCGTGCATCAGGTGAGGCATGACGGCCTCCAGCGAGCCGTGCCATTTGCAGGTGGCGCCGGGACACGGACAGGTGTACGGCCTGAACTCGCACACCTCCTCGTGATCGGGCTTCTCGCTGTGGTGAAGAGTCAGCAGACAGCCGGCCGACGAGTACTGTGGGGAGGACACAGATTTGGGACTGCGCATTAGAGACATGTTCCGCTGAAAAACCTTCCTGCTGAATGGCAGCAGAGAACTGACACATTTTAAAACAACTAAACCGTAATTTATTCATTCTGACTGCATAATAAACAGAATGCTACGTGTTAATCCTTCAAAAATATTTTTTTTTCCAAAAATCAAAGATCCATAATTTTGCTTCTGGTAGCAGTTATTTGTCAGCATGAAAGCAGAAACATGAAGCTGGATGAATAATAACAAGACATCTGGTAAATTTGTCATTCTGAACAAATTAACATATTACTAATGAAGGCTTTATTTAATGAACTCCTTCCGTTTGGATAAAACATTCAAGAAAAGAAAAGCATCTGAACTCTCTAATCTATGCAATAATCATTTACTGATGTGAGCTTTCAGTCAGGGATTACCTTCAAGCATCAACAGGAAACAAGTAAAACAGAAAAAAGAAACAGACAGGGCCGGGCGATGATGTATCAATATTATAGACAATGATTTCCCAATTATTACACGCACACACACTGAACCAAACCTCAGAATGTCCACAAAGTCCTTATATGGTGATGTCTATTGGAAGATCGTTAATAAATGCATGAATAATAAAAAAATATATATGAAAATAAGACTGTGAATCTACAACCAAGCAGCTCTGTGAGGCTGCACATTAACCCAGCAGTGCTTTGATCTACATGCTTACAATGACCATGCTAACATGATGTTTAACAGGGTTAATGTTTACCATGTTGACCATCTTAGTTTAGCGTGTTAGCATGCTAACAATTGCCAATTAGAACCAAACAAAGCACAGCTGAGGCTGATGGGAATGCCATTCGTTTTGCAGGTATTTAAACCAAAGTATTGGACACATTACAATGTTGACCTGATGATGGCGCTCGATGAATGAAGTCAGGACGATCACTGAATTTATTACAATTCATCCTGAAGGGAACAGGAATAGCTGAACCACAGTCCATCCAGTAGTTGATGAGCTATTTCAGCCTGGACCAAAGTGCTGGAACACCTGGCTGATACAACCATGAATAGAGCCAGATGCTAGCATGGCTAACAATATGCAACAACATGAATGCCTGAATTTCCTAATAACTTGAGGATGCAGTCAGTTCAACTTCTTTAACGCTCTTCCGATGATGTTCTAGTTGTTGGGTATTACTCAGACACTGCAGGTCTGACTGAGGAGTGAACCTGTTCTGCATCTGTGTGGAGGCGGACGGGTGTGTGAGGATGGGAGGAAGATCAAGACGACAGGAAATCAACGACACCAGCTTGGAATAGTTCTAATCACAAAAACAAAAACCATCTGTCCTGCTACAGTGACAGACTCCAGAGAAACATAAACTCTGTCCATCTTGTACTTTACGTTATTTTTCTTTCTGAATATTTCTTTCGAAAGTCTCCAGCAGCAGAGCACGATTATTTCCTCCCAATATTTAGCAGATTCTTTGACCTTGTCACAGCAGATATTTTGACTGACCATGGCAGGAAAAACACAAGCAGAACAAACAACAACGGCTCCGTTGCAGCAGTTAATGTTATTAGCAGCACTTGTGTTTGACAAGTCAAAATGGCCCTCCCTCCATTTTGAAACCCCTTAAACCATCCATGAGATAAAATTCTAGGTTTTTTTTTTTTTTATGGCCATCCAATGTTCTGTTTGTGGGAACAATTATTTATGTTTTTCCACAAATGACACATTAGATCCACATTTTCAAAATATACCCTTTTACATACAAACTGATTCAGTCCACTGCGCTCTGTACGCGCTCTGTACGAGCTGCTGCCTGCAGCTATGAGGAATGACAGCCTGTGTGTTAAATTTAGTCCTCATTTAAATGATCCAGATGGGGCTGCCATATAAATAAAGCCTCAGAGTGTTTCTATTCTGGTCATTCAGGAGCAGATTACAATGCGCTCGCTGCAGCTTTCTCCTCAAATTTTCTGAGATCCTGAAGGTCACAGTGATGGGATTCTCCCTCCCTCCCTCCCCCCCTCCCTCCTCTTTCATCTCGAACAACACAGCACCTATAGATAGACCAGGAGCCTATAGCAGCGTATGGGGGGGGGGGGGGGGCACTGATGAGGACGGTAAACGAGGTATGAAATCAGCGAGACGACGAGGAGCTCAGGAAGAGAGAGGGGGACTCTGGGGAGGCAGGCGGCGCCGTTAGTGATGCTGTTTGAACATCTGAACACGATTCAGCGCACAGAGAGAGCATCCATAAACATGAGGGGGGGGGGGGGGGGGGGGGGGGGGCAGAGAGAGAGAGAGAGAGAGAGAGAGAGAGAGAGAGAGAGAGAGAGAGAGAATACATGTCGAAATCTCGGTTTCACTTTAGCTGCTGTATTAAGTCTTCGGCAGACAACATCAGCGTGTCCACTGATTGGTCACTAGACGGTAAATTTTCTCTGCAGACTGACTGTGATTGGACCAGAGAGTAAAACAATAAAACTGAAATCATCATCAAAATATAAAGAACAAAAAAAAAAATCCCAAACAGAAACTATTCTTGACAAAGTGTTGATAATATTTTATCCTTTAACATTATATTACATTTATTTTAAGGCTGCGACTCACAAACGTTTTTATTATTTATCTGCAATTATTATCTTTATTATTGGTCAATTGTTTGGAATTTGCACCATTTGTTGTTGTTTCTGATGTTTCATAAACCAGTTTCCCGAGTCCAAGGCAACGTCTTTAATTTTAGGTCCAAAAGCCAATTCCACTGCAAACTCTATGATGGAAAGCTCCAACACAGCTACTTAATGAAGGGTGGGCTTTTGTAAATGTAAACATTCAGTTTACAACGCAAATCCTCATGTTTTGGACATTTCTGATCCAAAAATTACGTCAACCGATGAAGTGGATGCTGGAGTTCACACCACAGCTTCAACAGTGGCGAGCAATATCACTCACAGAGCAGTTTCATGAATGATTGACAACCTGACAGCCAATCAAAATCCATCTGAATTTACAGGGCTTCACACACTGGAGAGACTCATTACTCAGGTTCAAAGAAAAGGGCATCCCTGTTTGGGATTATTATTAGGGGCTATTTCCACAACTGATTCACCTAACAATTGCTTTCTTACACTTCTGTCTAAAAAATGTCAGAAAACATTGAAAAATGTCTGTCATGGTTGACATCTTGATGGCACAGGTGACACGTGAAAACCCCAAATTGATCAAATTACTGTCACATGAGATTAAGTGAAAATTACAAGAAAACTCAAAATAATTGTGTGTCGGTCGACTCAAACATTTTATCTGTAAATCTTAACTCTGCAGACACACAGTCCTGCCTCCACACAGGTGAAACTCTCTGAATGTGAACACGCTCGGTTAATAAAAAAGGATTTAACAGCATTTGGCTGAGGCTCAATCAGGAGAGTCGCAGTGACAGACAGTCGGTCGCTGTTCCTGTTGCTCTGCTGGGTGTTGAACGTCTCAAACGGTGAGACAAGTGGACTCACTTCAGGAGGGTGAAGTGCAGGATTTGGCCTTGTGTTTCGTGGATAAAACGCCTCCACGTGTGCAGGATGAAACGGGAACAGGCAGTGGGAGGATGATGGATGGCGGACGCTTCCATCTATTCATGAATATATAATTCTAACCTCTTTCTCTGGTTTTGTTTGGTGGTGACACATTTCTTATTTACAGCAGCAGAGCGGCTGCCCCAGAATCTGTCGGCAGAAGAGAAAACAGCAACACGACCTGGTGCGAGGGCAGGAAACCTGACATGAAGCCAGACCAGATCCAGACAATATCAGAGATGCACACATTAACGTACAGTTGAAATCCCAACTATTCAACACCCTGCAAGATTTCCACTGATGTGAATTAAACTGACATAAAAACATAAACTAGGCATTGTTGAATAGTAAGCTCGAATCTGTCCTGTATTATATCGTAATGAAGTTTCTGTGCTGCCTCACTTTCTTTAAATTTCACCAAATATTTCCAATGGAATCCATTCAAGGACTTTCCAGGTACGTTTCCTGAAGCAATGTTTGCTGGACTTGGACGTTTGCTCGGGATCACTGTCTTGCTGGGAAGTCCAAGTGATTACCAACCTTCAGTTTAAACACTGAGGGCATGACATTCTTCTTCAACATGGCCTCCATGATGCAACTCATCCGGAAAAAAAAAAACCTCACAACAGACAACTCTCGAGGTTTCCATGTATGAAGTCTTTGCTTTCAGTGTTCAGTGATATTTCAGTTCCTGCAGGTCTTCTGATTCCCCTCTGCGACATTTTGTTCGCTGGGCTCATAAATAAAACAACTCAGAGATGTGGCACAGAGGCAGACTAAAACTCCTTCATAAAAAATGCTTTTATAATAACATTTAAGAAGTACTGTAGTATTATACCTGGTGTGTTCATGCTGACATCATTGCACTGCTTTGATCTATTGATAACTGGAGTAATGATTAGAATAATCTATTTGTCATGTGCTAAAAACAGAGGAAAGTGACACAGCAGGCGGTTCGGTGTTCGTCTCATTAAATATTCATCATCTGCAGGTCAGAACGCAGCGGCAGCTTCCTGAAAACAGCTGCAGGCTGGAAAACAGACGGATTCATTTCGACCAAAGTGCTGCTTGTTTTCTCGGTTTAAAGCGATGACAGAAAAACTCTTTCCCCAGTGAAAAAGATTTTTTTTTTTTAAATGACACTCATTCAATAAAATGAACCCTAACTGTTGAAGCTAAATAGAAAATGAGGAGAAAAAAGAGTGAGAATTTCAGTCACGGTTCCTAATTAAACATCTGTTTTATCCGTGTTAAACAACTATAAGCCAAAAAAATGTCTAATTCATCTTCACACCAACAAACGGAGAGCAGAACATCATCTTTAGAAGATAAATACTCTTTTGTTTACACATTTTTTAAAGATGGTTGCCACTGTTATTAGTCTTAAAGTCAAACCAGGTAAATGGAATTTTACCTAAAATCAGCTTTGTTTTTTTTTAAATGTTCAAATGCAAAGCCTGCTACAGCGCTACAAACCACACACACACACACACACGTAAAGAGCTGTAGTTACATTTTGTTAATTTCATTATTAGGACACTCATAAGTGAGCTAAGAGCACACTTTCTAATGGTATGAGCTGGACTGCACCCTCACTGGTGGAGCAGTGAATCGTATATAAATTCACTTAATGGTAGGTGAGGACTGGTCTAGGTGACTAGGTGTGTGAGACCTTGACAGTTAGGACATTTTTCCAGTCATCAATTCCTCAAAGCATGTTTTGGGTTTAGCATTTAGGGTTAGAATTACAGTTTAACCGATTATAAATTCATATAAATAATGAATTGAGTGACTCACCCAGAGATTATCACTAACTATTTTTACCCTCTTTTAGCTCCTAGTTTTGGTTTAGCAGGACATTTCCTGTCTGCTTCAGTCTCAGCAGTTTTCATCAAGCAAGCTGTGCAGTTCCGGCTCAGCAGCAATGTTCTGTTTGTCTGTTTTCTCCACAAAGACATTTCAGTGTCAAACTGTGATGAAGAATGTAAATGGCATTTCATCACAGCTGCTTGTCTATGTGAACATGTCAATGAGGTTCCTCACCTGTGAAGAACTGAAGGCGTGTGAAGCTGTTTAAACCATCAATTAATCAAAAAAATAAGATGAAGAATAAATTTGTTTTTTATAGAACAGTGACCTAGATGCATATTAAGTGAGGTATTTAAGTGTAAAAATAAACTTGTCAATCCTCTCTGTAATGGAGACGCTGTTTCTAAATAACCTCAAACACACATGTGGCCAAGTGGTCGGAATACACTCACATTAACTGATCCACTACATCCTCCTCCATTAAAAACAATAGTAAGCACATGCAGTAACTTTAACCAAAGGTGGAACAGCTGCACGACGGATGACAAATCCCAAACACCTTTAACCAGCGTGAAATATGAAATACTGTATGAATTATCAAACTGAGCCACATTCTCCCCCTCAGTCCTCCTGATTCTGTACCCATCAGTTCCACCTCAGCTGAAAAACCAACACAGCAAGAAAAACACGCTGCAGAGCCTCAGCCTGCATCACCTCGATCAATACCAATCAGGCTAAAAGCACTGTGTGTGTGTGTGTGTGTGTGTGTGTGGTGAGACAGGTTGGTAAATGGGTTAGGGGTAAAAAGATTCCCTGCATCAAGCTTCAATTCAGGGCAGTTTAGGGCATTTCACTGGCAGGAAATCAGTCTAGTCAGTTAGTTTTGGATCAATAATGAAATCAGATTAATTTAAAACAGATGAAGTCAGCTCATCGATACGTAACAGGACAAACAGTGCTTGCTAATGTCCCCGAGAGCCTGCAGTGTTTATTGTGTGTGAAAATAAACAAAATGTGGTGATTTAGCTGCTCTTATGAGACATTTGGACAGAAAATATCTGCTGCAGGGGCTGCGTGCTGCTTCAGGTCCCACTGAGACATGAAATAGGCACCAGAACCAGATCAGAACTGAAATAAGTGGATTGGCACATCCCTGCTGGGAAGTACAGCTTGCATGACAGAGCCGTGAATTTTAAGGTTTATTAAATGCCAAAACACTGCACAGAGCTTTCTAATGCTCTGAGACAGAATGATACGAGTCTGGAAAATCAATTATTTTACCTTTTGTTGCAACAACTGGAGGTAACAAGTAGGAATACAGCATTAATGTTACACCAACCAGGAGCGTGTGCTCTATTTGGATTATTACACACTGCAGCGGCATCCAGCACTTTTCAGACTGCTGCATATCTCTTCAGTGAACATCAGGTTTGGTGTCAGTGTTCAGAGTAAAAGAGGAACAGCCTCTCTCGTGAGCTGCCATTTCAAACTGACGTAGTTTACTAACTCAATGACAAATTCATCAAAGAACCACAGAGACCAGCAGCTACAGGACAGGCTGATGTTTCCAGGACGGATCTCCATTTGGTCCAGGACTCACCTGACTACCAGGCAGTGGTTTGGTGCGGCCAACGGGTCGACTGGCCCTGCCCCTGACCTCTGACCCCTGCTGCTGCTGTTGTCCAGTGTTAGCAGTTAGCCCTGTGGCGCTAGTCGAACCAACTCCATGGTGGCGGTGCCAGCCCAGCAGGCAGCGCCACTGAGCCAGCTCCCTGAGGAGAGGCAAGCAGGAGGCCGGACACAGCATCGAACACACACGCAGGCACACAGCTGACACACACCCACACACACACACAAACACACCTTGATTACTTTTAGACAGCAGTTACCAAACTTTCAGCCCAACAGTCCAGAAACCTCAGCCAGCAGATAACAGATATCCCTGCCAGATAAAACAGAACAACCAGCAAACTCTTCACACTCCCACAGAGCAGCAGAGAAGGCAACAGATCCCACACAAAGACCCTGATCCAGAATCCTGGAACGAGACCGAAATCTTCGGAAATCTTGTTTGGATTTTGTAATTAATGTTTAAAACAACACTTAGATTTAAGGTTTGGGCACAACATCCTAAAGCCCACAGCATGCTTTCAAATGTCTCATTTTGTCACCTGGGTGCATGATTATTTTTATCATCAATACTCAAAAAGGAGAGGAGCCATCAAAGCAGCTTCTTCTGCTGTTCAGAGGAAGAGTACCAGCCTTGAAGTCGACTAACACCCAAAGCAGCTGCTGCAGTCTGTATTAAAAGGTGCAACATTTAATTTGAACAATAAAATGTCTCTATAAAGTTTATGGACTCAAGAATACACGTCTTTTCATTTTCTCTCACTGTAAAACAGGCAAAATTATACATCTTGGTTCAAAGTCCAAACAGCCAGAGCTACATGTTGGTTAGCAGGTAGCGTATTCAGTCCTTCATTGCTTCACTGTCCTAAAGTTAGAGGCTCGGAATTTAAAGTTACATTTCTGAAGTTATTTGTCCCTCCCCGCTCGCTGTACTTTAACCAGACAGACAGCAGCCGGTCGGCAGCTGTTCAGACAGACTGCACAGCCACGTGGAGATCATATAGCAGAGAGATTAAAACGACTGGCTGCACGTTGGACCAGGTTTGGTTTCTGCAAGAACACACGAAAATCAGAGGATTCACCTCAGAAACAAATCCTTTATTTACACTCAGACGGTTCATGACGTCCAAGGCTGAGTTTAGTCTGAGCTGTCAGATCAAATCAGGATCAAAACTAGACCTGGGCCCTATAGTTCTGAAGTACCTCTAAATAAATGTTGCAAATTAAAATAGGACTTTAAGCAACTTGCCTCAGCTGCATGAAATATCTGATCAGCATGTCGAACCACATTGGTTCACTGTGCTGCATCTTGCATATAATGTGTATGTTTATGTGCATAATCTGTAGGCTGTGAAAATGGTGTCTTCTACTTTATGACCCCTACAGGCGTACAAATAAATAGAGATATTCTGGATCTGACCACACACTCATGTCAGGTTTCAGTACTTTACAAAACACATTTCAGTCGGCACCATAACAGTGTTAAGGTTCATCATTCAGCCCTAACAAAGCTGTAGTACTGTTAACTGGAGCTTAATGATAAACTGAACTATTAGTTTATCTTCTGAAGAGGCATCAGCAACAATTTTGATTTATCGAGAAAAACAGCAGCTGTTCTCTACTTCTATTGAGGATTTGGTGCCTGTCTCTGTTTGGACAGAACGAGATGTGAAGGCATCACCTTGGACTCTTGGGAAAACACTTTGGTTGTCATTTCCTGACATTTTTGAGACTAAAATTAATCAATTTGTCAAAAGTAACCATGATCTCTCCAGCGATGAAAATACTACTTGCGGCCCCAATTCATTAATCCAGAAAATAACTGGCAGATTAATCAATAAAGATGATCACTGTAAATTATCAGAGCCATCAATTCTATCAATTCACAAAAAATAAATCAACAATTATAATAATCAATTGTTTCAGTCCAGTCAAGATACCACAATATCAGCTGGCTGCAGTTTGGTCCAACAACAACTGAACAATTAATCAAAACTAGAGCCAATTGATGATCAATCAGCACAGGAATTCTTAGTTAAACACACACACACACACACACACGTACCAGATTCTGTTGGTGAATCTAAACAGACGCAGCAGTAATGCAGCTGAACCTCGCTCGCCCGCTCTCTCTCCTACTGCAGCAGAAGAAGAAAAAAAACAACTGTTTTCTTCTTCTGTGGTGAAAAAGTGAGGCTCTGAAAACACCCAAACACCCACAGTGACTGTCACACAGGCGCAGAGCCAAAACACAAATGCCGATACACACACACACACACTCAGCTGTGTGGCGTTTGTCCGTCCATCGACCGGCAGTGAATACCAGCGGCACACACACACACACAGACACTCTCCCTCTTTATGCTTATAGTAAATGTCTCTCGACCTCTCTCTTCCTCTCAGACTGAGCGGCAGAGAAACATTCACCCTCCAACCGACCACACAGCACCGTCACGAGACACAGAGACACACACACACACAGAGACACACACACACAGAGACACACAGAGACACACACACACAGAGACACACACAGTGGGGGCGGGGAGAAAGAAAGCTGAGAGAGAGAGAATAAAAGGAGAGTATCGCTCAGCAGAGTGCGATCCTCCTCCTCCTCCTCCTCCTCCTCCCAGCATCTGTCAACACCACCCCCCAACACACACACACACACACACACACACACACACACACACACACACACACACACACACACACACACACACACACACACACACACACACACACACACATATATACATTCTCCTCCTTCCTTTCAACTCTGCAGTGTGTTTCCATCACATGTTGTACCTGTAGGTAAATGTGTGATTGGGTTTCAGTCACACTCGCTTTTTAAAAATTTCTCCTCTTGCCCCAGAATTCCCTGCTCCTCTGACCTTTCTCCTCTTCTTCTTCTATAATAACACACTCTGAGGTCACGTCATGTTAATGTGGCGACACTGAAAAACATGTTCTTCTGTTCCCTCCGCTGAAACTGAGCTTTTTAAGAACGTGTCATGTGAAAACCACATGATGACCTGTGGTGTGATTTACACCCAACGTCTATTGATTTATTAATGAACTGGTTAGATCATCTGGAACAGTTCACATTAACAAACCAGACTGATGTTTGTTCTGTATCTAATTTTCGGATAGATTAAAAAACTACGCTATTATTCTGATTCTAGATAATGTTATGCCTGGGCTGAAGACAGGACAAGACACAAAACCTGAGTCTGTAAAAAACCTGCAGCCTCTCTAAGAGTCCAAAGGCTTTAAGCAACTATCAATTGGTCTAGTTTAACAGTATGTGAAGTTATTCTAATGACTTTTGTAGTCTGTATATGCTGGTCAATAGAGAGGAGGTCTCGCTGTAATGTTGTATTGGTGAATCTCTAGCGATATTTATATGATGATACAATAAATATTCTGATTTAGAGTCTGTGAATCTAATATTACTGTAACTCGGTCCTGCTTACTCATGTGCAACACTGTCCACAAAAGTCTGACACAGCCACAGACAGATACAAATCATCTCATGGTCATCATATGTCATCATATTACCAGACAGTAAAAGCTTTCACCAAATCTGGTGAATCTCTGCCCCAAGGCCACGGTGTGAAAAACAAAACAGATCCCCGCCCACACTGTTTGACAGGTGCAGAACTCCAGAGATTAGCTCTTAGCAACAAAGATGAAGAAAAAAATAACAGGAAATGCCAACTGTTCACTGTCTACAGAAGCTCAGAGCCAGCTCTCAGACACCTGTCCTGTAGCTGCAATGCATTCTGGTCTACTGAGGCTACTGCTCCTCACTCTGGTCTCAAACCTGCTCATATGATTATAGAAACTGTTCAGCTGATATAATGTACAGTCAAATGGAGGTAAACAGCAGGTGGAGCAAATTCTCCAGTTGGCGGCAGACGTTATTAAAAGAGCTTCAGTCAAAGCTGAACTGATGGAAAACATGATGGAAATCAGATATTTCTGTTAGTCTCAGGTATTAATGTGAGGAAGGTTACAGTCTCCTCATCACTCCGCTGAAATAGACGTTTTGTGGATGTCGTAATTTACTGTATTCACTCAGAATATCAAAAATATGAAACATTCTCTTGTTCCAGCTTCTCTAATTTGAGGATTTGTGGCTTTCCTTTGTATTTACTAACACAGTAAACTGAAAATCTTTGTGTTTTGGACATTGAAAAGAATGATAAGCTATGTTTCTAATAATGATTCGAGAATTTGAAATTATGGGATACTATATCATAATTACAAGTTAAGTCTCGTTGCTTTCGTGAATGGGACTTTTCCCACGAAAGACAGTAGGTGTTAGAGTTGAAAAACAGATTTAACCTTACATTTAACCAATGAGCCACCATGAAGCTGTAGCGGTCTAACAATGATAAAGATGGCGGAAAGCAGCTAACCCAAAATCCAGCCTTCATAAAGTCCTTCCAACAACATCAGAGCATGATGTCACTGCTTCTAGCTCGCCTAGCATCGCCTGCGTTTGGCCTGACAGAAAACAAAAACAGATCAAATAGCTGAATGGAGTAAAGGCAGAGGATCAGGAGGGAAGACAGCCACTCTAAGGAACGGCCTGTTTCATTCAATTACACGCTGATGGAGAATTTAGCAAGCACTCAAGAGTCAGATTTATCACATCAATGGCCGACATGATGGAGAGTGTAGGGCTGAAATCAATATCAGGATATTAAAAGGAACAACTTTCTAGTATCGGAAAATATCACAGTATTGCAAACGTGCACAAAACAAAAAAAAACATCAAACTACAGCTGCAACGATTTTAACGATTAGTCTGCCCACAGAAAAATCAACTGGAAGTATTTTCATAACTGATGAATCTGTAGCCAGGTTCATCCATTAGTAAACAAACACACACACAGCTGCAGGTAGGCGGTGAATGTGTGCATGAATGCAGATGAGATTCTCCGGGTTTGAAATGGAAATGAAGTAAAGGAAGAGCAGCTCATCTCTATCGACAACATGTTAATGGTGGTAGTCTTTAATATAAAGTCAGAAACAAACAATGTGAAGTCAAACAGAAACTGAAGCACAATCTGATCCGGTTTTCTCTAAAAACTCCAGAATGTCGTCGTCTTGATTTAATGTGAAAAAATTATTTTACATCACTAATGGGGTCACGTTTTGTTCAGGTTTGTCAAAACAAACAGTGGGGTTTCACTGCACACCTGAACCTGCATGACATCTGAGTACAGCTGAAATTTCAACAAACATCAAAAGAAAAGTGCTGCATCACACAACAATAAGATGACTTTAACAAAACAATCCCATAAATTCTTCAAATTCTTCAGCAAGTCTCAAGTCTCCGAGCTGATTTTCTTAAAAATAAAATGATATTTATATCATAATTTGTGTATAAACCAAACACGTAGGAACAGTATTAAGGGATTAAATTAAATATGCTATAACTGATGTACAAACATTAGTTTCAGCACCCTGCTCTGTATTTTTCTTTCAGTCCTCCTCCTCCTCAGCTTTCAGTTGACCTCAGTAAGGCAATTCAACTTTAATGCGTCTGATATGGAATCAGAGCTGATTGTGACAGCCAGCTGCATCACTGCACCTCCAACTGCCCGACTACCTGTTTACCTGTTTGCCTGTCAGCTGGACGCGATGACGGACACGGACAAAAGTATGTGGACACCTGAACATTACAGCAATTGTGATAGTTGAACATGTCTTTCCAAACCTGTTCTGTGAGCCACTTTTGATCCACATGACATGATGTTTGCATGGAAGATAACCAGCTTGTCCATCTATTCATACTGATGATGGTTATGCATCAAACTCTCAACTAATTATAAGATGGATTTATTTAACAATGCAATCCAGCATTAAGAACTTGTGTCTGACATTAAAAATATGCACTTCACGTCTTTGGTAGCCCTCCAGCTGCCATAGGAAACTGCCTTAAAAAGGCCCTGAACCATACAGTCGCAGCTGGTAAGACACCAGTACAAGTCTCTGTGTTATTGGTAACCATGAACAGTTCAGTCTCACAGAAAAACCAACATGCACACCTTCCAAATGCCAGCAAAGTGCTTCAAGGAAACTAATTGGGTAATCCAAACCAGATCAGGAGGAAGGTCTTAGAAAAAAAACCAAAACACCTGTAGACTCAAAAAACCATTAACATTTAAAAGACATGTGAGTGTTTGCTTACATGAGGCCTGGAGAGCCATGTTCCAGCCTTAACTGTGTCTGTGTGATCAGACAGAGAGAGCTTCCACAGACTAACACAAGTTATTTTTCTCTGCTTAACATTATGCCCCTCGCACTTACATCAACAGCTAAAAAACGCCACCTAAAAAACACCACCTCAGTTTGGATGAAGCCTGTGACCGTCAGGAAGAAACGCGTGTGCAGCGTCTCTGTGCGCAGCAGCAGAGCATGCTCGTTGGAGACACTTATTCTCCAACGAGCTCTTATTAGACTCTTATTAGACGCAGCAGCGGCGCGGCAGCGGAGCCAAACTCAGGATTTGTTTTGGTTCTGGTGGCGCCCCCGTGACGTCACAGGACACGCGCACACCCTGCGCCAGTTAGCAGTTTGCGGAATGAGGAAGTTGTGTGGAAAAGTGGACAGAAGTGAGTACTTAGGTTGAGTTTGTGACGGCCAACTGTTAGCAGGTGACCAGGTGTGTCCGTGTGTCTTTTACCTTGCAGGGGAACGGCAGTGTGGAGGCCACCTTCTCCATGGCCAGGTTCCGGATGCTGGGGGTGAGAGGGCCTCGGCAGGTCGGACAGCAGCTCAGCTTTTGGCGGCACGGGTTGCAGACCAGGTGACCCGCCTGGCACTGCAGGATGGGCGGCAGGACATAGTCGAAGCATACCGGGCACTCGAACAGCGCCGTGAGCTCCGGGGACTGCCCAGGCAGACCGGCCGAGGCTAGGGACACAGCGGTGGAAGGGGTAGCAGACCCCGACCCGACCACGGAGCACACGCCGGCGGCTGCTGCCGCAGCCGCGGCCGCCGCAGCGGCAGCGGCACCTCCCGATCCACCGTGCTTTCCTCCGCCAGCTTTACCGGCCCCGAGTCCTCCACCTCCGGCTCCAGCTGAGGACGGACGGCTCATGGCTTCCAGCTGCGGTCCGTTTCCTGTGAACTGCCTAGCGAGCGGTAACGTCATCTACTGTTTACTACAGGACGTCGCTCCAGGCCCCCGGAGACACAACATGGCGGCTGCCAATTTGTATCGCCTGCCGGCCGCTATCATTGGGCGCAGCACGATGACTGACAGGGCGCTCAGCCAATCAGAGAGTTGAGTCGTGTCATTATGTAATGTTTGGCAGCAAAGTGAAAGAGAGGTAAAAAATAAAATAAAAAAACGACGTTCGGTCAGCAGCACGAGAAGAAGACAGCAACGCTTCAGTAATTATGAATGAATATTTATACTTTTGCAAATATTCAGAATTTTGCACACACAAAAACAACCGTCTCAAATACCGGTAGTGTTACTGCTTTTGGCACAATCTACACACCATGTACTACACAGAATATGGAGAGTATAAAGTAACACTCTGAGGTACTTTTACCTCTCTTTAATTTTGCATTTTGTGCTACTTTATGCTTACACTTCACTTTATTACAGAGGGAATTTTTCACTTTTTATTTCATCAAGTTTTTTTTTGGTTTAACCAGTTACTATGTAGATTCTGATTTTGTATACAGAGCTTACAAGCAACTGTTCACATGACGCATCCTAATGGGTGAAAACTATAACATGAAATAGCTGCATATACATAGATAATAATCCAATATGTACCTACAGTAGCACACTGACAGGGAACATCCTGCATAATGGTACCCTTACTTACTACGAGAAAATGTAGTATATCTCTGGCGCCCCTCAGTGGAGATCCCGGTGTAATTGCACTCTGCTCTCCTCCTCGTATCCACTTTGTGTCTGTGTACTACCTTCAGTCATCAACCTCTCTAAGTGTGTGTAACTTTAACTCACGTTTTTCTCAATTGTCATTAATTCTGTCCTCCCTACAACCTGATCACTCTAATGCTTCTGGTTCTTCAGTTCCAGGGAGATATTAATGAGTACATAAAATATGAAAGGGCTCCTAAACGAGTTAGGCACACCATTCAGACAGAAAACACAAAAAACAAAGAAAATAAACATGAAATGTTTTTTTTTCTATTCAAGTTCCTGACATAAGTGTTGCACTCACTACAGTAAAAACTGACCTCATGAGGGAGGAATGATTTCAGTCCGAGTCTGAGAACATTTGGGCTGCAGGCTGCGTTCATTTCAAGGTCAGCCAGATTCAAATACAGTCTGTTAGTCTGTAGTCCTTCCTGAGCTGCATTACCTTTATTAGAGAGCTGTAAATGTTAGGACAGAATGTGAGTTTGATAAAGCTAAATCTGTATTTCATAATCATTTCAAAATGTGCTTTTAGTTTGGAACTATATTTGTCTGGTAGTTGAGTTTCAAGCTCAAACTGAGGTGGCAGGTTCAGTCCTTCAGGTTCAAAGTTTTAAAATCTGAAAAACGGCAACAAAATCAGAGACTAACCAAAGACATTGTGACATGACATGTCGTGAACACTCCAACACATTTTAGGTCTCTGTGCAGATGTTTGGTCCATAGTGGCTGCCGAAATGAATCCCACCAAGGAGGAAAACCAGCCAGATTCAGTGTTTTCAGATGGTCTTGGTCTGGTTCTGTAGTCCACACCAGAGTCAAACTGGCAGCTTTCACATCAGCCTAAACGAACTGAACCTAACTGGCACACAGATGAGGTGTGAGAGCGAGCTTACATGCATCTGCTCCCAGTATCAGTGTGTACTGTTAAAGTTTGGCTCCAGAGCTGGTTTCTGTTGGCTGGTTCAGTCCAGCCTTGGCCCCCAGCCTGCCTGAGAGGCTCTTACTTTTATTTCCAGGAGGACTTAAAGAATTGGCTGACAGCAGCGCCCCAGCTCAATTAACCTTCAGATGCCTTCAAGTGCACTCAACAAAGGCTGTTAGAAAAGGGGAAAAAGATGAATAAAGCCAGCGGGGGAGTCTGAAGAGCTGTGCTGATGTGTTTAAGCGGATCACATCAGTCCAGTTCTCAGATCTTTGCACTGACTTCCTGTTTGTCAAAAATAGACTTTTAAAATACTCCTGTTGGCTTTTGTCTGATCTGCTGCTCTGGCATGATCTGCCCAGATGGTCTGGGATCAGGTCTGCTCACTGTCCGCAGAGTCCAAACTAAACCTGCAGAAGCAACGTGAAACAAACTACCAGAAAACTGCACATCTGCTCCAGCTCTCAGTTATTTTAAATTAATTAAAACCTTTCTGTTTACTGCTGTCTGTATCTCACTGTACTGTAACTTTTCCTTCTTTTTATTCAATTCTATCTTCTTTTTATTTGTATTTATTATTTTTTAATGCTATTCTTACATCTCTTTATATTATCTTGTGTTTCTTAATGCCTTTTTATTTATCATTTACTTTATTTTTCTATTATTGCTGCATTGTGAACGCTCAACCATCTGGAAACCAACAAAAACAGCCTTCTTTTTGTTGCCTTTTTTGTCTGTTTTATTTAAACAAAAATGGATCCTTGTGTTATATTCAGACTTTAAAGGTGAACCTTAGGTCAAATTTATTTTCTTATTAACACTATAATCCTATTCTGTCATGTGTTTTTTGTGCTTATAATTAAACCTGAAATCAACGTTTAAAGCAAGCCAGTTTTCCTTTCTGTTTTTTTTCACAAACTTGAAGTTCTGTAGTTTAGAAAATCGTCATCTCATCATTGAAATCGTACACTCACATTTATATTTGTAAAAAAAATGTATTTAAATTCCATTAAAAGAAAATAAAGAGGCTTGTGTTTTGGTTTTGACTCTTTGACTTCATCACCACTGTGTGTGTCAGCCAATTTATTTCTTGCTAATCCGCTAATCTCCTCTTAATGTCCTCAACGTCACCCTCAAACTTTATTTTTTATTATTTATTAATCCGACTGTCTGATTGTCAGATGTTCTCAGCGAGTGTGTCGCATTTCGTTCGCAGCGTCGGCAACAGAGGGCGGAGGTCAGGAAGAGAACATTTAGAGATGTCTTGTCTCGTTCTCTCACAGGCTGAGATGTTTCAGATGGATATCAGTTTAATCTGTGTGTCCAGTGCAGATGTCTGCTGTGGAATTGGACGCCACACATTTCATTTAAAGGGGTTCTTGTAGTTTTATGTTGTTGTCGATGAATAGATTTTGAACAGAGGGCCGATGAATGAATCCCTTTTATAGCAACACTGCACACAACACTCTCATGTGGACTTTTGTGGTGCGACGAGCCAGTTTACTAAAGCAGAACTTCAACGAAAGGCGACTTGTCTTCATCAGATCTGCTCATCAGATGGTTGAAAACCTTTAGAAACCCCCTCCCTCAACACTTTGTGTGACAACTTTGGTAACAATCTAACATTTAGGCAATTTTCATGCAGTGACCGATCAGCAGTATGGAGGTGAGAAAGGTCTGAACTCAGTTTTCCCTGTGAACAACTGAACACACTGTCAGTGTCCTCCAGGGGCAACTGTCTGAAAATGTTCTCCATCTTCCCCCGACGACGAGCGACTCAGCTGTGGCCATGTGGAACAAATTTGTGCTCCAACGTGATCAGACACATGTATACAAACTAGTTCCTGTCAAGTATAATCCATAGAGTCTACAGCCATGCTAGCAGCTGTGTGAGGTTGCAATGAGGCTGTAAAGCCAAATGCTAACATCAGCACGCTAACATGCGCTTAAGAACAATGCTAACATGCTCATATTTAGCAGGTTTAATGTGATCATCTGATAGCTGTTGAGATAGAGCCATACCTCTGTAGCTAAAAATGTTATATAACATTTTATCCACATTAATTTCAGATTGTTGCTGAATAGCGAAGCGTTGGCGTTGGATCATTTGGGCGAGAAGTTGGACAAACAAAAAGCAACAATGAGTTAATCCATCTCTCAGTACTGTCTGTGGCTATTCAGCTCCAAGCCTACTCATTCCTTCTGACTATCTAAATCTTCAATCACAATTTCATTTTCTCGAAAGGCTCAGTAATTTCCAATAACAGCTGGACACTGTAGTTTTGGCAAATGGAACTCAAACATGAGTTTTCTGCCCTCCCTGAACGTTTGTGTCTAGAGAGGCTAAACAGTTACTTGTGAAATGGAGACTGTTTTTTCTTGATTTGGTCGTTTATTTATGACCTCATACACAAAGGCGCTGTAAAACTGTAAAAACAAAGATAAATATGACTTGGTCTTGCATTTTAAAGGGACGTATAACACATATAAACAAAGTTAACAGAAAGTCCGCTAGCTTAATGGTAGCATATCACAAACTCCACTGACTGCTAATTGTAAAACAACAACAACAACAACAACAACAACAGGAAGCTGGAGACAGAAATTTGAATAGTGGTAGTAGTTCTGGACAACTATGACTTTATTATGGACAGATCGGCCTTGTTATGTCTACTCTGACAAGTAGCTCAGTGGTTAACACAACTATCAGACTCAACGGTGAGATTACAATTGAAATATCAAACAAACAACAGCATATGCTTGGATACTCATAGGCATATATTTCCGTCACTCTTAGAAATGACTTCAAACTACAACTTATAAGAAACCAGCTCACTACACTTCTGTGTGACTACTTATTGCTGACTGAACTATGGTAACCTGAAAAGGTCAAAACACTCAAGCTCAAAGTCAAAGCCAATTAACCATTGATGGTACAAAACTTGCCTATAGAGGGCAGCATAATGAGTAAATAGTTCACTTATTGGAAGTAATTTCTATTCATATTAATATGTATTAATACGGAAATGAGTTTTATGTAATGGCAGTTAGGTGGTATGGTATTGTTGGTTTTGGTCTTTTCATGGGATTAGTTAAACAAAAGAGAAAGGAAGTTTATGCTCTTGATCATTTTTAAATTAAGTTCAATTTGGTTCCTTTTGTTGCTAATTTCCCCAGTATTATTGTTGCTGGTATTGTTCTACAGACATTTCATGCTGTTACAGAGTCATCACAAACTCCACTTTCTTCATGTGTATCTGCTGTGTGTGACTGTCTTCATAATTCATGGACGCATTTGCTGAAATTGAAAACAACAACAGGTGATGGGTTCGGGGTGAGGGGTGTGCTGGTCGACGGGGGATGTCAGTATTTGTCACCTGATGTGTTCGAGGTACAAGCAGCTTTTGGTTCCTGTTACAAAGGAATCAGACGAGTGGTCGCACCGGCCCCTTTAATTATTCACTCGCTGAACAAGCTCGCTGATGTATTTTTAAAAACCCTGTTGATGGACACGAAAGATCCGAAAGATTGACAGCCAACACATGAAACAAAAAATAATAATTTTAATTTTATCCAGCACTTTTGTTTATTACACTTCGTAGGGAGTGAGAACGGTATTTTTATTTTGCATTTAATTGCCCTTAATTTGATTTAAAGTCACATTTATTAAATAGGTGCTGTGGTGATATTAACAACATATATTTTTAACATTATTCTAACATTATTAGGTTGCTACGAAAGTGTTGAGAATGAACCAAAACAGTAAAGTTGTGGGATTCATTGTGCAGATTCAGCTGATGATCCTCCGTCGGTTCATCACGACCAGAGACACCAACGCCCTGTCATTTCATAAACTGTAATTATAAAATACCAATTATAACTGCTGTAGCTCTAGTTAAACACAGGCTTTTCCCATCAACGTCTTCTTAGTCTACAGCAGCGGTGGAACGTGCTGCAGTGTTGACAGAAAGCTTAGAGAAGAGAGCTTACCACCAGAAGGTTGTCGGTTCAACCCCCCAGGACTGGGAGGATAAATCTGGGTCATTACCACGACTGAGGTGCCCTTAAACAAGGCTCCGGCTGAGGAGAGAGCTCAATGAACGGCAGATCAGACTGAGGCTGCACTGAGTGGCTTCCAGGTGTGAATGTCCAACTGTGTGAATGTGATCAGGGCGTTCCTGAAAAACAGGGCATTGTTCTCACTGACCCTCCCCTGAATAAATAATTTTTTTTTTTTAAAGGTGCATTTGAGGTTTTATGCAACTCTATTCCTCTGCATCACTGCATCTCAGAGGTAAACACCATACTTTTTACTCCACTGCATTTGTCTAACAGCTTTAGTTATTTTTCAGATTAAAAAATTTCATACCCTTGCTGTCCAGTGAAAACCATGTATCTCCCAATGATTTTGAATGTTTGTGATAAACTGAAGGATTATGTGTTTCTTTATGATCTGAGAAAATGCTCCTACTTCTACTAAAAAACTAAAAAAAAAAAAGTATTTAAAAACGCCCATTGGATCAAACGCATCTCAACAAAGCTGAAAACACGCTGTTTTTCTGAGCTCATGAAACATTTTGGAGATAGGGACAATACAAACATATGACAATTTTATAGAATATGATGCATCGCTGTAGATTAAACTCACCAACAGAATATAAAGTAGTTAAGTTAGTAGTTACAGCAGTTAAATGCAACATCCACATTAATGCAGCGGTGATCTTAATCCACAAACATCAGATATAATAGAAAACACTGACAGGGAACATCACTTTTACTCAATTAATGCATCTGAATACCTCTTTCAGCACTGTCGTCCAGCCTGTGTGTGGCACTAATGACCCCTCATACATGAGCGACCACCGCACCACAGCAGACACGCACTGCCCCGCATCTCTCTCTCTCTCTCTCTCTCTCTCTCTCTCTCAGTGTGTTGTATCCCCTCTGCTCGGCGGTCGGACGGTGACTGATCTGTCATCACAGTATTGCTATCGATCGTTATTTTGTCAGATCAATAACATCGGAGCGGGATGAAGCTTCTCTGCAGCGGATCGATCTCGTCTCTCCTGCTTCTCTTCCATCTTCCAGGTGAGAAAAGTCTCCGCTTCACTTATGCTACTTTCATGGTAGAAAAAAACAAAAACATATCAATTGATTGTCAGCGTGGTAAATTAAACCAGTGACGGTACTTTGGCGGGAATACAGGACAGTTTATGTCATGATTACAAAATTAGAGCGCGCTTAAAAAAAAAAAAACAAACTAAACTCATGTACATTTTCTCAGATATTTTAAATGAAAAGGTTATGTTTTTTTCATGATGGTATCAGGCTCGAGTGTGTTTGGTTACAGATGTGCTCACAGCTTCCTGACAGATAAAACCCCAGGTTTAAACTGGGGAATGATTGGCAGCTGTCAGTGATGAAGAGCAGGATGCAGACTGAGGATTAAACTCATCGATCTGTGTGTTGCTTTGAAGCGTCTGATCTCTGAAACGTGTGGCGAACATTTCATCTGCATCACTTTCATGAACCAGTTTTGTTGATACCCTTAAATCTCTTTGTCTGAACAAGACATTCAGTTTACCATCAAAGCAGACAATCTGCACAATTTAGAACCTGGAATTAGAGAGTGTTTAAAGCAACTGTGCTTGAAAAATGTTGATCATTTTCTGTCGACCAACAAACGGATGAACCGAATAATCATCTCAGCTCAAAACTCCAAACACAGTAAATCTCGTCTGACAGCCTTTATCAGTCACCTTCATGTGTTGATTCTTTTTGCTGCATTCACTGAACGGTGAAGTGAACGGGGGCGTTCAGGTTCATGTGCTTCTGAGTGATAAGGACAGAAGAACAAAAAAAAAAAAAAAAAAAAAAAAGAAGAGTTTACAGCCATGAGGTGGAGGAACAGATCTGAAGCTGAGGTGGTGGTTTAGAGGCCTGATCCAAACTCAACTCGTCATGCTTTTATTATGGTGGAATATTTAAATTAGGGGCTTTATGGACCCTTTGGAAATCTAAAAAGTCTGCTTTATATTTTTAAGAGTTGACTGGGGCTCTGATGTTTAAGAATTTTGATATTTCAGGGATTTTATTGTCCCAACAGCAAAATTTCATTTAAATATAAAACTAAACAAGTCCTTCCTTTCTTCTCTGTCTAAACATCAAGAGTTGTTTAAGCGTGTAAATGCCAATATAAACTCTATAAACTCTCCTTTTCTAACCTTAACTGAGCAGCTTGGTGCATAGGCTGAACCAAACCTCCACCACACATTGCGAGGATTAAAGCTGTCAATCATGCTGTCCATAAGCTGTCAATCATGCTGTCCATCCAGATAAGAGGAGTGACCACCAGAGGTCAAACAGCAGAGATAATCCAAACACACTTCAGACAGACCCTGACACACTCATCTTCACTGTGAAGATCCTGTCTCCTGTAAACACTCCGACGGTGATCAGAGATGATCAGATGATCATCATTCAGAGTGTTATACATCTATTCAGATTTCTTTTGTGCAAGCATACATTTTTACAGATTCATCCTCTGGGGATCGTGAACATTCACACTAGTTGTTGAGATGTTAGATTGTGAAACATTTCAGTGCCACATTCACAAGTAGAAGGAAGAAGTGTTGGACTGGATGCGAGGAGCTACTAGTTCAGGAAGTGCTTTTCTACATTCTCCATTCCCCGTTCAGATGTTTCCTCTCTGTCTTTCTGCTGCTATGCTATGATTAGGAGCCGGTTCATTGAGGTAAGCAGGAGGTGCTGCCAGTGGAAAACCATTTTATCACTGCAGAAGAAGAGGGCACAACAAGATGACATTAAAAGAGCGCCGGTCAAACCCTAAACAAGTGAAAAAATGTAGAAAACATGATGGAAATATGACATTTGTATGTTTTCTGTATTAATGTGAGGAAGGTTCAGATCGGATCAGTGTGGAGCGATGAGGAAATGCTTTAGTCTGTGGAAACAGCTTCCTCCTCCTCTTCCTCTTCTTCTTCTTTTATTCTTCGTCTCTCAGAGCAGAAACACAGTCATGTGAGTTTAATGTTTCCTGCATCAGAACTTATTCGGAAAAAGTGTTTCCATCTCTCATTAAGTACAGTAGCTCTTTTACAAAAAAGGCAAAAACCACCTCAAACGAGCGTGAAAACCTTTTTGCGAAATTGAGAACTTTTTTTCAAATTCAACCTTTTGTTGATGGAGACCCAGTTAGTGTTGCTGAACATAGAAACTCAGGATGGTTTTCTCCATCATTTTAGCAAACAGCTCTAAATATTATAAACCCCATGAGCCTTGTCCCCTGGTGCCTTAGAGAAGCAGCCGATTTGAGTCGCTGCAGATTATATTTTCAGTTTTCTTCACAACCTAAACGCTTGATCTGCTGTTAGGGGCAAACATGACACAATTTGAAGTTCTGTGATTGGATGTTTCTTGCCACAACACACCTTGTGGCGTCATAGTAATCTTCTCTCCTGAAATTGGCTTACACCTTTGACTTTTTATCAAGGACTCAGAAATGTTCTACCATAGGTGTTCTTCCTTTGTATGATTCATGCTGATCTCTACGTTAAAAGCCCTCCAAATCTAAGTCAGTTAAATTAACTGTGTGTAATTTCTGACACAAGGGGCCTCTAAATGAAATCAATAAAATGAAGTAGTTTGATGACATCATGTAGTAGAGTGGGATCATGGGAGTTGTTGTCTTCATTGTTATTTGACCGCCATTGCTGATGTTTCCTGTCTTCCCTGAGGGAGTAAAGGGGATATGATGTCAATGACAGGCGACCAAGTGAAACGCACAATACCTTGAATAATACTATGGATTTCTCTGGATTTAAACACGCTGGAAACATTTGACATAATGTAAGCAGCCAACTCAACAAAATATATAACATAGGTCTAGTCGATTTTAGACATCTTGTATTGTATTGTAACTTAAAATCTGGAAGCACCTGAAAAACATCCTTTAACATCATAACTGCACTGTACAATATTATCTACAGACAAAAAAGGATGATTTCATGCTAACAAAAACTAGGTTCCTTTTCACACCTGTACCTCATTATGAAATAATTCTGGCAATATAATGTGTCAGTCTCATGTCTGAATAAAGGTAAAGAAAACAGCGGGATCAGAACAGCACTATGAAGTCTCTGTCGACATACAGCATGTGAGCAAACACAAATATAAAGAGAGTCCCAACCTGACATCTTATTGATAGACATGGTAATGAGTACATTTAATGATTTATATTACATTGTCCCAACAATATGACTGTGTCCCCGCAACATGAGTAATGCATGTTCACACACACATGCACACAGTTCAGGCCATATTGACTTAACATGATTCTGGCCATCTGTGCACTTCTAATGTATGGTCTTGCTCATTACCATGATAATGATGGTATGATGGGGATTTTGATGGTGCTGATGAAAGAGATGAAGATGATGATAAATATGTGCTGCAGTGCGTGCGTGCGTGTGTGTGTGTGTGTGTGTGTGCGTGCGTGTGTGTGTGTGTGCCAGCTGGCACGCTCTCAGAGCTGTTAGCACTCACACTTTAACTCCTCAGGGAGTCGATGCTGTCTCACAAACTGCTGACTCATCTGCTCATTGGACCATGAAGACATCTGAACAATGAACAGAGACAATAAGAGGCAAAGCTGCAGGTCGTTTACCTCAGAGATGCAATGAACTCACCTCACACGAAGGCAGCACAAAGTCATTTTAAGTGGATGGTCAATCTGAGCGTATTTCAGTGGATCTGAACTGATGGTGTCTTTACTGTGTTTTGTCAGCCTCAGTGTGCTAGTGTAGCACAGTGTAGCTTAATTTCAGGTAACAGCTTCTCATTTTAGCCTAATTTCTCATTTTTCTGTTTCACCAGTGCAAGTCTCCATGTCAGCAGATCAGACATGGGCCAAACTAAAAAAATCCAAGTACACGTCAAATACATTTTTCCCAAAAATGGTCTTTGTCATTTTAGATTCTTCTTATCATGTTGATGTATGTTCAGCTGCTTTTTTCATTCATCTTTATGTGCATTCATTGGTCTGAACTCAACCAAAGACTGTTTGTGTTGAAGCTCCACTCTCTAACACCACTGTACAATCAGAGTCGACAGTGGTGGAGGAAGTACTCAGATCTCTTGCTTAAGTAAAAATAGCTATACCACAATGCAGATATATTCTACTATTAGTAAAAATCCTGCATTAAAAATTTTTGCTTAAAGGACCAGTGTGTAGGATTTAGTGGCATCTAGTGGTGAGGCTGAAGGTTGCAAGGATCCATGATAGTGACTTAGCCATAGCTGCGAGCCAGGGACTTCAGTATGTGGATTAAGCAGGTTGGCAATGCCATACTCTCCATCATGAGGGCCCTTTTTGCAGGTTCTAGTGGTCACAGAGGACTGAGGATTCAAGGAGTCCATTATGAGGGTTTAGTTGCTCGTGATGAGGTCCTGTAGAGGTCATTGTGGCCATAAAGGACGTTCTAGAGCTCCTTTAGGTGGTTACAGTTTGTGTTTAGGGGATTCAAGTGGTCATTGAGGAGGTTCTGGGATGTAGGGGGCCTTAAAGATGTTCTAAGGGTTCTTTAGCATGTTGAACACCTGTGGGAGATTTTGGAGCAACAGTGCTCTCCACCATCATCATCAAAACACCAAATAAGGGAATATCCTTTGAAAGAATGGTGTTCATCCCTCCAGTTGAGATCCACGTCTCTGACAAGGAACACTGAAGCTGTTCTTAACACCTTACTAAGACACTTTGTGTTGGGTTTTACTTTCATTTGTCACCAGTCCGTATATACAGTGTCAAATTTAATGGAAATCTGGCCTGTAGTTGTCGGATATCTTGCCCAGAGTGAAAGTGTTGGACACAGAGTGGGGTTGCCAACTTTCTCACAACCAAATAAGGGACGAAAGGTGGCATGCCACAGTGATGTGTTAATGATGTTGCATGAATATACAGTGTATATACTGCTAATCTTACAGTCAAAGTAAAGATCATTTCTCAACTGTCAGGCCCCTGGCAATACAGGTTTTAATGTAGATTGTGTTACTTTACAACAGGTACCTTAAACACAGTGCCTTATTTGGAACCATTAGCCTAATACAGCTTTTCATCTACAACCCCTTCCCTGTCTAAACACTTGTGACTGTTCCTAATCATGTTCAATTGGAAAGGCAAAAAAATGTGTATTTACCATTTAGTCTATAGATTTATGTGTACATGTTTAAGTGCAAAAAATAAAATAAAGGGTCAAATAAAACACAATTTGGATCTTTAAAACAAAGAACAAAAAACATAAAAACATTGCAAATGCAACAGAGGAAAAGACGGACATGACTCCTAAAGTCAATTTTTCAATGGATATTTTTTGAGCCGGCCAGATTTGCAGGAGAGCCCCAGACCCTCTGCTACCTGAGCGAAATACAACTTAAAATCATAAACATACTCTTTTTTAAAACTTTATGTTGTCCCTCTGGTTTGTCTGAGCATCCTACATAAAATATGATTTAAAGCATGAATATTTTTGCCTCACATGTGCTTTTGTTATGGTAAAAGTGGTGAAATTTGATATTTTTGTACTATCAAAGCCTGATATATCCTCTTCCTATGTACCATAGAGCTCCATTGTTACAATTAAAATTAAATTCTCACTAGAGCACCAAATGTGTATTAATCCACAGCTGAAAATAGTCCCCAACAAATGCATTATTTCCTCCTGCTTTTCTGATAAAAACAACAGCGAGCAGCTGTTTTAGGAAATTACTGAAAAAGAAAAAAGAAACTATAATTGTGAGCTGCTAAAGATGAAGTCTTGGAGCTGAGAGCCACAGATGGACTCACTTGTTGTTGGTTTTGATCCCTTGGTGAGATTTGTGGACAGTAAAAAATATTAGAATAAGGCCAGAATGATGTTTTAAAGACACGTACGTGCATGATGTAGAAATATGGGTTTGGATAATCAGCCTGAAAAACAGGCAAACAGAGCTGAGGAGAATGTCATCTAGTTTTTCATGTCAGACAGATTCAGAGCTTCACTTCCACACTTCCATTTTTGTACAAAGGATGTTAACACTCAACCCCCACCCAGCCCCCGCGTGTGTGTCTCTCTGCAGTCGTGTTGAGGTTTAGTAATATATTATTTTTTTTGTTATCTGAAGGTCATTGAACTGACTGCGGTCTTGTGTGCTTCCTTTTTTGTTCAAGACATGTTGTTAAACCTCTGCGTGTGTGTGTGTGAGTGATCAGGACAGTTTATTTTTGTCCTTATTGTCTTTTGCAGTTATGAATGTCACTGTCCTTGTTGTTGTTGAGCGCTCAAAGCAGCAAACAGAAGCTTTTCCTGTTGGACCATTGTTGTGTTTCTCACACAATCAAACATGGAGGAACATAATATTTTTATATGATATTCTCAGTCAGTGGTTCCCAACCTACAGGCTGGGGCCCAAGATAAATCTACAGGGTTATAGAATAGAAAACAAATACATATGTTGCACAAAAATATGTTTATTGTTTTCTAACTTTTCTATAATTTGCGCTTTTGTTTTGTCATGCAATGGATGAGTAGAACAGACAGTCAGTTCTGGGGGAGGGGATTTGTATTTGAGCTGCAGCACATCGGTGCTGCTGCAGAAGTGGATGCAGAGCGGAAATGTGATAACATGTCATGATGCAGTTGCCAATGTTCTGCTTTACTTCTGCACTGCAGCTGTGTTTAACGCTAATATTTGTACTCGGCGCTACGTATCCGCCTGCTGCACCTGCTGCACATGTTCATACTGTTAACAATGTTCATACTGTATATCAGTGTATCTCTATCTACCTCTTACTTTGCACCAGATGCTTAACTACATTTTGTTGTCTCAGTAGTTTCCCACACTGGCCTGAATATAAAAATCCTGATAATAAGTGTGATACTTTTGTAGGAGCCAGTGCTCCATTCAAAAATTATTTTGGGATTACGTCATTGTTCAAACCTTGAATATAATACTGTCCACATTTATCAAAATCAATTTCCTGACAAAAAACATAAAATTCCAGCCAATATATGATAAATAAAATCACGTATCAAGAACTCATTTTTACATCCTTTTTCTCTTGTATATTTATCTTACAGTAATTCTCTTAAATAAGTCAGTAAAACATTGCATGACATTTCCCTGCGTAAATCCTATAGCTAAAAACTCCGCAGAAGGCACTGCGAAGCACACAGATGCACACGTGTTGCAGGTTGTGGTGAAGACGCAACAGCCAACAAAATATTTCAGTGTGACCGGCCAGGATTTTTCTTTGGCGGGTAAACTTCATTCCACGGCTGTCGACTGACTGCAGCCGATAGCGAAGTCTTTGTCGTTATTAGATTTTATAAACAATTTACACAGCTGAAGTGTCGGCTGTTTGAGGGTTTCACTATTTACTTATATGGTTACAGGACTAAAGATGCAGCTTTATCTGCTCTGACTTACAGCACGTTTATCTGATATGGACTTTGGAGCACATGAAATGTAATTCTGCAGATGTCATATTATCATTCTTTATCCAAAGGTTTTTTGTCCGTCTCCTTCCAGCGTTCCTCTGACCCGATCAGACTTTTTATGGATGCTGAACCTCACCAGAAGCTTTTGTCATCATTTGCCAAATCCAAACACTCCTCAACACTTAATGTGTGTTTGTGTTTTGACTGTCAGGGTTTTATTGGGGGTTTAAGTTAAATTAGTGACGGTGGTTTCTTTGTTTAGTGAAGACTGATGTAACTTTGTTTCTGTACTTTGTCTTGTTCTAACGCTACTCAATAGGTTCATAAACCAATTCCTCTACTTTAAAGGTGTGACAAGTCACAGTTCATCACCTTGTCTTTTGTCTGCATTGCACTCTGGTCTTTTTAGCTTTACTGTGGCTGTATTTATTCAGATTCATTCAGTGACAGCTCTGGTGTAGGCACAATGCTGGGATATATATGGAAGCTTTTTGCCAATTTTGAGGGACATCTGTCTTTTAAGTCTGGGCATGCTTAAAATGGACAAGTCTGTATAAAGTGTCATCCCTAACACTTAAGGCTGAAGTGTTTATTCCTCTTCTGATTGGCCACATTTGAAGGCTGGGTGAAAAATGAGACAGGGTGAATTGTATAAATGGTGATAATTGTGCACAATTTCAAGAAAGACTCTCATGAGCTCAGAATCTGCCAACTTTCTGACACACCTGACTTCATCTTAAGTGATTCAGGCTGGGAACATTTGTTACCTTTGTCATCTCTCTCTCTCTGTCTCTGGATGTTGCACTTATCATTGACTCTGAACATAATCAGCATTTTTAGAATCATATATAGGAAACAATGCACTGATCCTTTACACCTCGTCTTGTCTACATCTAGAAAATGTAGATCACGTTTTTTATAGTGGTGGACTTGTTACCTGACTTTATTATAGGTTGGGTTTCTCTTGACATGGAGGAGAAATTTTGCAGACCCACATCATCATCATCAGGATTTAAAGGATTTGTCAGTCTGCTGCTGCTCTGCAGACTCTGATTAGTGTGTTAAACCTGAGTTGATGACCAGGTTAATTGATCTGGGAAATGTGGTTTCCGTGTGTGTGTTGTGGTAGCTGTGTGTTCAGAGTGTTCAGAGTCTATGGGAGGGACTGACTGCAAGATGTACTGTTGGAAATATGAGACATTTCAGGGTAAAGAGTCAACACAGATTGGAAAGCAGCAGAAAAAAAGGTTTAACACACATTTCCAACCTCATAACATTAAAAATAATATGCACGAATCAGGACTCAGGTTAACATTTGACATGTGAATAGTTACATCAAAGTTTGTCGAATAGTGGAGGATAAAATTTGCTTAATAAAGCTAATGTTGCCAAACAAACTTTGAAACAGGAACATGATTTCTCAACTTTATCATACACAGATGTCAAATAATGAATGAAATTGCTAGTACGATTTTCCACATCCAGCCACAATTAACTTGGCTAATATATTAATTTTATTATTGTTATTATTATTTGTCAATATAAAAGCTAGCCCTGGAAAGCTAGCCCTAGTAGCTGATATGTAGAACAGATCAACCAGCACTAATGATTTAGCCATTGTAAGACTCTCACCAGCAGTGGAGGCAGAAATGTCAAGGTTGCTCTGATGGTGGCGCTAGAGGAAAAGTCATAGGGTCATTACCAACTAATTCTTCTGAGGAGCAGAAATGGCATCACAACATTTAATAGAAATCTGACCGGTAGTTGTCAACACATCTGCTTACATCAGAACGACATTCGTCCTCATGTCCTGCTGCTTGCTTTAAAAAATAAGTGTTAATATAAACAACCACCTGGTTTAATAAAGATGTCTCTCTCTCTCTCTTTCTATTCCCCAGTCTACTTGGCTGCTCACGGCCGCTTCGCTCAGAAGCTGATGACTGACTTGTTCTCCAACTACACCAGCGCTCTGCGGCCGGTGGAGGACACCGACCACATCATCAACGTCACATTGCAGATCACCCTCTCCCAAATCATCGACATGGTATCATATCCCGACTGTCCAGGTGTCCATATGTGTGTATTAATGTGCTGATATGTATATGTCCTCTCACCAGGATGAGCGGAACCAGATCCTGACCACTTACCTGTGGGTAAGGCAGGTATGGATGGACGCCTACCTCACCTGGAAGAAGGAGGACTATGACGGCCTCGACACCATCCGCATACCCAGCAACTACGTATGGAGACCTGATATCGTCCTGTATAACAGGTAGGTGCGGCCTCCTGCTCCTGACTGCAAAACCCAGGCAGGGAGTCTTACTCCTCTTCTCTTTCCCCAACTCCACTTTCTCCACCACAGTGCAGACGATGAGTTCTCCAGCTCAATGGAGACCAACGTGGTTATTCGTAACGATGGTCAGGTCATGTGGGACCAGCCGGCCATCACTAAAAGCTCCTGCTCCGTGGACGTGGCCTTCTTCCCCTTTGACGTGCAGGAGTGTCATCTAACTTTTGGTTCCTGGACTCACAACGGCAACCAGATGGACTTGTTCAATGCCTTGGACAGCGCTGACCTGTCTGACTTCGTCCCCAATGTGGAGTGGGAGGTGAGCAGTGGACCTTGTTCACGAACTCAGAATAGGACCTCATTCTAGAGTCTAATTCTTTGACGAAATCCCTTTTCCAACCAGGTTCTGGGCATGCCAGCCAAGAAGAATGTCATCCTGTATGGCTGTTGTTCGGATCCGTACCCGGACATCACGTTCACCCTCCACCTAAAGAGACGCGCCTCCTTCTACATCTTCAACCTCCTCATCCCCTGCATGATGATCTCCTTTCTGGCTCCTCTGGGATTCTACCTGCCGGCCGACTCGGGCGAAAAAGTCTCTCTGGGTGTCACAGTGCTGCTGGCCCTCACCGTGTTTCAGCTGCTGGTGGCTGAGAGCATGCCGCCCTCCGAGAGCGTCCCACTGATAGGTGAGAAGACTGAGGACTCCTTGATTGTCAAGTCTTGTTACAGTTGAAAATTACTTTCAGTGACTTTCTACGTCAAGTAGGTGGTGGTTCTAATACATGTAAGAGACAGTGGTAAGTAGTTCTGCTCCAAGCTCTTTTAAATCGGATCTATCTGTGAGTGCATATGTGAATATGTAAGAAGGATTGGATTTTGGCTGAAATACAGAGAAGCAGACAGATCAATAATCAATGAATGAAATCTGCATTCTGTCTTTTATGATACAGTTGAAATAAATCAAAGCAAATCAAAAAACTAGGTTCGGCGTATGTCAGATTACAATCATGTAAACAGCCGTCAGAAAGGCGACGCAAGTAGCCAGGGCGGAGTTAGTTGTCTGGGGTCCTCTCCCGGTCCATGACGGTGTTACACTACCTCTGGTTGATGCAACGTGACATCCAGGTCGCTTGTTGGTAATCATTGTGACCAGTCCAGTCGAAAACCTGCTTATTGTGACGGTCAGATTCGCACGCAAGATATCTGTTTATGCTTGTTTTGTTGCAGTCTGTTTGTAATCATGACCAAGTCATGGAACACAGAATACTGAACAAGAACGTGGAAAAGTGTGATTTAAGCCTTGAAGGGACACGAGGTGAATGCTTTCACACAAAAGGGTAGATACAAAAGTTAAAAGATGAATAAAAATAATGCAGGGTGCAGATAACTGGTGAAATTAAATAGTTAACTGATTATGATCATGGTTTTTGAAATATCCTGCTCATGGGTTCTGTATGTAAACATCATGTTATGGTTTCAGAAACCTGGATATGCCACCAGGAGTACTCTGATAGTCACCAGGATGAGACACTGCCAGGATACTGTACACAGAGACATGAATAATCAGGTTTATCATGTTCCATGTAAACTTCTTGTCTGAAATGACACCAGAAACAGGATAAATACACTCAGTAAGTAACACATTTTGACTGGAGGGAGACTTTAAAACCTTTTAAGATCCATAATGAATACGGACTTCACCTTATTTAACGCAGGTATGAATACCACATTGAGCCATCATCAATATCTTCAGTTAAAAAATTTACAACATAAAACGTCTGACATCCAATCACTAAATTAGTCATCCATCATAATAAATCCATGCTGCTTCGAAAAATTCTGCTTCACTCTGAGACGTGTTGTTGGTTAAGAGATAAGAAGTGAAAGTTATCCCCTGTAATAATCCACTGCATCTTCTTTCTTCCCCCCTTTAGTGTGAGGGCCTCGTATCAGAAGAGACCATCAGCGGAAGAACAATGAATTTGAATTTAAATGAATGTTCAATATGCAGAGAAACAGTTGACTGCTATAAAGAGGAAAGTTGCTAGACAAGCAGATCTACAGTCATTAAAGACTTTGGTGAAGAGTTTTAGTAAACACCCTGTTTATGTTTGCTGGCTAACAGCATTGTAATGAACAAGAGGCCAGCGGGTCGATAAGGCCTGTCAGCGGTTATTTAAAATCACAGCTGAGGAATCAATAATCTCTCAGCCATCAGAGCAGCACCTCAATCTGCAAGTCTCAATGTCGCCAGCTGAAGTTTGACCATTAAATCTTCAAATTTCAGCTGAGAGCTTTCTGTTACAAAGCTCTGAGCCCTTTTCTGATTTCACCAGGAAAAATAAAAATTTCCAGAATTGACAACATGTTCACCGGCATTGACGTGATTGGCTGGCCACAGGCGTGGCAGACACAGGTTGCCTGGAGCAATGTGCATTGATTTGATTGGACTCAAAATATGAGTGCATACTGCCCAATGAATGGAGCCTGTCTGGATGTAGACCTGTAAGCCATCCTGCTCTTGATGGTGTTGCATTCAAATTTGTCCCTTTGGCCTTGCTGAGCTGCGTTGTCAGGAAATATGCGAAAAGATGCAGAGCAACAGAATAAATGTTCTACCACTTCATGCATTCTCCACCAAATCTCCACCCATCAACTGATGACAGAGAAGCAAAGCTGGCGTTTGTCTTTGAGACTTTTAAGATTTAACTGTATGTGGACTTTGAATCATGGCTTTCTTTTTTTCAACAGGAAAGTACTACATTGCCACCATGACGATGGTCACTGCATCGACAGCCCTCACCATATTCATCATGAACATCCACCACTGCGGTTCTGAGGCTCGCCCCGTCCCACAGTGGGCCGAACATTTCATCCTTAACTACCTCGCTCGCATCTGTTTCGTCTACGAGGTCGGTGAGAACTGCCTCAGCGGGGCCTCATCCAAGAAACAACCTTTTTCGCAGCAGGAGTCTGAAGCCCGATCGGCCAATGGTGGCAACACCAAAGGGACAAACTGGGATGTGAATGGGCAGGCGTGGGGAGGGAGGGTGGAGGAGGATGGGGCCGAGGAGTCTCTGAAGCTGGGGCGGGATTCGACCATCCAGACGGACTGGAAGGAGGATCTGTTTGTGACCATCGATCACTCAGAGGGGGAGGGAGCTGCTGGACGACAGGAAGCGGAGCAGGAGGAGTCAAACAGTGCCTGTGGAGGAGGAGAAGAGCGTGTGGAGGAAAAGAAAGGCGTAGGAGGTGAAGGGGGAGGCGGCGCTGGGGAGAACAGGAGGGAGATCTTGGTGAGAACCCAGTGTGTGTGCCAGCACCAGGGACTGCGAAGGGATGTTGAGTACATTGCCAACTCATACCAGGACCAGCGAGCCGCACAGCTGCGCATTGGGGAGTGGAGGAAGGTCGCCAAGGTCATGGATCGCTTCTTCATGTGGCTCTTCTTCATCATGGTCTTCCTGATGAGCATCCTCATCCTGGGAAAAGCCATCTGACGGAGATCAGGCTTCGAAGAATCACGTAGGAGGGTGATGGAAGCGAGTCGGTGCACCAAGTCTGAAGTCAAACTTAATTTGAAGTGAAAAATGGCGGTTTTGTTCCAACAGTAATTGATTTTCAGATGAGCTCAGTTCACCTTTTGTGTGCAGCACACCACACTCTGTGGTTTGAATGATGATTTCCACCAGAAGGTTTTAAAGACGTTATGTTTGCCACACTTTTTTTTAGAAGAATGTATTTTGAGTGTTAAATTTTTAAAGGAGTTTGAAAATGCATGCAGGATTTTTTTTAATTATCAGTCACATTGAAATTGATGATATCTGCGTCTGCAACTTAGCTTAATTGTCGTTTTTCTATTATCAATTTATCTTTTATTACAGCATATAAACTGTAAAATAACTCCCATATTCCCATCTCAAGTCTTCAAACTGGAGAAGCCTGAATCACCTGAAGTTTGTAGATCAGATCTGACAAATTACATCAATATCCCAGTAATCATCTTTTGTATCGATCAACTTATTGTTACCTCCACAAGCCATGAATGAAATGGAATGTGTCAGTTGGGAATTCTACTTGTCATTCACAACTTTTAGTCAAATATAATAGAGGTTGTGTGTAAGAAACTGGGGGTCGAAGGATGGAAGAAAGAACAGAAGTACCTGATTCTGGATGCCAACAAAGCCGAACCAAAGCTGTTCTGTTTTGCCAACGAGAGCCGACGTTCTGCTCAAATCAACACCCAAAGCCTGTGGTCGTATTTGGGCAGCAGTCAGCTCACAGATGGTCCTCTGAGCACAGCTGAATGTGTCCACACAACTAGCTCGACTCCTCTGGACACCTGGGGAATGCTCTATTAAAAAAAGGCCTTTCCTCCGATGGACTGATAACACAATCGTAATTTGAAAAGTTCTGTGGTGCAGCAGAGCAGATCATCCCTGAGGTCGCTGTCACAGTTTCATGATGATGCCGAGAAAATCCTGCACAGCTTCTCTCTCACATTATCAGTTTTCAGCCACAGATGAGTTTACTTTAGTGTGACTCACTGCATGATGGAGCCGTGCACCATATCTGCATATAAAACAACTGTAACTGTTATCATGCTGAATGAGTGATAATCATGGTGATAATGTCATTAAATCATGAAGATAATTCAGAGTTATTCACTGCAAGAAATGAACTTTCTCTGTACAATTGTGGGAGGATTGGTTGAAATGACATCGTCTCGGTTCAGGCAGCTTATCTGCTTTCACAACACTTAAAAATGTGGGATATGTTGTCTGTTTAAAAAGGGGTAACAACAAAAATCTTAAAAACAGTATTTATTTTTACAATGTAAAATGTTGTGATCGGCACATATCCAGATCACAATCATTCCAGGATTGAGATTAAGCAAGTGAAGTGAAAACAAAAGATCAATTAAATGAAACTTTATACGCCTGAATCCAAAATAAAGTCACTCACTTTCTCATCTTTGCAGTGTTTGTAGTCTGATGTAAAATAAAAAAAGCCAAATTTATCACTGTAACTACTTGTTATATATCCTGTGTGTGTGGTGTTCAGCATTTATCAAAAAACATATTTACACATGACACACTGTTTACGCCATGAAATACATTAAAGATTTCTTATGAAAACAACTTTGTGCACTGACGTTTGTGGACACTTTTTTCTGATGCATGAGTGTCATTTGATATTTTATTAATGCAATCTAACCTACCTACTCAACTCTTGACATTATTATTATCATTACTATTATTGGACAGAAGGGGGCTTTTGAGGGAACAGATGTGAATGAGGTGAAAAACCATGAAACAGTTCCTTCTCTGTTGTTTCTCTATGATTTTCCACATGTTGCATAGTTGTGCAAATATAGACAACTTCATTATGTCCAGAGATTTACATTGGAGTTTGACAACAAAACATTAGTAGCTAATAATATGTATCACAGGACAACAACAGTGCAATAGCCCAGAATTAGCAGCAGATGGCGCTAAAGATCTGTAAAATGAAACCTGAACATCAGTGTCTCTGCACACAGCCTCTGCATTCACAATCATCACAAACACACTTCCATTTCACAGGCATCATTCAGTCCTTTTAATGAGTACCATGTGTTATTTTGTATGTGCTCTGTCTATTTGATGCATAAAGCACATGAACAAACATTCCTGTTCATGTTTAGTGTATAATTGTTGGTGTCACCAAATGTCAATGCTTGTGCTGAACCCTCTGAAAGTTATGGGGGGAATTTATTCTTGGAACCGCGTCAGTTTCACATTCGCTCTGATCCATAGAGGAAGGCGGAGGAATTGCCTTTGTGCTGTTTTCAGTTGAGCAGATGAATGAATGAACTAGCAAATTATCACATTGTGTTTTGTTTGTGTTTTACACAGCGTCCCAACTTTTTTGTGATCAGGGATGTATCATTGCAGCTAGATAGATAATTAGTGGAGCAGGTAAAAACACACACTGTGTCAACCGGCTGATTGACTGTCGTTGTGATTATTGCTTAAGCCATGAGATGACAGAGCATCACTGTTGCTCTGGCTGGGCTTTGTTTTTTTTTAGCCTGGCTATGTTGCATTTATTTACAGTGGGGTTAACACTAACTACATGTTGGGTTATTCACATGGTTATGTTGGATGAGCTTTGTGCTGAAGCTATTTCTGAACTCCTGTAGCGTATTGGTAAAAGCAGTCACAGTACAGACACCACAGCCACATAAACGTAGGACTGGATTTCTTGTACTAGTATGGAGCTACGGCCAAGAAGAAGGAAAGAAGGAAAGAAACAGGACGAATGAGTCGGGGGGGTTTCTTTCTTGTTTTTGTGGCAACAAAAGAAAAATATGTTAAAATTTCAACAGTAAGATTGTTTATGTGAAAATAACTAAACTACCAAAAACTAAACTAAAACTAAACTAAAAACTGATCAGCTGAATTGAAAGTGGTGTGTTCACTATACCTGATGTGGTTTATCTGGCCTTGCTGGTGCACACCGTTCATCTACGCCCCCTCAATCAAGATTTGGTCCCATTTGGTTGACAAACATCATCATTCTTTATTTGTATGTGTCAGAATACCTGAACAATAAACAAGATTATATTTCTGATTGTTCTAGAAACCAGCCCTAACATATAATGTCTTCCTGTGCACTCTTGAATATTTAGTTTTTAATTGTAAAACTTTGTTGTGAACAGCAAACAAAAACAACTATAAACTGTTGCATGTTGGGAGCTCGGGGACTACACTGCCCCCTGATGGTCCACCAGTTTCATCACTGTGTGTTCCTGTTGCCACAGCAGCCAGTAATGAGTGTTAATGTTTCAGAAGCCGACCCGCCCAGGGTGTCCCCTGCCTTCGCCCGAGAGACGGCTGGGATAGGCTCCAGCCCCCCCCGTGACCCTGCAAAGGATTCAGCGGTGTATAGATAATGGATGGATGGATGTTTCAGAAGCAAAGGTGATCATTAATGAGGTCCACTGTGGGCTGCTTCCTAACAAAACACTTATCAACAGTTTCTGATGGTAATCGGCCCTCTGGGAGCAAAGAGAGAAGGCCACTAATAGATGTTTGTCAGAGATCAGAGGATAACACTGACTACAGGAGGCAGTAATGAAAGCTCCTGGGATCTGCAGGGACTCACATCACTGTCAATGCATGATGAACCTTTGGATGCTGATTTTCCAGCTACTATGCTTATATCACACTGTAGCAGAAAGGTCAGTGAGCACACACAAACTTTTGATTTTAATGACTCCATGACTTTTCCACTAGAAAACACATGGCCTTTTTGTTCAGGTTTCTTCTAACTTTGTGTCAGTTTGGGTAAAACCATCTCCTGTTTCAACATGACAATACGCCCATGCACGACTATGTGGTCTTTAAGAAATGGTTTTCCCAGTGCGGTGTGGGAGCACTGGACTGTCCTGCACAAAGCCACAACCTCAACCCTGTCCAACACCTTTTGAATGAACTGGACTGCTGACTGTCAGCCAGGCTGCAAAATCTGGTGGACAGCCTTTCTGTCACACACATGTCTGCAGATCCAGAGACAGTTGATGGATGGAGTGAGAAGGCAAAGCGAGAGAGGCCCGGTCTGCAGGCTGGAGTGTCTTCAGAGAGAGAGCTCCCTGTCCGTCGCCCCCTGAACGCCTCACTGCAGCTTTTAATTCTATTAAACTGCTGGTCAATGAGACACCTGGGAGCTAAGAGGCCTCCAGGACACTCATTACAGTACAGTAATAACACAGGTATACAGGAACCAACCCAACCCTAACCACTACTTGCCCGACCCTGTTCCTGTTCTCTTGAGTCCAAAATGTGTCATTCATGCACATACACGAGGAGAAGTCTGGAGGAAATAAGGGAAACAAGTGATTTTCACTCACTCTTGTGTTACGTCCATTTACTGCAACACATTTTTTGCAAAAATAAAGCTGGATGCACGAAGCTGGAAGCTTTATTCTAATCTGTTTTATTTTTCTTTTCGGGCTCATCATTTTGAGTTGAACAAGCTGTGATAAATTGTTGATATGGCTATGGCGATATGTTTTAACTGGTGCTCACCTCAGTTAGGCATAGCAGCAGGCTCTACAAGACCGCTGGGTTACAGTAAATATATACCTGCCACCAGTGCCTGTCTGAAGACTAGGGATGAGTTTTAGTTAGCTCGATGATTTTACTGGTCAGTTTAGGATGGGGAGGCGCCGTTCTTTGTTTGCCATTTTTGCATAGCACGTTCTGTTTGAGTTTACCTCATTTTGATTATCTAGGTTTCTAGATCTGGCTGGTTATGGCTAGCGTTGTGGAGGAGCTTCTTCAGCATCCCTCTGACGACTTGCTGGAACAGTGAACCAAGGGGCAGCTGATTAAGATTGCTCAACATTTCTCTGTTGAAGTGGAGCCCAAACGCACAAAGGACAACCTGAAGGGTATCATCAAGGCTAACTTGTAGGAATGTGGTGTGCTGATGGATGGAGGGGGTGAGACTGGTATAAGTATTTCTTATTTCTTCAGGTTTAAACTTTGACATCTTCCTCAGCAAAGCTAACGTTCTTCGTGTGAATAGAGACAGTGAGTGACCTCAGCAGAGGAGGAGGAGAAGGATAATACTGCTATCATGCTTATAAAACTGGATTTACTTTAATTCAGCTGTGTCAAAATATTTTTTAGGTGACACACCAACCATGACCCTCATTTCCTGGTATCTCTCCACTGTCAAGCAGACACAGTAACTTTATCATGAAGGTGCAGCGTTCTGATTTGAGAAGAGAGAAGCAGTTGATGTTGTTGTTTCTATGATAACGCCGACTGTGGGCAGGGATCAGCGTTGTTGATGGACACTCAGAGCACAAAGTAAAATCATTAAAAGTGAACGCACTCTCCTCGACAAGCCAGAGCATCGTCAGTGCTCTGACGAGAAGACAGGAGGGTGGAACAGGGCTCTTCAGGCTTCCCACAAGAACCTTGTACCATTAAACGTTCCCTTTTGGTGTTTTCTTTCATGAAATGAAATGAAATATTGAATTACTGACTGTTCGTTAAGTGCCAGGTGCGTGTTTTACTGTAGGTAACCCTGTGATTTCATTTATTTTTCACTTTTAGTTTTTATTTCAGAATTACAAAGACAAATATCACTCTGAGCTCTGGTTTTGTTCACATTTCTGCATTTAACAACCCTTTACTGGAGTTTATAGTAACATGTGGTTAAAAATTTTAAATGGCTGACGAGGGTTTTGTTATGCTCGTCTTTTGCAGAACTGTGCTGCTCTGGATGGAGAACATAACAGTGGTAGCTCCTCTCAAACAGCCAATCGTGTTTGAGCTGGAGGGCTTCCACGTTCCGCCAGGCTACGGCTCTTTCCTGTTCATCCTGGCCCTGTTGAACTACATGGTGACGCTGCTGGGGAACGGCGTGGTGGCGTGCATCATTGTCATAGACAAGAACCTGCACAAACCCATGTTCGTCATGGTTTGTAACCTGGTGGTCTGCGATCTACTGGGCTCCACGGCCGTGCTGCCTCGCCTCATGATGCACTTCTTGACGGGGCAGAAGAAGATCGCCTACATCCCGGCCATCGCTCAGGCCTTCTCTGTGCACACGTACGGTGTCGCCGTGCAGACTATTCTGGGTGCGATGGCCTATGACAGGTATTGAAATGCGTCGGCACATGAAGAGAGTTAGTCACACATTCAAGCTGCTCTTTCACTGTTATACATAAATGGACACTCGGATGAAACATCTATTTTTACTGTTTTAAAAGGGGATTTCAGCTCCTCACTGTCACGTCAGACTGCATGTGTTTCTGTGTTATTGTTTTATTCTTAAAGTGTCTTGAAGTGTTATGAAATATTATTAATGGGTTGTGGAAGGACCTTCAGGTCACCCCCTTGCTATCTTTCCAAGTCTTGAGTCCAGGTAGGTTGTTTTTATAGAAACCTTGAGTTGAAAGAGAATCAGTTCAAATGATCTCTTAGGGAGCATCTTTATTAATGAGTTGTGTCTTTTATCCTAAAGAATTCCTTAATGCTTTGCACAAAATACACAAAAAATAGTCAATATGCCACTGATGACCTTATCGTATAACACCCTCCTCCAGTGGTTGGGCCAGTGGAGGATGGTATTGATTTTGCAGCCATAAATTATAATTGGGTTTTATTTGTTTGTGTATGAAAAAAAAAACCTAAATAAGAGCAACTTTAGGATATTTTTACAGAAACAGATGCAAGCAGTTTCAGATGCTGAGATCTTTTAAAAATCTATATTTAACTGAACAGAGCTAAGGATGTTATTTCATGTCTTTAACCCTCTCTGCAGGTACGTTGCCGTGTGCGAACCCCTCAGGTATCCAGCCATCATGACGACGGCTCGGCTGCACTTCTGCTGCGCCCTGGCCTGGTTCGTCGCTCTGCTGTGCATCACTGTGCTCTTCGCCTTACACGCGAACGTCTCGCTGTGTGGGAACACCATCAGACATGTCTACTGCAGCAACCGTAGTATCCTGAGCCTGGCCTGCACTCCCACCGCCATTAATAACATATACGGTCAGCTTCAGTATGTTGCTGAACATTTAAACAGATTCACAGTGTTGTCTTCGTATGTTATTAAGTAGAGTCAGATTATATATAATAGAATGCCCTTTTTTAATTTGAATAATTTAAATGATAGATCTTTGCAGCAATCACTCTTGCCAGAGGGCAAAATAAAGAAAATGATATTTACCTGAAAGGATAATTGTGATTTTTACATGTTTTCTAGGTCTGTCCATGTCCTGGTCTGTGAGCACAGGCATCTTCCTCATCATTGCGTTTTCCTACTTCAGAATCCTGAATGCTTCTGTAAAACAAGGCAGAGGCGAGAGCATCATCCACAGCAAGGCCTTTCAAACATGTGCGCCGCACCTTGTGGTGTATGTGCTCTATGAAATAGCCTCAGTGGTCATCATTTTGAGTCTGAGGTTCCCCTCGGTCTCCCAGAATATCAAGAAGTTCTTCAGCATCCTTGTCATCATCATTCCGCCAGCCATCAACCCCGTTATCTACGGACTGGTCAGCAAAGAGCTACGTGCGAGCATCAGCAAGCGTTTTAGTGTACAAGTCCATCACAAAAAATAAGAGGGGTTTAGCGTCCTCACATCATTGTGTTCCCCATCATTTCCTGAGGAGCTGTAGCACGTCCCAGTATCAAACATTATTTTGATATTTTAGGCTTTACCTGTGGACTTCATTTTCTCAGGTGCAAACCATATAATCACAATGGTTATAATGGTTCCTTGGTTCAGGCCCAGGAACTTTGCTGCATGTCATCCACCCTTATTCTTTCCACATGTCTTCTGTCTGTATCTATTTCAACTATAAAATATGCTGTATGACATCTTTGTTTTTATTTCCCAGCCTAAGCACTGGCCATTTCAACCTATTAGATCTTCTTAGAATAATTAACAAAGCTGGAATTATAGTTATAATTAGTTATATTTGAAAAATAAAATGGCAACATGTTTTTCTAGAAGTTTTACTCTCTAAATAAAATATCAAAACTTTAGTTATTGTTGTTGTTTCAGTTAAATACAACTGTTTTATATGTTATTGTGACACATGTGAAATCAATAAATGAATCCCTTTACAAGAGAGCTGAATTGTTCATTTTATTGTGTTATCATGTGGGTAAAAAAGCAGGTAAAAACACACACTGTGTCAACCGGCTGATTGACTGTCGTTGTGATTATTGCTTAAGCCATGAGATGACAGAGCATCACTGTTGCTCTGGCTGGGCTTTGTTTTTTTTTAGCCTGGCTATGTTGCATTTATTTACAGTGGGGTTAACACTAACTACATGTTGGGTTATTCACATGGTTATGTTGGATGAGCTTTGTGCTGAAGCTATTTCTGAACTCCTGTAGCGTATTGGTAAAAGCAGTCACAGTACAGACACCACAGCCACATAAACGTAGGACTGGATTTCTTGTACTAGTATGGAGCTACGGCCAAGAAGAAGGAAAGAAGGAAAGAAACAGGACGAATGAGTCGGGGGGGTTTCTTTCTTGTTTTTGTGGCAACAAAAGAAAAATATGTTAAAATTTCAACAGTAAGATTGCTTATGTGAAAATAACTAAACTACCAAAAACTAAACTAAAACTAAACTAAAAACTGATCAGCTGAATTGAAAGTGGTGTGTTCACTATACCTGATGTGGTTTATCTGGCCTTGCTGGTGCACACCGTTCATCTACGCCCCCTCAATCAAGATTTGGTCCCATTTGGTTGACAAACATCATCATTCTTTATTTGTATGTGTCAGAATACCTGAACAATAAACAAGATTATATTTCTGATTGTTCTAGAAACCAGCCCTAACATATAATGTCTTCCTGTGCACTCTTGAATATTTAGTTTTTAATTGTAAAACTTTGTTGTGAACAGCAAACAAAAACAACTATAAACTGTTGCATGTTGGGAGCTCGGGGACTACACTGCCCCCTGATGGTCCACCAGTTTCATCACTGTGTGTTCCTGTTGCCACAGCAGCCAGTAATGAGTGTTAATGTTTCAGAAGCCGACCCGCCCAGGGTGTCCCCTGCCTTCGCCCGAGAGACGGCTGGGATAGGCTCCAGCCCCCCCCCCGTGACCCTGCAAAGGATTCAGCGGTGTATAGATAATGGATGGATGGATGTTTCAGAAGCAAAGGTGATCATTAATGAGGTCCACTGTGGGCTGCTTCCTAACAAAACACTTATCAACAGTTTCTGATGGTAATCGGCCCTCTGGGAGCAAAGAGAGAAGGCCACTAATAGATGTTTGTCAGAGATCAGAGGATAACACTGACTACAGGAGGCGGTAATGAAAGCTCCTGGGATCTGCAGGGACTCACATCACTGTCAATGCATGATGAACCTTTGGATGCTGATTTTCCAGCTACTATGCTTATATCACACTGTAGCAGAAAGGTCAGTGAGCACACACAAACCTTTGATTTTAATGACTCCATGACTTTTCCACTAGAAAACACATGGCCTTTTTGTTCAGGTTTCTTCTAACTTTGTGTCAGTTTGGGTAAAACCATCTCCTGTTTCAACATGACAATACGCCCATGCACGACTATGTGGTCTTTAAGAAATGGTTTTCCCAGTGCGGTGTGGGAGAACTGGACGGTCCTGCACAAAGCCACAACCTCAACCCATTCCAACACCTTTTGAATGAACTCGACTGCTGACTGTCAGCCAGGCTGCAAAATCTGGTGGAAAGCCTTCATGTTTTACACATGTCTGCAGGTCCAGAGACAGCTGATGGATAGATTGAGAAGGCAAAGCGAGAGAGACCCGGTCTGCAGGCTGGAGTGTCTTCAGAGAGAGAGCTCCCTGTCCGTCGCCCCCTGAACGCCTCACTGCAGCTTTTAATTCTATTAAAGTGCTGGTCAATGAGACACCTGGGAGCTCAGAGGCCTCCAGGACACTCATTACAGCACAGTAATAACACAGGTATACAGGAACCAACCCAACCCTAACCACTACTTGCCTGACCCTGTTCCTGTTCTCTTGAGTCCAAAATGTGTCCCGGTTTGACTCCACTTCATGATCATGCACATGCACGAGGAGAAGTCTGGAGGAAATAAGTGATTTTCACTCACTCTTATGCTACGTCCATTTACTGCAAAACATTTTTGCAAAAATAAAGCTGGATGCACGAAGCTGGAAGCTTTATTCTAATCTGTTTATTTTTTTCTTTTGGGGCTCATCATTTTGAGGTGAACAAGCTGTGATAAACTGTTTGATATGGCAATATTTTAACTGGTGCTCACCTCAGTTAGGCATAGCAGCAGGCTCTACAAGACCGCTGGGTTACAGTAAATATATACCTGCCACCAGTGCCTGTCTGAAGACTAGGGATGAGTTTTAGTTAGCTCGATGATTTTACTGGTCAGTTTAGTATGGGGAGGCGCCGTTCTTTGTTTGCCATTTTTGCATAGCACGTTCTGTTTGAGTTTACCTCATTTTGATTATCTAGGTTTCTAGATCTGGCTGGTTATGGCTAGCATTGTGGAGGAGCTTCTTCAGCATCCCTCTGACGACTTGCTGGAACAGTGAACCAAGGAGCAGCTGATTAAGATTGCTCAACATTTCTCTGTTGAAGTGGAGCCCAAACGCACAAAGGACAACCTGAAGGGTATCATCAAGGCTAACTTGTAGGAATGTGGTGTGCTGATGGATGGAGAGGGTGAGACTGGTATAAGTATTTCTTATACCAGGCTTGACATTTGAACAGCAGAAAGAATTACTGCTCTTGAAACTGGATCATGACAAAGAATGGGAAAAAATGAAATACAAAAAGGAACAGATGAAATTTGATTGGCACTACAAAAATTGGCATTATGACGTATGACGTAGAAACGTTCTGTTTAACCAAGTTGCCAATTCCAGATCTTGTCCTGATGAGGAATGAACCTTCAGAGGACTGTAAAGATGACAGACTTGTGAGCTAGTTCCCGAGGCCCATCGTCAGCGCTTTAAGAGCTGGCGAAAGTCTGGTAAACAGACACATGTGGAGTTTGCATGGGATTTGCTCATACATCTCAATTGCTGGTGCTCTTCATCTGGGATAAACACAGTTTGAAAATACAAGCATTACCTGATCCATCCACTTAGCAGGGGTTATTGCATTTCTTGGGGATGGCGGGTTATTATCGAGGGTTTTGTGCACTTTTGCCTCTCCATTGACTGAGTTGTTTGTAAGTAAGTATATTTGGTCTCCTCTTTGTCAGCAGGCATCTGACCAAGTGAAGTGTCTGTTGTCATCTGCTCGTGTGCTCGCAGCTCCTCGGCTGGACCAGCCTTTCCAGCTGCAAGTTGATGCACATGGGACTGAGGCAGTTTTGTTACAGATGAAAAAAAAAAAGCCTATTTGTCCAATTTTTCTGTACTCTTAAAAGTGCTTCCTCCGGATCCAAGGTTGCTGGGTCATGCAAATTGGGGGTTGGGGATGAATTGTGAGGTAATGGGAAATTTTCATTGGTTGTTGGTATATAACAGATTAGACAGGTGTTTGGTAAATGAAATTTAATGTTCGTCTTTTCATTGCAGGGTCGGAGGTGGGACATCGCCCTTGTGGAGGGGGATGCGACGGCCTCATGGCCTCTAAATTCTGATTGGTTGCCGGGATCTTGGAAGTGGCTCATCATGAGAGACGGTCAACACGAATTGGTGTGACTACTCCGTTATAAATAGAGCTCTGAACATTCACTCTCTCTTTCCTGTTTGAGTTGCTGGGTTCGTTTCACGTACATGTACACGTATATGTACATGTTACATTACAAACATTACTGATGAACTGACATACATAGTTAATTTAGTTTAATTAAATGAATTTATGTTTTCTAGTTTAAAGTCATGTGTGGTCTCCATCTTTTATCCGTCCTCTGAGCCAGGTTGTGACAACAGTGTATGTTATGGATATGACTGTGGTATTGGTTATATATTATACAGCAATAAAAGCATAAACCACATCATTATGTTATTAATGGATGATTTGAAGGAGTGACTGATGGAAAAATCTTCAATATTTACGATAATATGTTCACGAGCTACACATTCATTGAGTCATCAGGTTTAAACTTTGACATCTTCCTCAGCAAAGCTAACGTTCTTCGTGTGAATAGAGACAGTGAGTGACCTCAGCAGAGGAGGAGGAGAAGGATAATACTGCTATCATGCTTATAAAACTGGATTTACTTTAATTCAGCTGTGTCAAAATATTTTTTAGGTGACGCACCAACCATGAACCTCATTTCCTGGTATCTCTCCACTGTCAAGCAGACACAGTAACTTTATCATGAAGGTGCAGCGTTCTGATTTGAGAAGAGAGAAGCAGTTGATGTTGTTGTTTCTATGATAACGCCGACTGTGGGCAGGGATCAGCGTTGTTGATGGACACTCAGAGCACAAAGTAAAATCATTAAAAGTGAACGCACTCTCCTCGACAAGCCAGAGCATCGTCAGTGCTCTGACGAGAAGACAGGAGGGTGGAACAGGGCTCTTCAGGCTTCCCACAAGAACCTTGTACCATTAAACGTTCCCTTTTGGTGTTTTCTTTCATGAAATGAAATGAAATATTGAATTACTGACTGTTCGTTAAGTGCCAGGTGCGTGTTTTACTGTAGGTAACCCTGTGATTTCATTTATTTTTCACTTTTAGTTTTTATTTCAGAATTACAAAGACAAATATCACTCTGAGCTCTGGTTTTGTTCACATTTCTGCATTTAACAACCCTTTACTGGAGTTTATAGTAACATGTGGTTAAAAATTTTAAATGGCTGACGAGGGTTTTGTTATGCTCGTCTTTTGCAGAACTGTGCTGCTCTGGATGGAGAACATAACAGTGGTAGCTCCTCTCAAACAGCCAATCGTGTTTGAGCTGGAGGGCTTCCACGTTCCGCCAGGCTACGGCTCTTTCCTGTTCATCCTGGCCCTGTTGAACTACATGGTGACGCTGCTGGGGAAC